>NC_136513.1:98447847-98472847 GCF_053919585.1 Euprymna scolopes
TTACCAAATGTCATTTGGGTAGCTCACAATCACGTTGACATACGGTTTCTTGCCAGATCACCGAAGTTAATCAACGTTGAACCTGGCCAGTACCAGATGAGTGACCATTTGGGGATGCTAGGCGCTGTAAGTACCTTCTGGTAAAGTTGGGCGTGGATCCACCACACTCACCCTGTAAAAAAAGCATCTACAAAGTTGTAGATGGCCTATGCCCCTTAGGGGCTCAAGGCTGTGGTGGTGGTGAAATGTCATTTATGCCAATGCACTAATAAAAAAATATAATGTAAGCTATTATTAAACCTGGCGAGACAATTAATGCTAAAACGTACATCAATCCATGTAGGGGCTTTTGCAGATTTCTTATGTATTATAAACAGAAATACTGTAAGTATTAAACTTAACGTTAAATTCCTTTAAAATGTTTTTAAAAAAATCTGAAAGAAACGGACATATTATGCTCTTCTTAACAGTTTATTTCTCATGAGTAAAAATGTGATCGAAACCAAAAACCTTAACAGAGTGAGTACAATACCCATTAGACCAGCTTGACATTATCTTTATGAAGTGTTTGCAAACCTACTTACGCTTAAAATAAGTAATATGTCATATATATGTGTGTCTCTCCCCCCCTCTCTCTCGCTCTCGCTCTCTCTCTCTCTCTCTCTCTCTATATATATATATATATATATATATATGGGAGCGGTATATATATACATACATATATATATATATATATATATATATATATATATATATATATATATATATATATATATATACCGCTCCCCATGTGGGGGTACCAACTTGGTTTAAAATGGAAAATTATTCCCAACTCGCATTTAGGTAAAAATGCACTTTCGTAAATAATTGAATTCATTCAAAACATATCGCTAAAACCAAAACAAAAAAAACTACATCTATCTCTCTCTCTTTCTCTCTCTCTCTCTCTCTCTCTCTCTCTCTCTCTATATATATATATATATATATATATATATACATATATACATATATATAGAAATGAAATCTAAACAACATAGTTGGAATACTTAATATTTCGCTGATGGTACTCAAGTTATTTATTGGAACGTTTGAAATTACTTCGATATATTAAGTACAATTACGTTGTAATGTAGATATATAATAAGCCTGAGAGGCATATATATTCTAGAGCTATTTTAATATTGAGTAAGATGATTGATAATTTATAATTAAAATTAAAAAAATTAAATCAGTTTCACAAGGAAGAATAAACAAAATCAATAAATTGTACGATCCTTTCGGAAACGATGTTTTTATTGAGACAGACAATAAGTCTTGGGAAATAATTTTATCATTTGGTTTTATAAAACAAAGTTTCCTCATCAGCATAAAAAAAAAAACACCCAATATTTTTTTCCTGATCTCCGCAATTTTTTACCGCATAACCGAATACTGATATACGCAATTATTGCATTACCGTATACATATATACGCACTTTTTTTACCTGATATACGGAATTTTAAACTTTAATCTAATATAAATGTCAGTATTCATATATAGATTTTTAAAAAAATATTTATTTACATACGCAACATTTTTTACTTGTTTTTCTTTGCAATTTATCACTATAATAAATTGCAGTTTCACTTAATGCCATAAACAGCAAATTCTAGCATTGCTACAAATATAATACGCTGATTTCTATCTTTCCTCTGAATGAGAAGAATAGCAAGAATAGCCTTTGAAACTCCGCGAAATAAGGACTTTGTCAGGTTTTTGGGGGGTTATTCAATCGAACAATGTATTTTATTTGTAAAGTTCAACTTACAGTTTTAATTTATTTCTCTTACACACACACACACACAAACACAAACACACACACACACACATATATATATGTGAGCCTATGCATATATATATATATATATATATATATATATATATATATATATACTAGCAAAAGTACCCGTCGTTGACTGGGTTCAAAAACAGCCTACACAAAATGGACTCTGAATTATGAAAGTATGATAGCTTATGAAAAGGAAGGGTTGTAAAGAGATAGCTTCGAATTTAAGGGTACCAAACCCAAATCAAACTATGATGAAAGTAAAAATAAAATAGATAAACCCCATAATTTATTATACCATACCTGTTCACACTGAAACACTTATCACAATATTCTGTGGATCTATATTAAAAAAACCTTGCTAAACTTTTTGACATATTTCTATTCTATGGGGGTCAGGCGCGAACGAACGCCCCGTAAGTTTATCATACCATATTTCTTTAAACTGAAACATAATTATCAAAGTATACTTACACAGATAGATAGGAAAAGTCTTTATTAAAGTGTGTGCTTATTTCCAGTTTATGGAGGCCAGGCGCGAACGCAGACCCCACAATTTTATTATCCAATCCATATTTAAGTTAAAACATACTTATCAAAGTTTTATTATCTACATCTATATCAAAACACTTGTAAATTGGCTCAGTTGTTTCCGAAAAAAGTGGATCAGACAGATGAACAAATACACGCTCAGACTAATAGGCAGCATGCGTACCACATATTTAACTGACATAAGTCCAGTTCAAACAGACAAAAGTATATAGAAGCCAGAATGAAAGTTAAGAAAGAAATAGCGACAACTAAGAGAGAATTTACTGAAACCACCAAAAAACGCATCGAAGCACAGAAATTAGGGACTCGCGACTTCTGGAAAATCTCCAACAGTGTAGTAAATAATGGGCAATCACCAATTCCCCCACTATCCAACAATTATGAGGTTGTTTGCTCTGGAACTGAAAAGGCTAACATGCTTTCCAGTCGGTTTGCCTCCAACTCCACATTGGACCTTGCCAACCGTCCCCTCCCTGACTTTCCTTTGCGATCAGACGCCACACTATACGATCTTAAAATCACCCCTTCTCAGGTGCATGCTATCATAAGAAATCTTGACACTGCAAAAGCATGTGGACTTGATTTCATCCCGGCTGTGCTATTAAAAAATTGCCCCGGGAAGTAGCCCCAGTTCTCTCCAAACTTTACAACAAATGCCTTAATGAATCTTGCTTTCCTGCCTGCTGGAAAACTACTTCTCTAGTACCAGTTTTCGAGAATTCTGGCGAAAGAACTGACCCAGTAAATTATCGCCCCATTAGCCTCCTCCCACTTTTCGCCAAAATGTTTGAGACAATAATTAAGCAAGCTCTAGACCATCACCTTACAGATGCTAAACTTCTGACTGACTAACAATATTGAGACAAGCCCGTTCAACAGCAGACATCCTAACTGTAATCTCAGAGCGTATATACCAGTCACTGGACAAAGCGGAGGAGGGTAGAGCGGTAGCTCTAGATATATCTAAGGCTTTTGACAGGGTTTTTTTTTACACAGTGATCACCACTTATCAAGGCCCGAAGCCACTCAGGGATAAGGGTTATTGCAAGTACATTACGTTAATGTGGAGATTTGATGAAGTGTTTAATTAAGGGGACGGTTCATTAGGAATTTGTTAACATTGGACTTGAAGACATCCAAGTTGTAGTCCGGAGGGAAGCAGGCAGACGGAACAGAGTTCCACAGGCGTGCAGTTTAGCATGAAAGTCTTCTCAGGAAAATCAAATCATATGGTATCACTGGAAGAATACATGACATAATTAAATCCTTCTTAGATAAGAGAAAAATCTAGGTTGTCCTCGACGGTCGTACCTCTAAACAATATGATATAAATGCGGGAGTGGCTCAGGGTCTATCCTTGGACCTCTGCTATTCCTAATATCCATAAATTACCTCCCTGAAAAAATTGCCTGTGAGACTTGTATATGTGCTGATAACACCACGCTCTAAAACAGACACGGCAGGAAAACAAATGAACACATATCAAAAGAAATGGCAGAAACACTAGAGGATGACCTCCGATCTGTAGTGGAATGGGGACAAAAATGGATGGGCACATTCAATGTTGCCAAGACAAAACTAGTTTCCTTCAATAATTACAAGAAACCTTCTCTACCACCAATAGCAATGTCCAATGGCTCTTTATTTGAAAGTACATCCTTTAAACTCCTCCGCCTAACGTTCTCAGGAAACATGAGTTGGAACAATTACATTGAGAGTATCGCCAGGACCGCTGCAAAGAAGGTATGTTCTCTATACCGTGCTAGAACGGTACTAACACCCGAAAGTATCCTATACCTCTACAGCGCCACCATTCGCCCATGTATGGAGTATTGTTGTCATATTTGGGCTGGTGCATCTACCACTAGTCTCTCGCTCCTAGACAAGGTTCAAAAGAGATTCGCCAGTCTGATAGGTCCTTAACTGTCATCTAAACTTCACCCCTGTCCCGTCGACGAAATGTTGCATCCCTCTGCCTTCTCTACAAGTACTTTAACGGTGAATGCTCTGACAAATTGCAAGCACTTGTTCCCCCTCGACGTAAGTACCTCCCCACAAATCCAAAAATCAGCTAAATCCCACCCTTTCACAGTAGAGATCCCTAGATGTAAGAGAGCCTTCTACTCCAGTAGCTTCTTCCCCAGGACAGCTAAACTTTGGAATTCCCTGCCGGGTCCCTTCTTCCCCAACTGTACTGAAATGCAGAAGTTCAAGTGCCACGTGAACCGACACCTTGCTGCCCAACTCCCTACACAGTACCCCTGATGCCTATGTCCCTGATAGTAGCCCCCTACAATAAAGTGGCAATATGCCTTGTTTGGGGTGAAAATGTAATTAAAAAAAAGAAAAATAGGAATGTAATACCATAAAAACAGACCATCATAGAACACATACAAACAAACATATATAAACAGATATCTGCTGCTCACATAATCCTACCGTACGCCTATAAATACGCATAAGTTGCTTTTTTCGCGTGACACAATTCTGGGTATCTTTTACATTGCACATGTAAACAATGATGAAGAAAGACAAAGAGATTGATATACAGATAAATAAATAGATGGATAAAGATACATATATTGATAGATGGAGAAACAGAGATATATAGGGAAAGACAGTACACTATCTATAAAAGAGCAACTTCAAGCTGATCCTTTCATTTGCCCACTTTCTCTGCATTGATTACTTTTGACAGGGAAAAAGGAGACACATCGAGGTATCGAGGAATAGAGAAATAGAATTTCTAAGAATTTGTAGCAAAAGTATACACATGCATCGCAAGGTAAGGTTGTTTTTGTGCAAGAGTAAGTAGTTTTTATCTGCATTTCGGAGGATTCATCATATCTGTTTAATAGAAACTGTATTAATGTATAATAATAACTTAGCCTAATAATTTAGGTTTTAAAAATAAAGTCTCAAGAAAACAAAGGCTACAGGCGATCAGATGCCTCATATCCAAAGAGAGTTGAGTCTCATCTTTCTACTACAGTTCCCTGTCTGGAACTGAAGAGAAAAAACATTCAAACATCCGCCAAGCTCAAAAAAACTGATTGGTCTATACAAAGTAGGTGGCCAATAATTGTAGAATTTCTCACGATTAAGCTAAAAAAGCTAATTATATTTAAAATAGTTGATGAGGCCTTAACTCCAACTTTTTGATTTTAAGAAGTTTTCCACAAATATATGTGCCAATGAAAGTATAAACAATAAACTTACACAGGCACATGGCACATAAAACACACATATGTACGGGACATCTACATCGCACCATAGATGAATAGGCGTATTGGTATGTAGTGTTCAACGAAAAGAAATGTAAAGATTTGCTTTCCCTTATCGATTGAAAACATTTTTACGGTCTGATATTTACACAGAAACATTCACGGTTTATTTTTTCTCTCACCACAACAGACGCATCGTGGGAATTACCAGGGAAGAAATGGAACGAATCGTTATTGGTTAATCTACTCGTCGGAGCCTTGCTGTTTTGTCTATTGTGAACCCAACCCTCGTTATACAACTGGTTTCCGTCATATTGCAATTTTTTTTTTTTTTTCTAAAAACAATGTTTCTCGTTTAAATATTAGCATCAGTGCCTATCTTTAGACGGGAACTTTTCCCTAATACAAATCCTCCTCCTCCTCCTCCTCCGCATCATCATCATCATCATCATCATCATCATCATCATCATCATCACCACCACCATCACCGCCATCACCGTCATCACCACCATCACCACCACCACCATCATCATCATCATCATCATCATCATCACCACCATCACCGCCATCACCGTCATCACCACCACCATCATCACCATCATCATCATCATCATCATCATCATCATCATCATCATCATCATCATCATCGTTTTGCATAATTCCTTTTTTAGTTTTCTTCCACTTTTGTTTTCTCCATTGTTCATGTAGAATATATCTGGCGTTCGGTTTTACTATTCCTCATCTCAGATAAGTCTTATTGCTTCCTCGGTGTAAAGTTATACCATTTGAGATCATACTTAAAAGTCGAATGTGGGGAGTTGAGCGGTGAGATCTCTGTTTACATTACATTTACACTTCTGCAAGTTAGTGTTTTATATTACCTTGGAGACATTTTGTCGCTGTAGATATGCACTTGTTGTCTGCGTATCTTTTTAAACCATTTGTTATATTGGAGATTTGTTTTTTTTCTTTTTTTACTCTTGTTTGTAGTCAAATTCATGTGTTTGTTTTTATTTCCCCAAAACAGATACCGAAAAAAATGAAGTTAGTGCCATCAGCTGGAACTGAAACCAATACATTCAGCGCTTCAGCCTTTGTCTTTACCATTTATGCCAACGCTAGTTGAAAAATGCTTAAAATTAAGAAACCAAGCAAAGAATGTGTAGGTAAGAATGTTCTAAAGTAAGTCGATTTAATCCTGCAAAGGTAAGCTTGGTATTTTTTAAATTGCTACCTCTTAAAAGCTATTTTTACAGGCTAAAAATCATACCTATAGTGTTCCAGGATCCAAACACTTTATATCAAAATTTCTATTATGTAGCCCAAATATTCTACAAGGAGTGTGGTAGTGTATTTTCGCACACATACCGACAAGGACATTTTTTATAATTCTCTCTCTCTCACTATATATATATATATATATATATATATATATATATATAAATATATATATATACATACATACATATATATATATGTATATGTATGTATGTATCCATGTATATATATATGCATATATATTTGCATATATATACACACACACATATATATATATATATACCAGGTAAAAGTTATTCAAGAATGATAACCAATGAATTTTAAAAGTGTATTAATAGTGTTCAATAAAAGAAGACCAACAACACAACACTGGGCATGCTAATGTTTCGGACTAATTATCGGTTTAAACCAGATGTCTTTCGTTAGGCAACTTATAATATTACAACTGCCAAAAAATGAAAAAATCCCAGGTTATTAATGTTTAAGTCCACATTATAACAAGTTATATAGTAGTAACATATTTTTTTTGTAAATGAAAGCGATAAAATATGGTTAACGAACCAAATCAGTTTATTTCTAGAAACATTTATGATAGTCTGGATATGTTGAGTGACTAAATATTTCATTTAGAAAATTTAAATAATATCGTATATAATGTTAGAAGAATTGAAAAAAAAACACGAGTGTCAGCAATATTTATTTTCCGTTTCATCTTATTTGAGTTGGAAAACAGTAGGCCTCTTTCTAGGGATTAACATTTGATGTCTATATGAGATACATAGATATTCCAATATTCTATTACCGATCTCATTTACAACTCAAACATTGAGTTAGCAAAGTTTGAAATTATAATTTTCTTCTCTTTTCCTCAATTGACCAATTAAGTATGTTATAGTATGTCCATCTTGTGGTATCTTAGTCTTTACTTGTTTCCAGAACCTTCGTGGTGTTACTTGAAGTAACATCACTTGGAGAATGTGCACGATTCTCGTAACATATATTTTGGGTTAGTTATAGACGCACTGTGTTAGACTTTTATATTTCCCTTAGGAGGTTTATCTTTATTGGAAATCCCCAAATGGGGCTTTTGCTAGGGCATGCCGACGGTTTTTATCAATGATTTTTAGGCGGGAATATGCTTTGCCCAATGTTACTTCTCATGGTCACGCTTTGATCTGATATATAACTTCTTTTTAAAAAGACGAAAATAATATTTTTCGATCGCTTGGTTTCTTATATCTGCTTAAATGTTTTAGATTGTTGTGTTACTGCTTTTTATTGGATTTATTAAGTTCAAAATGACTCGTAAAGAGAATCGTTTGAAACTAACATATTTTATCAGATTTTATATGGTGTGGTTGCGAGGACGGAGTGCAAACCTATTAATTTTAAAACCTTTTATTTCTTCTTTTAGATATAGAAACTATAATATGAAAATAAAATAGGAAACAAGAAAATAGTTTATAAGAAATAATAACATGCTTACGCTCGTGCTTAACACAGACTATATTAAGCACCTCATTTTTTTATTGATATTTATGTACGTAATATTACTAACCATGTTAAATACAAAATTGATTATAGTAATATTGTGACATTGAAATATGGTATTTCTGATTATGCTATTAAAAAGATGATGATGATGATGATGATGATGATGATGATGATGATGATGATATAATGACAACTGAAACTATATAATTCTAAGTTACCCGCACCAAAATGGAGAGTCGGCATGAATTGGCGCCACATCAAAATAATCATGTGAGCTAACAGGGTATGGAAAGACTAACTAACAAGACCCACATTGGATGAATGTGAAGTGGACAAGGACCTACCCAAATCCCAGTAATGATCAATGGCAGCTACCGAGGCGAATTTTAGGGTAAAACACTATTGAAATAAGGCAAACTACTTTCAACAGTTCTTGAAAGAAGTTAAGTTGCATGTACTGAAATTTTGAGGGGACTTGTTTTTAGTAAGACTCTAAGGGGCGACACACGCTGTTTTCAAAGAGAATTCTGTGATTATGGCCGGTGTAGAAATCCTGTGTGTAGGTAATTATTATTAGGCATATATATTTAGTAATGTAATCGGAGACTTAGTATGAAACACTTTTTTTCCAATTCTGCTACTCTGCAATAGATGGGCATGTAATGATTTCTTCACTGATTCCTACTTATTCAGTACAAGACGTACAGATCAAATTATATATCAGCATTATTATCACACAACTACACGACAAAAAGCAAAGCAAGTCCCATTATAAGATAATATAAGTTCTGGAGAAATTGAAGTCACTATTACATGTAAAGTTTTTCTTTATAAAATCTTAGCAAAAACTATAATTATTTACGGAAAATGTCATTACATATTTTAACCAATCAAAACATAGGAGAAATATAGGCGAGTGTAGGAGAACCGAAGCTGCGGAAAGATGCAATAAGAAAGAAAAATATCGAAAGAAAAACAAGCACAGGGGAAACTTCGGAACAGTTCCTCGTTTAATATTCTTTAGCTATATGAGAACGAGAATAGGTAATTGTGAGAATAGTCAGATTCAGCAACGGGTTTTGATATAATGATAGATAAGGGATGCACGTTGTCAGATTGAAGACTGGCCACTTCCGGTGGTGAGTAGAGAGGAAACTGAAAAAAAAAATACAACAAAGAAACGGATCTTAATTCTGGAGAGAAAGGCAATGATAGAAATGAAAAGGATCTCCGCGAGCGGAAAATAAAGTGTATTGCCTAGCAAATCCACCACATGAACTAATTAAATAAAAATAATAATAAACGTAAGCATATATATATATATATATATATATATATATATATATATATATATGTATGTATGTATATATATACATATATATGTATATGTATAAGGAATGAAAAAATACCAGCGGCGGTTGATGTTATGTTTTAAGAAAAATAGAAAAACCGAATGAAATTATTAAAAAATCAACGTTTCGTTTTGTTTTTTTTGAAATAAAAATGTAAGAAAAGAAAAAGTCCTAGATCGGGCGAAAAAGACAGTTTTTGAATCCTACCCATGTCGGGAAGGACAAACATGTGTGCGTATGCCTTTTTCTTTTCTTACATTTTTATTTCAATTATCCTGAAGATGTCCTCTGAAATAAGGACGAAACGTTGATTTTTTAATAATTTCATTCGGTTTTTCTATTTTTCTTAAAACATATATGTATATATATATACAAAGATAGATATAAATATGTATACATATATATATATATATATATATATCCGTATACATATAAATATAGATTGATACATACATATATATACATACATATATATATACATACATACACACGGGCATATATATATATATATATATATATATATATATATATATATATATATATAAATTAGTAGTGTGAGAATGATTAATCTATATGGCAATCAGAACTCTAAAGCAATTGGCGGGAATCAAATTTGTACTTGAAAAACTAATTATTGTTTTTTCCTATTTTTTTTTTTTTTAGTTTTTTGTAAAAGATGTTTTTCGTGTACTACAGAGACAACCTTAAATATTTGTCGATTTTAAACTTAAATCTACAAAATAGTTCATGTTCATAAAAATATATTATGTAGATGTCATGATATACAGCACTATTTATGAATATTGAAAGATTTGAAATAAAAAAAACACTAATAAATTAGTAAGTGTAAGAACAGAATCCTTAATTGCATTGGACTCGGGAAAACATCATCCTATCACTTATATATATATATATATATATATATATATATATATATATATATATATATATATATATATATATATATGAGAGAGAGAAAACAGTAAATAAAAAATGCTAAAACACTTTGAAAAAGAGTTAAACCATATTTAATCTGAAAAGGAAACACTTAATAAGTGGATAGTCCTTAATCCGCGGAGTTTCGAAGAAATACTTTCCTTCGCATCAGAGGGGAGGAATAGAGCAAAATACGGGATCGGATTTGCATACAAAAGTATTTTATGAAACTACAAGTAAGTCAAAAATCTTATTTGATAACAAAAAGTGAATCAGAGGGAATATGGTGAAGAAAAAGGTGATTACACGTGAATGGATAGTCTGGTGAAAGGTAAATAATCCAATGACGGTAAAATCCAAAAATATAACTCCAAGAAAGTTAATTGAGTTTCAATTTGCACAAGTAAAATCCAAGGAAATCACATAATTCGAAGATGGTCCAAAATAATCCAAAAGCTGAAATACATGGAATAATTCACAAATATGTACAAAGAAAAGAAAAGAGGAAAATTCCAATAATATTAATGAAAGAAAAAAGGAGATATGCTTTTCACACGACTGCCGAGACATAATAAGAAAGATCAGGGAAGGAGAAGAGGGGAAAATGGTGATATAATTAAATATAAGATAGAAAAGCAACTGTCAAAATTACCCAGACTAAAAGGATGCTAAAAGGCGCGAAAAATATTGGGCAAAAAATTAGGTCAACTGAAATGTACAGGTTATTACTTAAGAAAATGTAAGCAATAGTTGTTAAAAGACACTAAATGGAAATAAATAATAAATAACTACAAAATTAATGAAATATAAAAATATAAAAAAATTTAAGGGGAGAGGATGGCCGGTATCTTCAAATCAGGATACAGCAAGCTAGTATGTAATAAATGCATATAGTGAAATATAAGTAAGTATACATGCACGAGATACATGTGTAGATAGATAGGAATATTTAAAGACTTAGACGGAAATTGTAGATAAAGCTCTGTCTCCTATTTGGTTTTCCATCTAGTGGAGATTACTTTATAAATATTAATTCTTCAATATTTATGATATACTTTAGTTTTACCATCTTGGATTATTTTGGAAAATTTAATTGTAATAATTATTTTATATCTATATATATCCATATCTATCTCTCTCTCTATATATATATATATACATATATATATATATATATATATATATATATATATATATATATATATATACAAGCAAAAGTACGCATCATTGATTGGGTTAAAAAAAACAGCCTACAGAAAATGGACGCTGATTTATTAAAGTATGATAGATTATGAAAAGGAAGTGTTGTAAATTTGGGTTGACTTTGGGGGTATCAGAACCAAAACAAAATATGTTGACAGTAAAAATAAAATTGATTACCCCCAATAATTTATTATACCATACCTGTTTACACTGAAACACTTATCACAATATTCTGTGAATATATATATAAAAAAAACCTTGTTAAACTTTGTAACATATTTCCATTCTATGGAGGTCAGGCGCGAACGAACACCCCATCATTTTATTATACCATATTTCTTCAAACTGAAACATAATTATCAAAGTATACTTATGCTGATAGATATGAAAAGTCTTTATTAACGTGTGTGCCTATTTCCATTCCATTGAGGCCAGGCGCGAACGCAGACCCTACAATTGTATTATATTATTCCTATTTAAGTTAAAACATACTTATCAAAGTATTCTTATGTACATCTATATCAAAAAACACTTGTACACGTTTTTTTTCAATTTTTCAATTTTTCATTTCCATACTTTGTGGACCAGGCGCGAACGCAGACCGCCACTTTGAATGAATCACCGTTCTGCTATATCAAACATACCCAGTCTCGATACATCTTCTATCATTGTATGTGAGCAGTTTTCTATAATAGTCAAGCATATAGGAGCCTATTCGTAACCAGGCACACACACAAACACACACATTCAGCTTTATATATATATATATATATATATATATATATTAAGTGAAAAGATTTTAAAAAATGAGAATTAAAACTGAGTTTCAAAAGGAAAAAAAAAAGAAAATCAACTCGAGTGTGCGACCATTTATTAATATTGATAATAATTATTGGCAATAAATGACAAGGCTTTTGTCTTGGAACATAATGTCTTCATAAGCGAAGTAATTGAAAAAAAAGTTTAAGACACCAAAATAAAACTAGCATTCTTGACGTAAGTAAGGCTGATATTCTTGCAAATATTTAAAAACATGAGAACGAAGTTATTAATTTTTTGTTGATAAATATATAGAAGATTATGAGTAAAATTAGGAGAAAAAAATTATATTAAAAATAAAATAATTTCTTAGCTCCATTAGAAAATTTTTTTAAGTTCAGTCATCGATTAAGACGCTGGACTGAAATACATAAGATCCAGATTTCTATTCTTAATAACAGTAAAGCTAAGCTGAAGTGGGGGAAGCGCCCCGAAACATGTAGGTACGTAGATTACGCTTTTTAAAAATAATAAATAATAAAATACAAATTATTATTTTTTAGATCCAAATAACGAATGGTTGATTTTCTAAAAAAACAAAACAAAAAAAAATACTCCAATGTTAGAAACTCTGGGGTACGAAATAAAAAAAAAATAGTAACAAAATACAGTACAATATATAATACATATGTATATAATCAAATAGCATTATAAATAACAACGTAGATCCTGGTAAATATCGTAACCATCGGCCGTAAAAAAAACATTGTGTTGCATATCGTCATCTAAAAATCCGTATTCCAAGGCCATTCTACCCCGGGATTCTACTATATATATATATATATATATATATATATATATATATATATATATATATATATATATATATATAGTAATTTATAAAATATACATGGCGAGTAAGCTACACTGAATATCCCGCGTTTCATCCACTCTAGGATTCCTCAGGCTTATGCGCGGATTTTGTGGTTGTCCTTCGTTTTTATATACGAACCTTCTATTGAGGTTTTAGTTAGCCAATCAGCGTTCTTGTATCCACCACGCACTTCCTATCAGCCAATAAACATGCACTTATAGGACAAAGGCCTATTTGACCTCAGGTTGACCTGATTCTTTGTGTGTGTTCTATTTAGCATGGATATCTAGTGTCTTGACCTGTTTTAAATCTAGGTTAGTTTTTTATGTTAATGTATATATATATATATATATAAACATATATATATATATATATAAACATATATATACACATACATATATCTATGATAGTTTTTGTATATGCATGTTTATTTATTTTATTTGTTTATTTGTTTATTTTCTATTGTTTTTGTTGGTTTTAGTTATTTTGTATCTCTATCCTAGAGTAAATTTTGTCCTATGAAACATTTGTTCGCTATTTCTCTCCTACAGTTTAACAGGTGTTGGAACTTTTTAACATTGCCATAGAATTTTCTGAGGCATACACTGATATATCCTCGGAAGAAATCAACATCATTAAAAAATGTAGAAAATCAGTTCTCATGCATAACAATAACCAATGGATAAAAACTAAAATGACAAGTTCGCTTGATTTGGCGATGGATGCCAGGAAATCTGCAGAGGCATCAGCTCTTGTGGAGTTATTCATTCTATATACCATCACAAGCATATTTGATACTACGGATATCGGCCTTTATAGAGATGACGTAAAAAAGACTCCAACAAAGTCAAGGCAGATAACTTTAAGAAAATCATACACAAGGAAATGGAAAATTAGGCCTAAAACTAGACGTATTATCTACATAAAAATAACAAACTTCCTGGACAACACGTTAAATTCAGAAAAAAACACATATGAACCCTACTTCAAAGATAACGCTTCTCCAATATACGTAAACCCTAAGTGCAATCACCCAACATCAATTATAAAACAGATTCCTAAATCGATCGTAAGCGATGAAAATGCATTTAACAGGTCAAACAATATCTATGAATCAGCCATAAAAAATAGTGGATACAAAAATAAGCAAATATAAGCAACAAAACACCAATAACTATAATAAAATTAAAAATAGAAGAAAAAGAAATATAATTTGGTATACGGTCCCATACAATCAAATGTTAAAAATAAAACTTGGCTAAAATTTACTAGATCTTATCGAACAGCACTTCCCCGAAACGAGTCCCTTACACAAAATCTTCAATAAAAATACCCTAAAGTTATCCTACAGCTGCTGCGAAAATTTGGAGATAATAATTAAAGCATATAATAAAAAAATATTAAATAAAAAGAATGTAAACACCAACAAAATAAACGATAAAAAGTATACACCATGACAAAAATAAAACTAACACAAAAGACACATATATAACTAGCAGAAATAATAATAATAATAATAATAATAATAATAATAATAATAATAATAATAATAATAATAATAAACCAAATCCGGGCAACAACAACCATACTAGAAATAGAAATGAAAATACTAATAACGAACAAGATAAATGCAACTGCAGATACCGCACACTTTACCCATTTAAAAATAAATGTCTAAGTAAAAGCATAGTTTACCAGGCCACAATATTTGCGAAAGAAATATTACGTAGGTATGACATCCTTAGATTTAAAAACTCGATATTATGACCACAAAGACAATAAAAAATATCGTATGAAAACAACGCTAGCGAATAAATACTGGGAACTCAAGGAAAGCAGCCGTTCGCCGGTAGTGGAATGGATAGAGTAAGACAAGCAAACACCTGCAGAGACCTAGATGACCCATGTAGATTATGCCTTCATGAAAATTTGCTATCCTTTACTGTAATAAATCACATCTATTAAACTGCTGTAGAGAAATAGCGAACAAGTGTGTTCCTTGGATAAAATTTAATCTAGGATAGAGATACTAAATAACTTTAAAACTAACAAAAACAATAGAAATTAAACAAATAAATAAACATGCATATACAAAAACTATCATACATATATATGTATATGTATATATATATATATATATATATATATATATATATATATATATATATATATATATATAAACTAACATAAAAACCTTACCTATATTTAAACAGGTCGGTGGATACTAGAAAGTTGATTGGCTAACTAAAATCTCAATAGAAGGTGCGAATATAAAAACGACAGACAACCACAAAATTCGCGCATTAGCATGAAGAATCCCACAATGGATGAAACGCGGAATATTCAGTTTAGCTTAATCGCCATACATATTTTATAAATTACTAACTAGTTCTACCTACGTATTGAGCACTTTTGAAGTAAATACTTAAAGTTTGCGCATAAATTTATACTTTTGTATATTAATTTTATGTGAGTAAATGAAGTAGTTATATATATATATGCAGTTGAGACATGTTTTGTGTTATTATCGCTCTTTAAGATGCTGATGACATCGAGTCGTTTTTATGAAAAATCTCAATTTTTAATTAAAAATAATGTTTGGTGATTTAAACCCTGAAAATCATGTTCCCATCTATTTTCTATTTTCACATTTCTTTTGTAGCGATATCATTATTTGCTGCCAATCACTTTTTTTCAATCTAATTGTTCATTTTTCTAATCATAATAATTGAACGAGCGACCTGCTGTCATTCGAATCAGTTAATGCGGGTTGAGTTTATACATTGTAGATGAAGTGGAGGTCCAGATAGATTAATTTATATTGTGCTTAAACACACACACACACACACACACACACACACACACACACACACACATATATATATATATATATATATATATATATATATATATATATATATATATATGTATATAGTTTGAACCATAGCTGCACAGCCTAAAACGGCCAGGTAATATATATAACAATACAAATATTTATGTCGAAACTAGATGAAAAACGTCAATATTCGCGATATGCCATTATTATAAAATCAGTTTTTACTCTGTAAGTCATTTTTACTCAAAGTTATTATTCGGCAAATAACGCAAGTTGAGAAGTTAAAATTTTCTTTATTCCTAAGTTTTCAAAGAATGACCCTTATCGTTAGTTGAAAGTAATTAGCAAAACAATATCCATATGAAGCTAAAACTTTTGCTGGTCAGCAGATAAATAGAAAAATACAAATTCTGTCATATTTATATAAAAGTTGATAAAAATGCAGACATTCCGAATTAAGATGAGGCTTCATGAAAAGTTGTAAAATGCTAAGGAGAAAAATCAACGCATTTCAACACCTGACCAATTAATTGATTGCTTAGATATAGAAATGCGATTATTCACTTTCATTTCTGCATTAAATTAATCAATTTTTCTTGGATTATATAACATCTTCATCTTTTTCTTTATCGCGAAGGATATTTCATGTGACATATCCTTTTATCCTATAGAGTTTTGCAACTTTTATAACAACATGACATATTTAATAATTTGTAGAATCAAATATATCTAATTCAGCTTATATCTATTCATCGTAACAGCCATCACCCTCAATCATCACCTCAATATAGGTTCGAACCTGGGAGCACATTTTCCGCAAGCGCCGGCAGGGGCTCGTTGAATAATCCGAGGATGCCAGCGATCGGGCTGGCTTTGGTGTTGGTTGATGTCATATTTATGATGTTCTCTACGTATGATCGAAGAAAGTACTTCCACGGGTACACGTCGGAAGAGGAGGGGGAGTACACAATCGTAGCACTCTGTTTGAAGCCACGTCTGCGTCTCTTTGGCTGACGGCAAGTCCTGGTCTCACATCCAGTGTCTGCCAGCGGCCACCTGCTTGCACTAGGGCATCACCAATACGCCCAGGGGCACTTTGATTTTGACTTTCAAGCCGACTTCAAAGATATAGCACCATGTGGCACTCATCTGAAAACACGACGAAGACGATAAGCGTGGCCGGAAATATCGTTGAGCTGTGTCAGCAGGGTTTTTACTTTTGCGGGTGTTGACAATGACCTTGGTGTCACAATTTGGATCAGTAGTGAGCATAAGTTATACAGCGGCGCATCTCCAATCTCGCTCGTTGAACGTTGTGTAAATTTTTGACATAGAAGGCTTCTATGACTCTTGGAATTTGTACACAGCTTACGAGTAGATGGTCTTCTAGAAAAACGGTTTTCATTAACCGAAAACTGATTCATTTCGTGTTTACTAGGGCGACAATTTTTTCGTTCCAGCAAAATTTATACTTTTCCCATGAATATTATTTTTCAAACTACTTTCCTTTGAGGAATTGTTTTTAGTAGAAACTTTTTGTTCAAGAATGCATAAATAAATGTCACAAACCCAATGGAATTTGCAATCATCTCTTATCAACTATGAATGTGTCTTTACTTTAGTAAATGCCTGTTATATATAACTTACTATATATATATATATATATATATATATATATATATATATATATATATAGTAAGTTATAAAAATTATATGGCGATTAAGCTACACAGAATATTCCGCGTTTCATCCATGCAAGGATTCATCAGGATTACCTGATCTACACGATTCAGAAGCCTGGTAAATCCTAGCGTGGATGAAACGCGGAATATTCTGTGTAGCTTAATCGCCATATATATTTTATAACTTACTACCTAGCTCTACTTACGTATTGAGCACTGTTGAAGTAAATACTTAAAGTTTACGCGTAAATTTATACTTTCGGATATTAATGTATGTGATTGAATGAAGCAGCTATATATATATATATATATATATATATATATATATATGTGTGTGTATATATATATGTGTGTGCGTGTGTGTGCGTGTGCGCGCGCGCGCGCGTGTGTGTGTGTGTGTGTGTGTGTGTGTGTGTGTGTGTGTGTGTGTATAAGGTTCGGGAGAGTTATGCGTAGGTGGAACATCTTTCGCATATGTGTGTATTAAGTTCGTGGGAGAGAACCGCAGCAAAGTCATTGACGACAAATCCAACATAAAGAGAATCAATATCTGGTTGGCTATATCGAACCTTCTTGTTTATATGTAAGCGTCCGTCATATCAAACCAGATATTAGTTTACTTTTCTTTTGATATGGAACTGATTTGAAACATACTCGGTTTGTCTATAATAATCGTAATGAATTAAAACTTTTTCTCATAAATAAAGTTTTTTTGTTTTTTATAAGGAAGAAAATATTTTTAATATGAAGTTTGTGAATTTTCAAAAGGTCCAAGATAAATTTAAGTCTTTTCCTTATACACACAATATATATATATATATATATATATATATATATATATATATATATATGTCTGTATATGTCTGTATATATATATATATATATATATATATATATATATACATATACACATGTGTGTGTGTCTGTGTGTAAATATATGTAAATATATTAATATATAGTGTTTTTTTTCAATGTCATTATTTACATTTCGGTACTTTTTGTGACCACCAGCGGAGGACTGCTTTAATATAAAAAATAAAATATAAAATACAAAATAATAAAATCGTCTTCTTACTTTAAAAACCCTCTAAACTTTGAAATCACTATTCTAGAAGCATACATAAAAATCGGTGGGTACCCGGATGTTTTTGGGTGTGTGTGGTCGGTCGGTGGTGGGGCTGTTAATGAAAAGCTAAGAATAAGCGAAATAAAAAAAAACAGAAAAACGAGCGTTACGTGAAAAATGACTTAAATAACACTGCTTCAATATTAAAATTTAAAAAATCGAAAAAAAAAATTCGAACCCAAATCTTTTAGATAATGAACCAACGCTCTAACGAACTGAGCTAACACGACACACATGAAATTTTGTCAGTTCTTCAAATAATTAAACTAAATCAGGTCATGACGCCGTCTAACGTATGCGTAGAACTGATCTCGTCATGAAAGGACGGTTTTTGCTGACCAACCCCTGTAGAATAGTGTTGATTTTAAGGTGAAAAAATTAACGTTTTGGGCCAATTCTTCAATATTTGTCGGGCGAAGTATGGGGCTTTCATATGAGACCAAACTTGTGGATTTTTGTTTTGTCTGTCGAAAGTTTTTAGCAGACGCACAAACGTACACACATACACACATACACACACATACACACTTACACACATACATACATACATTTTCACCTTTATATATATATAGATGATAGGTTATGAAAAGGAAGGGTTGTAAAGAGATAGCTTCGAATTTGACGGTATCAAAACCAAAGCAAAATATGAAGAAAGTAAAAATAAAATAGATAAACCCCATAATTTATTATACCATATCTGTTCACACTGAAACACTTATCACAATATTCTGTAGATCTATATTAAAACACCTTATTAAACTTTGTGACATATTTCCATTCCATGGAGGTCAGGCGCGAACGAGCACCTCATAATTTTATTATACCATATTTCTTCAAACTGAAACATAATTATCAAAGTATACTTACGCAGATAGATATGAAAAGTCTTTATTAACGTGTGTGCCTATTTCCATTCCCTGGAGGCCAGACGCGCACGCAGACCCCACAATTTTATTATATCATCTCTATTTAAGTTAAAACATACTTATCAAAGTATTCTTATGTACATCTATATCAAAAACACTTGTAAACGTATTTTTAATTTTTTAATTTTTTATTTCCATACTTTGTGGACCATATAATGATAGAAGATGTATCGGGACACAGGAATGGGTATGTTTGTCTGGCAGAACGGTGGTTTATTAAAATTTTGGGGTCTGCGTTCGCGCCTGGTCCACAAAAAAGAGTCCATTTTCTGTAGGCTGTTTTGAGCCCAGTGTACGACGGTTACTTTCGCTAGTTATATATATATATATATATATATATATATATATATATATAAATATATATATATATATATATATATATATATATTTATCAATAATCTGCACTAAAACTTCTGCTTTAAATCCTCGTGATAATCCATCAAAGCGATCAAATACGAACAAATTATGTGTAGCTTAATTGCCATAGAAATGATCAAAATTACTACTTGGCTTTACTCACTGTTGCAGTAAACATTTAAAATATATACACACTTTTTATAGACTATTTAATCACACATATATATACGCCTCGTATATATATATATATATATATATATATATATATATATATATATATATATATATATATATATATATATATATGGGGGTGCGTGTGCGCGTGGGTGTGATTGTTTGGTAACCAGACTACGTCTGTAGTGGCATGTGTGAGCTATACTCTATAAGAAATTTTTGCGGAAATTAAATCTAGTCATATTTTTCAACCACTTCTTATATATTTTCTTTACATAGATAATGCACATTATTAAAATTTGAGATCTTGAATAAGTAGACTCACTATTGAACAAAATAGTTCATTAATAATAATTGAATGGAAAATACAGCCGGGGTCAACTATATGTAATTGAGTTTTAAATTCCTACACTATTGGAAATAATAGAAATAGATATGCCGGTGCATTGCTGGAAAAAGTGGGCGAGAGATGTTTGGCAGTTTGTGAGCACGCAGCGTTTGGACGTGTAAAATAATGATGGCCGATAAAAATATAATGAAATTGTCTGCGATCGCGATTTTTTTCTATCTTTTTCTTTATCGCTTTCTTTGCCTATACTTCTGGTCAGCTATTTTGAATAAAGATCAAGCTAAATAAATACATTTGTCTTGATTTAATTATTTCAATATTGCAATAATGAGATGAATATATTTGCTAATGACACTATGCTCTAGAATAGACTTTGGCAAAATACGAATATACACAAAATCAATGCAGTCTGTAGTTAAAAGGGGCTGTAAATAAATAAAAAAAATAAAATGTAATGCTACTAAGACTGTGCTAAGAGCCAATCTGTCAGTCTAACACTCAACACAACATGAATTTGAACAAATACACTAAGCTCATTGCCAAGACTGCTGCAAAAAATAATATAGCCTCCCTCTACGGTAGTAGAAAATTTCTCACATGTTATTCTATATTTTAGACAGACATTATTCACCCAAATCTGAGGTACCGTTAACACATCTCTGCTGTGCATCTACGACTAGTGTATTACTCATAGATAGGGTCCAAAAATAGAATGCACATTTAACAGGTTCTGCATTGTAGATCAAGCTCTTTCCTCTGACTCATTACCGCAATGTCGAATCCTTGTAATTTATTGTAAGTATTTTAAATAAATTGGTCTTTTTACATACATACGGAAAAGCAGCCAAATCCTACCTCTTCATCGTTGAAGTCTATATTAGCCGAGAAAGCCTTTTACTTTAATAACAGCCAGTATCGTGAGGCTGAATTAAATTAAAATATGTTTGAAAATTGCCTTAAATATGAATTACAACCTTTTTATTTTAATGGTAGGTCCCGGGTAACAGCAGATGATCCCGCCAGCTATAATGAGCAATGGTCGCCCAAGTGAATACATTTTTCTTTGTAACGGAAAAAACAAAATGAAAAATATGAAAAAGTATTGCCGTAAAAGGGATTACTTGGATATATCTAGTCGGTTGGTTAGGCTAAATGTTTTACCCGGGTCAATGACTGACGCCGCCTGGATCATGTAAAAATAGTCGATGACAACCTTTGTTCTGTGGAAAGTTACAAGATTGGTATGTATTGCGAAGTAGCTGATAATCTAATCAGGGCGAATGAGAGTGTAACGAAGCGAGCAGTAATTGCTTAGATGTAAAACCCATGCCTACTTCGACCCACACCACCGTTTAATACATAAGGCACTGCAGAGCAAAATATATCAGTTCGATGTCAGTTTGAGCTCCGGTTTTGAAGTTTGTTTGAACTCTGAGGGAGATTGTCCACCGCTCCACACTCCACTCTGTTCGAGAAAACACTCGTCATTTGACCGATTGATTAGCATCAAATCGGTTGTTTTGAATACAGCAAAGGCTACGTTCATCGGCTGTCAAAACTACCAGAAAAAGAAATTAAAACTGACTTTTAAAAAAATATTGTATTTTAATTCTCCTGTGAAGACCTTTACATATTAAAAAAAAAGGTTTCGCTTCTTGTGACTAATTTTATACGAAAACTACAACCAGAGTAAACGTCGATTATTTTTCTTATTATTGCTTGCAAGTGAACTTTAGAAACAACAATTAACTTAAACCATCTTTTTCAGAGGATGAAAAAAGATTGAAGGGATAACTGTATCCAGCGTCACATCAACCCAGTTATCATGAAAGCCAAATTGCACGCGGAAGCCTGTACAAGATAAAGACGCAGTGACCATGGTAACCAGATAGTCTGACATATTTCCTGAAACTTGAGCAATCTGTTTCAAATGCGTCAAGGGTTGGAATAATCTAGAATTATTGTCAAAGCATTCCGTAAAAGCAGCAATGAGAACGAATAAATTGGTTGCGACATTAGATAACTTTCAGATGGTATTGAACTTTATTTTAATCAAATTCGGTCGAAATATATAAATAAGTTTAACAGCTTATTACTATTTATTGTGGGCTGGATAAGGAGACATGGTACATATGTGAGAAGTATGAATAAAACATTTAATAAAAGCAAGAAAAGAAACTAACCTATATACATAAAATTATAAATATCACTTAAAAAAGAGTTTAGTCAATATTTTACTGTCGATATATAAAATTTGATGGGTGTACGAGCTTTTACACTTTATGTACATATTAACAAACATGCCATTATGGATATTGAAACAAAAATTTAAGGCGTAAGGGGCCTAAATGTGGGTTGTATTTAGCCTAATTTAACTTTATACAAAAAAGAAAGAAAGTGCAGTAAACTCTGAAGTGTGTAAAATGTTAATAACTAGAATTAATCAGTGCTACGGGTCTAAATACTCGCTCCAACCTCTCTCAATGTAATGAGAAAAAAAGAAAGAGGAAAAGGTATAATAAAAATAAAATATATTAATCAAATTAAAGCTATTATAAATACCTAAAATAAAGGCTTGTGGAATAAAAACAAAGTTATAGGACGTTGTTCACAAAGGGGCACAAAAACCAGCTCAAATTAAACTGTTAGTCAAGATGTGGTGTAACAGGAAAAATATTGAATAAAACAAACGAATGTCCATTTAGCCAGTTTGACTGCAACTTTTTTCACAGTTAGAAATAAGTGCAGACAGTTTGGGATTGCTGATGATTGACAATACTTAGAGGTGACAGAGAATGCAAATTATGACCATTGAACGTACGTGCTACTCGAAGTAGATAGGGAAACTTATTGAGCAACCTGATGAACACAACCTTGACAGAAAACTAAGATGTTTACCCGAGTGTGTAGGAAGTCGATGGTATTACAAACATATATATATATATATATATATATATATATATATATATATATATATATATATATATATATATGGTGGGTGCGCGAATGTGCGTGTGTGTAATAGTGTGGGTATATATGTATATATTTAGAGAGAGAGATACTACGTGCATCATTACATGTATGTTTTAATTTAAGAAAATTTCACTATTTTGCAGTTAATTAATTGCATGCGGTTCAATATCGAAACTGCTTATTGATCTAAATGATATAATAAACTGCTTATTGATATAAATGATATAATAAATTGCTTATTGATCAAAATGATATAATAAATTGCGTATTGGTCTAAATGATATAATGAATTGCTTATTGATAAAAATGATATAATCAATTGCTTATTGATAAACCTATATAATGAATTGCTTATTGATCAAAATGATACAATATATTGCTTATTGATCTAAATGGTACAATAAATTGCTTATTGATCGAAATAATATAATATATTGCTTATGTATCAAAATGATATAATGCCTTGCTTATTGATCTAAATGATATAATAAATTGCTTATTGATCTAAATGGTATAATAAATTGCTTATTGATCTAAATGGTGTAAGTAATTGCTTATTGATCTAAATGGTATAATGAATTTTTTATTGATGAAAATGATAAAATATATTGTTTATTGATCAAAATGATATAATGGATTGCTTATTGATCAAAATCATATAATAAATTGCTTATTGATCTAAATGATATAATAAATTGTTTATTGATCTGAATGAAAGGATAAATTGCTAATTGATCAAAATGATAAAATATATTGCTTATTGATCCAAAGGATATAATTAATTGTTTATTGATCAAAATGATATAATAAATTGCTTATTAGTCTAAATTATATAATGAATTGCTTATTGATCTAAATGATATAATAAATTGTTTATTGATCTGAATGAAAGGATAAATTGCTAATTGATCAAAATGATAAAATATATTGCTTATTGATCCAAAGGATATAATTAATTGTTTATTGATCAAAATGATATAATAAATTGCTTATTAGTCTAAATTATATAATAAATTGCTTATTAGTCTAAATTATATATTAAATTGCTTATTGATCTAAATGATATAATAAATTGCTTA
>NC_136513.1:98477847-98542847 GCF_053919585.1 Euprymna scolopes
GTGGTTTATTCACTATATTTTTTTACGCATACGTATTAGATATATGAGGGCATATTTTTTCGCGCTGAATTTTGGTGTGGTAAACGTAAGTTTGACATATGTCTTTCAGCATTAAACGCCATATTAGACTAGGCGTATCTGAAAAAATATCAATTTTGCGGAATGTATACTTTTTAAATGAAGTGTTGTTCGAAGTGGGTGATGAAAAATTTAGGTCTGGAATTCTAACAGAATAATATCTTGGACTTCTGATTCGTCAAGAGATTCCATTTGCTTCAGGAGACTCCTCCACCGCTGCAGGCGTCATAGGCGATTAACATTTGATGCTAATCAGAAATATTAATATTTATAAGTTGACTTAGTAATTACTTTTTACGCTAATGCCTCAAAGCTTGTACAAAATAATATAACAATAACGGACAATAGCAATATATAATACGTATTCTCTCTCTTACTCTGTTTCTCTCTCTATATATATAATCGTACAGGTATTTAAAAAAAAACATTCATTCACACGATAAGCTACACTTTCAAATATGTATATACTTGTTCTTTTTCTATATTTTCATTGATATATCTTTTTCATCAGCAGAAAAACACGTCATTTTCCTTTGATTAATACTATTATTATTCTCCTTGAGAGCAGCCAACGGTGTACTCTAAAAGCTGAGTGACAGCAAGTCTCCCAAGTTTCCCAGTGTTATCTCCCTTTTCTGATAATATTTGCAAATGAATTTGCATTGTCGCAACAGTCGCTTACCGTCAATTTCTCGCTAGCAGCGGCCGATGTTCTCTACTGGAATTAAAGTGGCAATAAGCCTCCCCAAGGTCCAATTTCTCTTCGCACTTGTCCATCGGAGGTATAGTCAGTACGCTCTCCCAGCTCTTTCCATCCTCCTTGGACCTTCCCGGCTGTTTAGCATCATTCTTCCGTGGGGGCGGTTATTGAGTAATAGGGGAAGGGGAGGGGATAAGGCATAGAAAACTTATAGATATTTATCTTCAATGTTCTTGGTTTCATGCAACGCTTCTTTATACTTTGTCTCTGCAGCAGTCCGCCTGGTCTGCTCGTATGGCCCGCATTCAAGGGTTATCCTTAATATTTCAGTTGTTTTTATTATTATTACTTGTGATATCTTTCCAGTTATTCCTCTGATTACAGTTTCTCCCATTTTTTTTTTCAAAATTTTTAGATTATTATAATTATTTTTGTCATGTGTGTGTGTCAGTGATGTTGAGGTTCTAGAACGTACCCAATGTCTGAGCATTGACGCTCTCATTATCAAACATAGACTGAGATGAAAAAATGTGAGATAGATAAGAGAACCTGGGAAAGTATTTCTTTGGGTCATGAAGGACCTTGCAGGAAGGTGTGGCCAAGTTTGAGGCTGATCCAACCCAGTATGAGCGACTGAAACGTGATATCCGGAAAGGGAATGTGGAAGAAGCAGTGGATGGGCTGGGGCGCCAAATTGGTCTGGAGTGTGAGGTGTGTGGGAGATTATGTCTGAGCAGAGCTGGGCTGATAATCCACGAGACTACTCATCAGCGCAGTGGGCCACAAAACACTCTTGTGTTGCTAGATCTAACCAGAGTTAACTCCGGGCGGACGTTCAAAACAGCGGGTGGTCTAAAGCGGCATTTGAATATACATAGAAGTGACCATAAAGAATGTGCTGCTATTGGCGCACATGTCTGCACAATGTGTGCCAAAGAAGGCCAGATATTGGCAGGGCTAAAAACCACCTTCGTGCGGCCCATTACTGATTTGTTTTCATGTTTCTGTATTTATATTTTTTATATATGCTATATCAAGTGATGGCAATATTCGAAAACGAATTTGCTGCAATCATATATATATATATATGTATATATATATATATATATATTGTGTGTATATGCCTGTATATATATGTGTAAGTGTGTGAATGTCTGTATATATATATATATATATATATATATATATACATACATACATACATACATACATACATACATACAATACACCGAATTTGGGGGTATCAAAACCAAAGCAAAATATGATATAGTCAATATATATATATATATATATATATATATATATATATATATATATATATATATATATATATAACTACTTCATTTACTCATATAAACCTAATATACGAAAGTATAGATGTATGCGTAAACTTTAAGTATATACTTCAAAAGTGCTCAATACGTAGGTAGAGCTAGTTAGTAATTTATAAAATATATATGGCGATTAAGCTACACTGAATATTATGCGTTTCATCCACTATAGGATTCGTCAGGATTATATATATCTGAACGTCTGTGTGTGTGTCTGGTCACGAATAGGTTCCTATATGGTTGACTATTATAGAAAACTGATTTCATATACTGATAGAATATATATTGAGACACAGGAATGGGTATGTTTGATCTGGCATAATGATGATTCATTAAAATTGATGGGTCTGCGTACGCTCCTGGTCCACAAAGTATGGAAATAAAATATTAAAATAATAGTTTACAAGTGTTTTTGATATAGATGTACATAATATTACTTTGATAAGTATGTTTTAACTTAAATAGGGATGGTATAATAAAATTGTGAGGTCTGCGTTCGCGCCTGGCCTCCATAGAATGGAAATAGGCACACACTTTAATAAAGACTTTTCATATCTATCTGCGTAAATATACTTTCATAATTATGTTTCAGTTTGAAGAAATCGGGTATAATAAAATTATGGGATGTTCGTTCGCACATGACCTCCATAGAATGGAAATATGTCACAAAGTTTAACAAGTTTGTTTTTATATAGATCCACAGAATAGTGCCACAAGTGTTTCAGTGTGAACAGGTATGATATTATAAATTTTGGAGTTTATCTATTTTATATATATATATATATATATATATATATATATATATATATATATATATATATATATATTGACTATATCATATTTTGCTTTGGTTTTGATACCCCCAAATTCGGTGCTCTCTATTTACAACTCTTCCTTTTCATAACCTATCATACTTTCATAACTCAGAGTCCATTTTCTGTAGGCTGTTCTTGAACCCTGTCAACGACGGATACTTTTGCTAATATATATATATATATATATATATATATATATATATAGAGAGAGAGAGAGAGAGAGAGAGAGAGAGACGGGGCTCTGATGAACGGCGACTGTCCTGCGCCGTATAACTGGACCTCCACTTCCTTGTGGACCAAAATTTTTTAACCAACGGCTAAGGGTGAGATAACCCTGACAGAAACCTCCAGAGGAGTTTAGGCCCGGTAAGGAGTGGCATACATGACCCACCGGCTTGTGGAGTATTCAGTCATGGATCAAATGGCATGATGGGTTGAGAGGGCTCCGTAAGCCGTGGTGAAGACAATCTTTCTAGGAGAACGAACACCCTAATAAAAAAAACCTGCGGCGACTGCTGCATCCAATGATGTTGACTTGCTCTTCTTTTTAGTTTAAATTGGCAGTTGTTCAGAGAGTGAGACTATCTCGGTGCAAAGTCTTTCCTCACTATAAAAAGCTTACAGCACAGGCATTA
Organism: Euprymna scolopes; assembly: GCF_053919585.1. Lineage (NCBI taxonomy): Eukaryota > Metazoa > Mollusca > Cephalopoda > Sepiida > Sepiolidae > Euprymna > Euprymna scolopes. Next base: position 98,481,407 of record NC_136513.1, read on the forward strand.
ATTAATATGTAATGGAATACACATTTTGCCATCAGTGTGTATCCCGATAATAAAAAGGCTGGCTGTAGCCTAAAGCGGCAAATGGGGACTGATGCGGATATGGGCGTCAATGGAAATAAAGGCTCTGGAACATCTAAGATCTCTCCAACAGGTGTTCAGGACAGCACAGCCTGGACCCGGCCATCAGTAGATGTGTAGGACTACTAGTGGTACTCGTGCTTGCCTCATTTAAGCCAGATACGTATTAAGTAATTGAAATACTCGATAATGAGTTTGCTGCCATCATATATATATATATATATATTGTCTACAAAGTTGGATGGTTGCTTAGTTTGTTTTAACTATATGTGTATTTAGCCCAAAACAATACATTTTAAGGGGTCATAAACCATTTATTTATATCATGGGGGTAGCATGCTCTTGTTCCATCAGCCATGTCTTGATAAAGGTCCTAAGTATTTCGCAGTTATGCTTGTCGGTCGCCAACATTGAGGATGAAATCTGGAACCTTTAGGAGCATATCACAGTTTACAATTTATATTTTCAAGTACTCTAATCACTGCACCAGGGGTCCTAGCGAACCATCGAAATATACATTTCCGAATTACTTAGAACCTCTGTCTAGTCATGGCTGACGGAAGAAGAGTATGCTACCCCGTGATGTAAATAAAGGGTTCCGCTCGAAATTCCGTTGAAATCCCCGAGTTCGAGAGAAACCTTCCCGAGTTCGGAAAGATACACCCGAAGAAGATCTGAGATTACATCGAACGAATCGTTGTGAAAATCACACCTTAGATGAGAACAGTAGTCTTATTAATTCAAATGATACGAATAACCATTCCTCATCTCAAAAATGCCGAAACGACGCTTTCATTGATTATTTATCTTAACTATTTTTCTATATTATCTGAAATTAAATAAAGTGCACATATTACAGACAATATTAAATTCATTATTTTCCACTAACGTTTTCGGGGTGATGTCAAAACCGTTTCTTCCTAAATTAGAATCCAAACTCCTGCCACAAACTCCAATGTAGATTTGCGCATTCTTTATTATGCCGTCGTTTTTTTTATTTGTTTAATTGCCTCCCTACAAGAGCAGATTTGGACAAAATGTCAGTTTTTAATGTGAGGAAATAAGCTCCTCAAAAGGGGGGACTGTGGTTTATAACAAAATTAAAAAAAATGTATCAGTCAGAGTCTCTGCTCCATTAACTGAGACCAAAAAGTAGAAGTGAAAAAAGTGAAGCATAAGAACAGATACTACACTTTAAGTTATATATTTTGATTCACTCTGAAAGTTTACAACATAAATAGAAACAAACAAAAAAATAGGTTCAAGGCCAATCAAAATTGGGGAAGAGGTATCTATGGTCATTTTCGTTACTGCACCTTTGCTAGTCTATGGACTCCTCTTAGCTAAAGTTCTTATTCTTATCATTAAAGTGTAAAGAGGGCACCTCGTTGACCTACGTCCATTATTGCTTGAGTCCGTTGCAATGGAAGAATGCGTGTTCCGGCGTTTCATCGGCTGAAGTCCTGCAACGGAGACTCCTTGACACCCTCACTAGTCTGGCACTTCTCAGTATGACGTTGAGGGCGACCACGTTGAGGGCCAATCACCAGATCAAGGAAAACTCAAAGTTGTTGAGATAACCCGAACCTGGCGTCCATCTTTACTGGGAGCAGATCTCTCCTTCGACAACCCAGAAGCTCGAGGAGCGAGTCGTTGGTGCCCTCCCCACTACACTTTGATTCTGGCCCAAAGGCTAAGCACCCTTTTTTCATGGCGTCGTCTATATTCTTTTCGAGCAAGTGTAGAACACTAACAATGCGTGACATTGTTTCAAAAGTCGCACAACGAAGTCTGCATTTATCATTATTATTATCATTATTATTACTTTTAGTAGTCGTAGTATTAGTAGTAGAAATAGTAGTAGTAGTAGTATTTACACACTAGGAGTTTGAACAGGGGTCATCATCAAGGATTGGTCTCTGACGAAAGTGATAAGAAGTCACCCCAGATTTTCAACTTTTTTTGACAACCTTTGTCCATCATCGAAACAGTCAGTTGCTTTTGGTTTGCCTCTTGCAATGACCATTAATCCATACCGGAATTTGGCTTGCAATAAGCCATTTCAAGGTTCTACATATCTTTATCTTCAGTGGAAGTTTTATTAGTGGTTCACTCCTCGGATTTTCCAGCCTCCAGCTATTATTATTATTATTGGCTCACATGGAGCTTTCACACAATTCAACAACAGATCTGATTGGAGACCTGTGGTGGTCTCTGGAAGCTGAGTGACAACAAGTCTCCCCAGACGTCCAGCTCTCTCCACCTCTTTCGATAGCATTTGCAAATAAATTTGCGTCATCGCAATAGCATCTTACCATTGATTTATTGCTGGAAGTGGCCATTAGTCTATACTGGAATGTGAGTGGAACTAAGCCTCCCCAATGTCCCAGTTCTCTTCGCGTTTGTCCAGCGAAGGTTTGGTCAGCGTTCTCTCCTCGGTCTTTCTATCCTCCTTGCCACTTTTCGGCTCTTTGGTATCATTTTTCTTTGGGGGGGAGGTAATGAGACAATGGAAAGGAATGCGGGATAGGGGTGTAGAATTTGCAGATCTGCAGCTTCGGTGTTCTTCACTGTAACCCTTCTTCATTATATTGTATTCTTGTATTATTCTCCGCATTTAAGGGTTTTCCTTAATATTTTAGCAGTTTTCATTATTGTTAGTCGTTGTATTTTTGCAGTTATTTCTCTGATTCCAATTTCTGCCATTCTTTTTTCAAAGTTTTTTTTGTAATTGTTCCTAGTGCTCCTACTATTATCGGTACTATTTTGATTTTCTTCATCATCCAACACCCTTTTAACTCTCTGACTAGCTCTGTGTCTTTGCTTCGTTTCTGCTTTTCTTTCATACACACTCTCTGGCCAGCTATGACAGCATAGTCTACGATTTTACAGGGCTTTTCTTTCTTGTTAATTATTACGATGTGTAGTCTTCTTGATTGGATGGGTTTGCCCATCTGTATGTCCATGCCCCATAGGATTTTCTGGTTCTCGTTTTCGAGTGTTGTTGCGATGTTTTTGCTTGTACCATTTGTCTGTACGTTCAAAATGCAGACGTTTGCACAATTCCCAGTGTAACGCTTTCCCCACTTGGTCATGCCTGTTTTTGTATTCCTTTTAGGTCAGTTTGCTGCATTCCCTCACGATATGGTTTATCGTTTGGTCTCTTTGTCCACAGAGTCTGCATTTGCTGTTTTCATGTGTTTTATCGACCTTTGCTTTGATATGGTTGGTTTTTATCGAGTTATCTTGGGCAGTTATCAGAGATTCAGTTTCTCGGTTTATATGTCCCTTTCGCATCCATTTCCAAGTGTTTTCGTTATTCTCCTCTTTTGTCAATCTTATGAATCTTCTCTATAGTTGTTTCTCTTTCCATATTTCTTTTCTCGTTTTTTCAATTTTTTTCTGTTTTGTTGTTTTTTACAGTGTCTCTCCCTGCCATAATTATCGTTTCAGTGCTTTGCATTATGTATTTTTCTAGTTCTTTTTTGTATCCTTTACACAGTCTTCTATACAGATCAGTCCTCTCCCGCCGTCTTTCCTTTTCACGTAGAGTCTGTCAATATCGTCCTTTGGGTTTAATGCATTATGAATGGTCATGAGTTTCCTGGTCTTCTGGTCAAGCTGTCTCAGTTCTTCTTTTTTTCACCCTATAAACGGTCCAGAATATCTTACTTGTGATACTACCCATGTATTTATACCTTTTATTAGGTTTCTGCTATATAATTTCGTTTACAGGAGTTTTCTTGTTCTCCTGAGGTATTCCTTTCTAATTTTACCTTTCATTTCTGTTGCTCTGATAGTGTCCGCTTCCAGAATTACAAAGTATTTATCGTCGTCTTGTTCTCATAGTGAACTCATTTCTCTTTGGTTGGGTAGTTCCATGCCTTCTATCGTTTCCAGTTTTCCCTTTCTTCTAACTAGTAGTGTGCACTTTTCCATTCTAAATTCAATTTGGATATCTTGGTTGAAGATATTGGTAGAGTTAATTAGTGTCTCTAGTTCCTTTTCTGTCCTTGCAAAATGTTTCAGATCGTCCATATACATCAGGTGGTTCATTTTTTTCCTTTTTATTGGGAAACTTGTATCCGGCTAGGCACTTTTTCTGAATACTATTCAGAGGCATCATGGCTATGATGAACAGTAGTGGTGATAGTGAGTCTCCTTGGAAGATGCCTCCTTCTTTGTTAATTTCTGTTATGTGTTGTCCATCAGCTATCAATTCCAGTCTCCATGTTTTCATCGCGTTTTATTATTACATTGGTGATCCCGCTTGGTATTTTATACATGTTTAGGCATTCAATTATCCATGCTTGAGGGATTCTGTCATTCGCTTTCTTGTAGTCGATTTATGCCATGGCTAAATTTTTCTCCTCCTTTTTATCTCATTTAAGATCTTTATTTTTTAAATTTTTTACAAGGTAGTCACCACTTATCAAGGCCTGGAAAACACTCGATTGTCGTGTCATCAGCATAGATGTCAACGAATGATTTAAGTATGTGTTTTGGGAGATCATTGATGTATATCAGGAAGAGAGTTTGGCCTAGGATGGCTCCCTGAGGGACTCCAGCATTAATATTGATGGCCTCTGATTTCTGCCCATCAACTACTACTCTTATGAGCCTATCGGAGAGAAATGATTTCATGATCGAGAAAACATTTCCAGTTATACTGTAACTAAAGTAGGTCCTTATGCCATACCTTATCGAAGGCCTTTGATATGTCAAGAGCAATTGCCCTAGAGAGGAAGCCTTTTTGATCAATATATAACAGATCATGTGTTCCTCTGTTTCCTTTTTGGATTCCTTTCTGTTCCTCGGTGATGAGTGCACGATTATTCAGGGAGTGGTAGATTTGTTCCCTCAGTTGTGCTCTCAGTATGTTCCATATGGTGGGTAAGCACGTGATCGGCCTATAGTTGCTAGGAACGGTTCCTTTACCTGGGTCTTTCTGTATCAGTGTGGTTCTACTTTTTGTCATCCAGTCTGGCACGCTTGCTTACGTTATACATCTTATCAGGTGTTGGGCTAGCCTTTCGTGTAAGGTTGTGAACTTTTTGAATCCGTATGCATGTATACCGCCGTGCCCTGCTGCACTCCAGTTTGCCATTTTTCCTATGGTTTTCTTTAGGGGTACCTTGCTGATTTCATTCACTGTTCCTTCTTTGATGTTTTGTAACTCTTCTTTCATGTATTTCAGCCGTTCAGCATTTCTATTGTGATCTCGTCGTTCTTCCATATATTATTCCAGTAGAGTTTTGTTTCTGTCGGATTTGGTTGTTCTGTTTTTGTTTTCATCCGTTCACATTTTGGTAGAAATGGCTTTCATTATTTTAAAATATCCTGTTTTGTTTGCATTGTTCAGATTAATATCTATCTCGGATCAATCTCACTTCTTTTGCCTTTATTTTTTGGTCCAGTTCTTCATGTTTCTTGTTTAGCCTCTCCCTTTCATTCACATTTCCAATCTTCCATCTTCTCCACACCGCTTTCTTCCTGTTGATCATTTTGGCTTCTTTTTATGTTTTTGTATTTGAGTTTCTAGTCTCATTTTCCATTCAGGTTTTGTCGGTCCGCTTGTCCCCGATTGTTTTTCTGATTTGTAAATTCATACTTACCATTTTTGTGCCTGCGTAAATTAGGTTGTTTAAGTCTGTGATTGTATTTGTCGGGATATGTGGGAGGAGGTTGTTTACCTTCTCTGTTTCTGTTTTTAATTTCTTCTGCTCTTTGTTCCTTAACGATGGGAGCTTTGTTTTTTCCTCGTTCATGAACTGTATTATTTTATTTATTTCATATGGTTAATTCTCTGTTAGTTCTTGTTCATTGTTCTCGGTTTCCACTTTTGTAGAATTCGGTCTTCTTAGGTCCTAAGCCTTTGATGTTTTTACTTGTGAGGCTTCAGCTTGTGGGGTTTCTCTACGTGTAGTTCCGTTGGGGGTGCTTCTTGTTCAATTTCATCATTTTTTTTAGCTGTATTTCTTTTATATCTAGTTTAGAGAGCCAACCTTTCTTACCTTTCTTGAGTATCAGTCTTGCTTGGTCCGCAATTCTTTGTTCTATCGCACGTTAGTCGCTGGACAGGTTCCATAGTTCTTTCATTCGTTTCCAATAACCTCTATATCTATATTTGGGATGACTTCTATAATAGCATTCCATTACGAGTCTATTCTCTTTTGTTGTATATTTCTTTCTTCGTTTTTTTCTATTTGGATGTTTATCATGGTTTGATGTTTATTATGGTTTGATGTTTATCATGGTTTGATGTTTATCATGGTGGTGCTGCGTTTATTCGGTATCATTTTGTTGTTCGCTGAAATTGGAGGATATACTTACCTGTTCAGTGTCCATTTTATTTGAGTTTCTGAAATTAGAAAGTTGCCCAACATTCGCAGGATGAGGACCAGATCCCCATACTGACTACCGAAGGAGCACCTGCCGATCATAACAACCAGATCTTTCTTCTGGGTCACACGGTTTGGATTATTTGTAATTGATATTTTTCATATTTTGGTGTTTGGTGTTTGGGCCAACACCGAGCCCAGAATGGTTTTACCTGTGGTTCTGACGCAGGGATAGAGTATTGCTCCCATGTATACAGGAGGTATCGTGCACTATCACACATACATAAAGACATGAACAGACAAAAAAATTCAACCAAGTATTTTACTTAGTAAAAGTCGGTAGTAATGTTCTGAAAGAAGGCGTTTGAAGATAGGTCTACCTTACATCATACTGCTTAGTCGCTAGAACTGTTGGGGGGATGAGAAGAGGAGGTGAACAATATCATATAATAGCAGTAGTAGTTAGTATTTAATTCCCTTGTTCTAAGCAAAATTCTATATTTATATCGCAAAAAAGACTGCTTCCTGAAATAAATTCAAACTAGCATTTAACATTTTTTTTAAAACTTCAACTCACATTTCGATGGGTTTTTTTAAAGAGTTTGTCCGGCATGTGTTAATCTTTCTCTATTAGGGTTCTTGTGTTAAATTAAATGTCAGTAAGGGGTGTAGGGATAAGGAGGGGGTCACAATCTTTATTTTTTGCGAACAAACGTACGCGCATATATATATATATATATATATATATATATATATATATATATATATATACACATATACATACGCAAAAATTCTACCCGTCACACAGGTCATTATCAAATATATCCTTTTGAGAACAAGTTGTAGTGTTCTTTGGAGTCTTAGTGACAATAAGTCTTCCAGATTTCTCTCGGTAATCACTGAAGATGAATGTGCGTTATCGCAACAGCCATTTATCTTCGATTTCTCGTTTCCAGTGATCATTGGTTTTTGTTGGAATTTAGGTGACAAAAGACCCCTTATTTTACTCATACAACGGAGGTCTTCCTAGTGCTTTCTTACATCGGTCTTTCCATCCTCCTTGACCGTCTTCGCTAATTTGGCGCGGCGTTAGATTTTTGTGATATACAGCATAAAAAAACATTATTATTATTATTATTATTATTATTATTATTATTATTATTATTATCAGAATGCTTTTGCCCCCATCGAAAAGCCGACAACTGTTAGTTGTTTTTTGCCCGTGAGTGGGCACGTGCGTTTGCGAGTGAAAGAAATCAGCGGTATTTGTTGTCCGAAATAATTCGAGCGGACGGCTATCGCCGATTGAGGAGTAAGAGCAGTCGTATATGTTGTCGTGTGCTTTCTTGTTGTTACCACGGTAACGGTAACTAGGAAGATACCGTCGCCAGTTTTACTGGATGGAGTACAAACGGGGTCAGCTCAGTACAGCTTCAGTTTTTTTTTTTTTTTTTTTTTTTTTTTGCTGAGGTAGTGTTTTTAATATAGAACAATAAAACGAAATAGAAGAAGAAAAAGAACTATTGAAGAAGAAGACAGTGGAGGAGGAGGAGAGGAGGGACGATAAAAAAGCTAGATAGTTCTTATTAAGGCTATGACAACAGCATATACTTGTCCTTGTTTTGATAGTCAAAAATATATCCACTGATATATTTTATGTCTTTTTTGTGTAGAGTGATGTGGTTCTCGGTTGATTAACTGTGTCTAACTGTATCGTATATATACTCGAGAGTAAAAACAATGAAAAGAGTATGCCGTTGTCATAGCCCTAGTTATTATGAACTGCTGAATCGATATCTCAGAATTTAGTTCTATATATTTATAATGCTTTTCTATAATCATAGCAACTGATACAAATATATTTATTTGCATCAATCGGAATACTATGCGTATCTTTATAGTTTTTCTTACAACTTTTCGACCGATGCAACGTGCAATCGTTTATTACACTCACACACACACACACACACCCACAGAGACCTATATATATATATATATATATACACTTGTGCCCGATATTATTCATACCCCTCGGATCTTTGAGATTTCTATAAGAATATTGCTCAAACCAGAAGGTAGACAATATTAAAGGGATTTCAAACAATAAATCAAGCATAAGCATTTAATTTAAACTCAATAAATAAATAAATTATGCAAGTTTGAAACATTATACAAAGAAAAACAATAATGGCACTAGTTCAAAATTATTCATACCTCTCTTACTAATAGTCAATAGCATGCCCTTTATTCTTAATAACTACCTGTAACCGTTTTGGATATTTATCCACAAGGTTTTTACAAGCATCAATACTGATTTTTGACCATTCTTCAATGCAGTTCTCCAAATCCCTCAAATTTCTAGGTTTCCGCTTTTTAACCTCAGTTTTCAATATGTGCCAGAGGTTTTCGATAGGGTTCAGGTCGGGACTCTGGCTAGGCCATTCCAAAACATTAATTTGATTATCCTCAAACCATTTCTTGACTATTTTGGCAGTATGTTTTGGATCATTATCCTGTTGAAGGACCTAGTTTGGTCCTAAATGGAGCTTCTCCGCATCCTGTCTAATGTTTTTCTGGAGTATCTCCAAATATTGCTCCTTCTTCATGGTTCCATCTATCTTGACCAAACTACCTGGACCACTAGTCGAAAAGGAGCCCCAAAACATTAGGCTACTACCACCATGTTTCACCGTGGGTATGGTGTTCTTTGGGTTGTAAGCTTCTCCTTTCTTCCTCCAAACGTAAGAAGCATCCATATGGCCAAACAATTCAATTTTTGTTTCGTCAGTCCACAAAATACTTGAGAAAACGGCTCTGGAGAATTCACATGGGTCCTAGCAAACTTTAGACGTGCTGCAAGGTGTTTTCCGGTGTGCAATGGAGTCCTTCTTGGTCTTCCTTTCAGACCATTTTCATGCAGAGTCCTTTGCAATGTTTGCCTTGATATTTTTATGCCAGAAGACTCCAGATTTTCTAAAATGTCCTTAGTAGTGGTGGTTGGATTTGCATTAACACTTCTTACAATATTCCTGGTGGCTCTAGCAGACAGTTTCCTTTTCCTTCCTCTACCAATCAAGTTGTTTGTTGTGTGGTAGCTCTGGAATTTTTTGATGATGCTCTGTACTGTTGCTGTAGGGACCTCAAATTTCTTGGAAATTGACTTGTAACCTAAACCATCCTTATGTGAATTCACAATTTTAGTCCTAAGATCATTACTAAGCTCTTTTTTCTTCCCCATTCTAATAATTTTTATTCTTTTATTGGTTTTCAGTTGATATCATTTTAATTTCTGAAAATGCAAAAAACGAAATGAAATTAATCAAAGGTTGTATAAAAGCATTCAAAATAAGAATCAAATAGGAAACAGTCAGAAACTCAATTAATACTGAAAAAATAAGGGGGTATGATTATTTTTGAACATTGCAGATTTTATAAATTGCTGTATATTTCTTTTATTACAAGTATCCCGAGATTTTAAAATGACGAAAATGATCAGAAGAGGTTTATTAAGAATATGTATCAATATGGACGTAAACAATAAATTCTTACAAAGTTACACCTAATAAACTCAATTTTCAAGGGGGGGTATGAATAATATCGGGCACAAGTGTATATATATATATATATATATATATATATATATATATATATATATATATGTATATATTATTGAACAGGGGAATCTTTCTGTAAAAAGCCGCGCATATTATAAGCAAATCTAGTATCGAATCAATTTAATTAAAAAATGGACGATTTAACCAATAGAGATGAGAATGAAAATATTGGACGCGCGACGCATCCGTTGATTCTCATTCAATTTAGTGCAACATATTTGCGCATGTCTAGTAAAAAGCATTTATTTTGATATTTACAAAAAAAAAAAACATGATAAGTCAACACAGACAAAAAACACTTGAAATGAACGGACGTGATAAAATCAGCAGCACTTTATGATAGTTGACGAGCGAAAATAGTCGCAGCAGCAGATATCTTATCACATATGTAAACGAAGTGTACGAATGCCAACATCACAGGAAAAATGACAGAAACAAGGACAGTACGTGGTCGAGCAAAGAAAGCGAACGGTCGTGTATGACTCTTGTGTAGTGAGAGAGAAAATGCGCCGGGTAGTCCGAGAAAGGGAAAGACAAACGACGAAAAAGATACGTGCGTGCAAGAGCATTTCGATGCCGGACTTATATTTTAAAACATAGTTTAATGCGTCGTTAAAAATTATTGGAATGACTGCTATTTTTATTAACCTAGAAAAATGCTGAATCGTACTTTTTATGACCGCTCTTGGTTGTTTGTTCCTGCAACTATACAAGACAACCGGTTCGAGGTGTTGAAATGTAACGACACGATCAAAATGTAACGGACACGTTATAACACGTAAACATACAGTTGTCATCATTTCCTCTCTACTTTCATCATAAATCGTTTGAATATAAGTTAAATAATATTTCAGTTACACAAAAGAAGGAGATCAAACAAAGATCATCTGAAAGTTTATTAGAATAACAACGATCCTGATTAGTTTGCCAACCAGACTTAGCACTACGTGGATATACAGAAATAATAAGTAAGTCTTGTCCCACAAATTTACTTAGGATTTATTTATGGGTTAGGACTAGAATGAACGATAGAAATATTGATGCCATTGCGTTTTTGGACCTGTCAAATCATTTGACTCTGTAATCACCGCTATGGTCTTCATGGATCGGTTATAAATTTTATAAGATCGTGCCTTAGTGATATGACATACAAGGTTCAGAATAATTATAGGTTTTCATCTAAGATTAATACCTACAGTCGTGTTCCTCAAAAAGTCCGTAGTGAAGCCTATTCCCATACATTATATCAAACACATAACTGAAATGAGTAGTGGAAACTCGTTCCTGTTTACAGATGAGGTAAGATTAGCATTATTTGTAAATAAAAGCAGACTTTTTAAATAATATATATATATATGTATATATATGTACACACGCACACACACTCACACACACGCATATATATATATATATATATATATATATATATATATATATATATACATATATATAGTATCACCTGCAGTGAAGACGAAGTGAAGATGCACCTTGAACTTAAAGAAAATTGTCAGTTGATAATTTCTTTATTGTTTCACTCTCCAAACGTTGATTAAAGAAAATCGACATTTTCTGTATTGTCTCTAGTTCAATACAACTATTTCCGAATTAAACAAGTTCTAGCTGAAGAATATCGCAGGTTATATGGGCGAAATGTTGCGAGAATAACATTCAATTGTCGGATATTTCTTTCTTTCAGCAAACTTTTACAGAACTAAGAATTTTAATATCTCTAGTAAATGCTAAATAATGTCAATGGTATGTGAATTAATTTGATAGACTAACAAACTGAATGTCGTTCATTACTAATGGTTGGATGTTTGAATAAACAATTTTAAACAAAATATACAAGACATTATCTGTCGATTTTTCATCTTACACTTGATTGCACATTAACACGAACATTATCATGGCAGTTTTCCCGGACTTTCTACTTCCATACTGGCTCATAAATAAAAAGCAGATGTTTTAATTGTATAACAGAATAACTAGAAGATTGATGTACAAGACTAATTCGCTCCCTCTATTCGATTATATTTTTCAGCAGAGTACTCTTTCTGTAGGTATATTGCCCTCATCACATCTTTTTTTTACATGGAAGTCACCACTTATCAAAACCCGGAAGCCACTCGGGGATAGGGGTTATTGCATGTACAGTAATCAATGGGATAATATCGTAGTAATCGTTAGTAATGGAGATGTCTTACTTAAGGGGGCAGTTCATCAGGAATTTGTTTATGTTGGACGTGATGACATCCAAGTTGTAGTCAGGTGGGAAACAGGCAAATGGAACAGAGTTCATTAGGCGTGCACTTCTAAGAAAGAAGCTTTGCTCATGGAATCTACATTTTGATTTAGGCACAGATAAACAGTGGTGAAACTTACTGGCAGTGGTTTCAGCTAGACGGGTGTTCTTCATGAAATATTGGCGAGGGGGACCAAAGATTGGAGCTCAGATGTGCACTTGCCATGGAAATAACGAAAAAACAAAGGCAGACTCGGAACGTCTACTCTTTGAGAGAAACGTTGCAGGGAAGAGAAAAGGGCATCAGCAATTAAGCCATGACGTCTATTTTATACTCTATCAAGCAGCTCTTGTCCAGATGTGGCAGCAGTACTCCATCCTTGAACGTACTTGGGTTTTATATAGATAGAGAATTGCATCAGCAGTGAGATATCTTCTGGAGCGGTAGAAGGATCCTACAATTTTTCCAGCGACCTTGGCAACAGATTTGATGTACGTGTTCCATTTCAGATCAGGAGTAGAGGTCAATCCCAGAAGCTTGTCAAAACATTGAGCCTCCCCAAGACGAGAGCCATCCATTTCAATTGATGCCAGATGGAGATCAGAGCGTTGATGATGTAAAGATTGGAGCTTAAAAGTAACCAGCCACCTCTTCCCCCACTGTACCACGTGCTCAAGATCAGAGGAGAGAGAGAATCAGAGATAACTTTGTCATTTACGGCCTTTGATGTGTTACCACCGATGGCCGTGTCAGTAGCACATATGTCAACGAATGATTTAAGTATGTTTTGGGAGATCATTGATATAAATCAGGAAGAGAGTTCGGCTCAGGGTGGACCCCCTGAGAACTCCAACATTAATACTGTGGGCCTCTGATTTCTCTCCATCAACCACTGCTCTTATGAGCCTATCAGAGAGAAACGATTTAATAATTGAGAACACATTTCGAGTTATACCGTAGCTGGAAATCTTGTGAAGTAGGCCTTTATGCTATATTTTATCGAAGGCCCTAGAAAGGAAACCTTTCTCGAGAGATTCCCTAATCCTATGAGACATAACCGTTAGCACATCTGCTGTAGATCTAGCAGAACGGAAATCCACTAAGACGGTTGTTTCTGCTGAGGTGGTTGACTACTTCTTTATATAATATGGATTCCAGCAACTTATTCATCTGATAGGATCTGTCAACCCCTGTATAGTAAGCTTCCAGAATAGGAGTGAGGCAGACAGGACCGACGGCTTCACCAAGGGGATCATGGAATTGCGGAAGTCCACGGCGTTCATCTCACTTATGTATTTAAAACACCTTACCTGAATACATACAGCGGCTAGTATTCTTTAATAGTAACCTATCTTGTGCACGTTTAACTACGGTGATCTCGCGAGAACCAGTATATCCGGGTGATGAGGCCATATAATAGACAACTATAGATTTTAACTGAAAAGGCATTGCATCATTTCTAGCAACTAATCGAAGCACGTAATTTGCAAAAATATGATCCGCTATTCATGCACAGTGCGCCCACACGGCTTATCTTATGTTTATGATTGCTTCGTACATACACAGCGAATTAAGGTTAGTTTTATGTCTCTAGGTTAAGATCTATAATCTACGTGTATCTTGTCAACTCGACAATCTTTCTGACGAACGCGGAATCTGCACGAAATTTTGAACGGAAACCTTTATATTATCCCCGAGGTTAGTGTGTTATCTTTCCGTTAGCCATGACTGGATAGAATGTCTAAGTAATTGGCATTTTTTTTAGTTCCGCCCTCATTGAGGATAGAATGTTACGTCCACAGAACAGTTTAACTTACAATAGCCAGGTACGTCTAAGGATGGAATACTGTTGCCACATTTGGGCAGGAGCTGCTAAAAAGGACTTGTCCTTCCTTGATAGAGTTCAAAATAGACTTCGTAGCCTCGTAGGAGATGTCCTTTTCTCTTCCTTGCAACCTCTATCTCACAGAAGAGATGTTGCGAATTTGTCTCTGATGTATCGTTATTTTCATGGAAAGTGTTCGACTGAGCTTCAATCTATGGTCCCCCCTCGCCAAACTTTTACAAGAAACACTCGTCTAGCTGTAAACACTATCAATAATTCCCCCCACTCTTTATCTGTGCCTAAACCTAAACGTAGATTCCATGAACAAAGCTTCTTTCTTGGAACTGCTCGCGTGTGGAATTGTCTTCCGTTTTCCTGCTTTCCGGCTGACTACAATATGGTTGTCTTCAAGTCTAACGTAAATAAGTTCTTGATGAGCCGTTCCATATAAGTTATCAAATTTACCAAATTTTCATTACTAATGATTACTATATTGTCCAATGTGTACTGTACACTCTGTAACCCTTATCCTTGAGTGGCCTCTTGGCCTTGATGTAGTGATGCCTATGTAAAAAAAAATTGAATTTTACTAAATTATATATGCCGTGGATGTTTGCACAAAGAAGGGCGTAAGTTAACTAGACTGAAACGTTGTGTGAATAACATTTATGATGAGAACTGTATTCAAATTATACGAATCTATCGTGTTCAGTAAGTAATTAAACATCTATTGGAAGATAGACGTGTTTCTCTTGAGTGTGCCTTTCATACGAATAATCCGGGAGAGATAAAGCTATAGACAAAACTTTTTTATAAAAGCTGTGACTCTTTTAGAATCCACTGTCGATAGTGTTTGGCACGCCTATTTGAATAATAGCTAACGTATAAGAGAAAGAACGTCAAATAAGTCAAAAAGAAGAAAAAAAGATCAATCGGTGAACTGTGTATTTAGTCTAGCGAACGTAAGTAAATATTTGATCTACTTACTGACTCCTTCGCTAGAAGCGTGCGCAGATTTACAGTCAAGAAACGGAATTGGCATTTCGCAAGAGCCGTGAGATCTCGACGATAAACGGGATAAATTGTGTGCCATCAAACGATCTGCGAACAAACGATTGCAGTTATTTACATCGTTTGAACGTTGCACGCTGTTATCTTTATCGTATCAGGTTTTCCTGAATATTCTCCCAGAATTTTAAGGAAAATAAAAGTAAAACAATATATATATACCATGAATATATTTAAACAAATTTTTATGGATGGTGGAAGTGTACGTGTAAGCTTTTCTGCTGGTACTAATGTTGTGCAATGCGAGTTATTCTCAATTAATGTCCGGGTTGGTTGTCATCTGTAAACAGTGGCCTACCTCAGCGTTCTTCATCATTGAGATTAAAGCTTTCAGCTCTAACATTATGTGAACCGGTTCAGTAGAGTATTTTCTTGTTAACAAAGGAATCTTCCTAGCACGCTGCTTATTTATTTTTCTTTATTTGAAAAGAAACAAAACGTTTTTTGAAAGGGAGTATAATCAGAAAACACATTTATTTATTAAAAATCATTCATGGTAAATGTAATTATATAACCTATTAATAATTATAAAGGCTCTTTCCTTTTTTTATTATTATTATTATTATTATTATTATTATTATTATTATTATTATTATTATTATTATTATTATTATTATTATCTAAGCTAGCATTCTATGATAGAGTCAGTTATTCTTTATTGGTTGCGCTCTTAATAAATTCGTGCCAATAGTATATACGCTTCTATTCTTCTTGTCGTGATTTTGAAAGCAAACAAACCACTTATTAAGTAAAATTAAAGCTTTATTTACATTTCACTCATAGCATATGACAACATGTCGGTATGTGAGTTTAGTGGTGTGCTGGTCGGAGCGACGATAGAAATGTCTTACACTGTTCAGTAGCTTTCTTCTGACTGACTACGCGAGTCTTTCGTTTCTTATATCTTATACTGACATCAAATTACATTCCTTGATTGAAAGTCTTATTGTTCCTTTGAGATGTTCTTTCTTTAGTCGATATTCAATTTCAGGTTAAAATATAAGCCATCCCAATGTTTTATGACACAATCTCTTTGATCGGAAAGTAGGGTTGACGTCATCATTTAGTAATGCATTTAACATTTGGTTTTGCCCAGATCCCGAATTTGCGTATATTGGATATTTTTTACGACGTTGACGATTTGTTGTTTTGGGTATAGTTGTAAAAACGAAAGATATATTTAATCGGCCCGGTTCTAAAATTCTACCAATATTAACGAACGGTCATTTCTTTGATAGTAAGAAGAAAACATTTACTTATTATGAAAATATGTAATGTATTTACTGATTTTTATTAAACACTTTCGATATCTGATAACGAACGTACATGTAAATTAAAAGTAAAAGAAATAATGATTTTTAATAAAAGTATATTTGGATTCAAAACATATCACTTATTTTAAATATGTTTTAAACATGACTTAAAATAGGATGTTATTTTAGTTCGCTGTACTATAATCATTGTCTATTGTGTATATAAACATAGACGGCAGTTACATGTAGAGATGCAATGGATCGTTACAAACTAGGGCAACTTATGATGTATAACGGTGAAAAAGCAATTACACCTACATTGATGCAATATATATATATATATATATATATATATATATATATATATATCAATTAAATGCATCTTTTTTAAATTAAAGTACATCTTTCCTTCAGTAAAATAACTAATCATTCGTGTAGTTGATAATTATATAGTATATTGTCGTTTGTTTAAGGCAGAACAGCATACCAATGGCTTAAATTATGCCATTACAAGCTATAGAGTGTATTCGTATAATTAGTATATTTATTTTATTGTTTTATAAATATATACCTATGGGTCAATGTGCACTAGTTGGCAAATCTTCCAACGGTGTTACTTCCGAAAGCCGTTCTTAACCAGGGGAGATTGAAAATAAGAAAATGCATTTCCCAATTAACAACTCTGACCTCCCTATGATAAGAACGGCTTTCAAAATAAACACGCTCTGCAGGTTGGTCAATCACTGCATATTTTCGAGATATATATATATATATATATATATATATATATAATATTTGGTAATATTAGGCGCAGTTAAGGGTTTCTTTAATAGTTTAACTTAATAAAAGAAAAAAAATCACAAAACAAGGAAAATAAAATACACTTTTAAAATATTTTTTCTTTTCTTTCTTCTCACAAATTCCCCATATACATGTGAATCTTTCGAGGATTGATATCAAAAGGCAAGAGTTTTCACACAAAATTTCCCCAGTCGGTTTGCGCTGCGAGCTTGCAACCAAGGTTCGAACGGTGTTTCGAACGAGAAATGCTTTCCTTAGTTACCCTCTTTTATGTAATTTATGTTTTAAAAATTAACAAAAAGCTAACATTTAAATTTTTAAAAAAATATTTTGGAAGTGTGTTTTGGTTTATTTTCTTTGTGACGTTCTTCTTTGTTAGTAATAGATGCTTAAACTTAAAAAAAGAACTAAACAATTAATAATGACACTGCTCTCAGTATTATTCATATGTTCATAAAATTATGTAGCTATAACGATCATTTATATATATATATATATATATATATATATATATATATATATATATATATTTAAATGTCGGGTTTCAATCCTGGCTTGAGGTAGTTACCTGTCTAGCCGCACTGATGAGCTGTGAAACAGCGAAACAGTACTGTATGTGGATGACTATATATATATATATATATATACATATATATATATATGTATATATATATATATATATATATCTTGGATCAAATACCATCTCATATTCTAGAATTGTTTCCGATGGGTAGCTAATCTGTATAAGTCTCAGATAAAACAGATTTTTCTGTTGGTAGCTAATCCGTACAAATCTTTGAGAGAGAAAAATCGTTTTCGCTGTGTGCCTAATCTTAAACTGTAAACGAAGAGCAAGGATCTTTTTCATATGAACCCGAAAAATTATATGCACGGATGTTAAAAGATGAAATATTTTGTAGAGTGATTACGGTTTCTGATTAGTTGCTAGCAAACGTGGCTCCATTTTATCGGTTGCTAGTATTTATAAACAATAGCAACTTCCAATTCACTTAAATACTATTCTTTATTTACATAAAATATATGATAGAATATATATTTATATATATATATAAATATATGTACACACACATGCATACATACATACATACATATATATATATATATATATATATATATATATATATATATATATATATATATATATATCCTACTGAGGAATAGGAGTTGATATTTTTGGACGAATTTCATTTTTATAATGTAGATTTGCTTAGCATTTTCTGCAAATTTTTGACTGCAGTATTCAATTGTATATATGTAACTTCATATTTTTTGAGGATGAAATACACATTCAAGTTTTAATAATATTTTGTGATTAGGATATTCAAGTTTTAATAGTATTTTTCGACTAGGATATTCAAGTTTTAATAATATTTTGTGACAAGCATATTCAATTTTTTAGATTATTTTGTAACAAGCATATTCAAGTTTAACAATATTTCGTGATTAGGATATTCAAGTTTTTATAGTATTCTATGACTAGCATATTTAAGTTTTAATTAAACAAGTGTATTTACGTTTTAATAATATTTTGTGACTAGCATATGCAAGTTTTTTTAATATTTTGGTACTAGCATATTTAAGTTTAAATAATATTTTGTGACTAGCACATTCAAGTTTTATTAATATTTTGTAACAAGTATATTTACGTTTTAATAATATTTTGTGACAAGCATATTTTAGTTTTAATGATACTTTGTGATTAGCATTATCAAGTTTTATATATTATATTGTAACTAGCATTGTCAAGTTTTAATAATATTTTGTGACTAGCAAATTGCAGTTATAATAATATTTTGTGATTAGTATATTAAAGTTTTAATAATATTTTGTGATTAGCATATTTAATTTTTATAAATATTTTGTGATTAGTATATTCAACTGTTAGTAATATTTTGAGATTAGTATATTCAAATTTTAATAATATTTTGTGATTAGCATATTTCAGTTTTAATGATATTTTGTGATTAGAATATTAAATTTTTAATAATATTTTGTGATTAGCATATTTAAGATTTAGTAATATTTTGTGATTAGTATATTTAAGTTTTAATAATATTTTGTGATTAGTATATTCAAGTTTTAATAATATTTTGTGATTAGTATATTCAAGTTTTAATAATATTTTGTGATTAGTATATTCAAGTTTTAATAATATTTTGTGATTAGTATATTCAAGTTTTAATAATATTTTGTGATTAGTATATTCAAGTTTTAATAATATTTTGTGATTAGTATATTCAAGTTTTAATAATAGTTTGGATAAGCATAATCAAGTTTTTATAATATATTTTGATAATTATATTTAACTTTTAATAATATTTTGTGACTCGCATATGTATGTCGTATAAAAAATTTGGTTAGTACAATGACTATTTTTTCAGTCTAACTGTGAATTACTAAATCTTGTATAATTGGTTATTCTGGCATTTACTTCAAAATAGTTCCGTATTTTTATGTTATTTCCATAGTACGAAAGAGATCCCTCTATCCTGGATCGATATGTTCAGTCATTTTTTTTATTTATTTAAACTTTAATGGATGCTGATGAAGGAAGATTAAATATATAAAGGATTAGAACGAGAGGTGTAGTTATATTTTTTAGGAGACCGGGTTTAGAATTAGAGCAAATCATCAGAAAAACAATAATGCAATGCCCGTGTAGAATCACTGATATCTTTGTCTCGCAGACAATCTTTCCATCAAGCTATCGATCTATCTGGCTATGCATAGTGGTACAAAGAGTAAGGAAAAAAGACACAGAATGAGATATGATTTCAAAGCATTAAAATATAGAGACAATGTAACATATGTGTACTTGTTTTTGTGTTACTTTTTTCTGGGTTGTTTCTGTATAATGTAACTTATGGTATTCATGAATGCAAGTAAAAATACATAATAATCATTAATCCCAAAAACTTTTATTAATGATCCAAGGCGAGATGGGCCCTGTCGGTGGGGCATTACAATACACCGACTGCCCCCCCCCCCGCAGAGGGTAAAAGTCCCTCAATGGGTGTCCTGGATATAACCTTAAACTATATCCAGTGGTGAGGCCCCAGCTTGTGGGTGTTGGGGAGTGTGGAGCCACCCTTTAATTACCATTGCTCCCAGGTACACTCTGACCCGGAGTGGTAGTACATGTTAGGGTCCCAACTATGAGTTAAATAGAAAATAACTTGAAAACAACAAATATATTCTATTAAAAACTTTTTTCTTCAAAATCTTTGGATTCGGCATTAAATAACCCGAAAAGGGTTGATATGCCATAAAACAAACAAAACCAACCAACCTAGGCGAGATGAGATTATTTCACTCGCTGATGAAATCAAAATCACTCGGTTAATAAAACGAATAAACAATTGTAAGTATTATTTTCTATATCGACTGAAAGTCTGGTACCATCATTTTGTTTCATTCACGGATCTTGCCATTTCTCTTTCGTCTTTGATCTTCTTTTGTGAAAGATAATATAATGAACTTATATAGGTCATTTCAAAATCAGTTTTATAGTAAAATTGATAACAAGTATTATGAAATGTTGACATTAAGCTCCCATAACGAGATGTTTTCAAATGACCAAATATACACTCCATACACACACGCACACACATACACACACGCTCACACACACAAATGCACACACACTTTTTTATTTCTGGATTCCACTTGAATAGAGATCAAGATTTGCTTGGACTACTGCACTGTCCGAAAAAAAACAATGTCCATTATTTCAGCTGTTTTGAAACTTTTTTTTTAACTATACTATTAACAACACTGAATTTAATTTTTGACTTCATTCTCACTAAGGAATGATTTTCGCCTTTCGGATTACACTACGAGAATCGTCATGAAAGCTGAACTATTATGCGCGCTTTGTTTTTATATATTTTTGTTTACATATCCAACATTTTTTCACTTGTAATCCTGGCAATTTATGACTATAATAAATTGCGGTATCACCTAATGCCATAAACAGCAAATTCTAGAGTTTCTACAAATATAATTGGCTAATTTTTTTCTGTTTTCAGAGTAACAGAATAGCAAGAACTGCAGTCTTTGAAACTCCACGGAATAAATTGTTTTTTGGAGTATTCAGTCGAACAATAAATTTGGATTGGAAATTTTAACAAACAGTTTTGATTTTCTTTCTCTTTATATATATATATATATATATATATATATATATATATATATATATATATATATTAAAGTGTGTGTCTGTCTGTGTGTGTGTCTCCTTTTCTGTGTACATTTTCCTACACAATAATTCTGTCAATTTTATATACAGAGTACTGAGAGTTGGAAAAATCTTTGTTCTGTTTTCGGCCAGAAATCTGGTTGTTAAGGAGTCAAAGTTCAACAATTTGGCCTTTGAGAACTCTACCAAGCTCCTCCGCCAATTTTGGGTCTAAACACTTAAAATTTCATATATAGGTTTTATGGGCATGAATGTTACTCAGTAACTTGATTTGAGCCAAAAGCAATCAATGTTAAGAGGTCATACCAGAGGTCAAAGTTAATTTTTTTTTTACTTCTGATGCTTCTACCAAATTACTCAGACACTTCCTGGTCTAAACATTTGAAATTTTACATAAAAGATGTTCAGAGATCGGACAAGCTTTTTATTAGGTTAGGGTCCAAAACTTGAGTTACAAATATACAAATATATGTATGTATGTATGTATGTATGTATGTATGTATGTATGTATGTATGTTGACATGTCTGCCTAAAACTTTCGACAGCGGCGACGGATTTTTACAATATAACTATCGTTTTAAGCTCGACCCATCAGACGACAAATACCGACAAATTGGCTAAAAACATTATTTCTTCACCCTCAACTGGGCACTTTTCTACAGGGAGTGTTTTAAATTTAACCTACGTCACTTCCGGTTTGACGGTAGTCGTAAAAGCAAAAACGTCACATACATACAACTTGAAGCTTGGTGTTTTTTTCCGGGCGTTTTTTCCCCTATAGAAAAGCGGCATCGCTAGTTCTAGATTTTTACATTCGAAATGTTCCCCAATTTGGAGCCATTACTGTCCGTAGACCGTCTTCCTACCTCAAACTACCGACTCGGTCTGGTGTCTTTTACTCCCAATTCTTGATTAACTGATACTGACTTTTGAGCTCTTTCCTGTGATCTACGCCATCTTAATTTAACTCTACGTCAGACTAAATCGAACTGAAGAGGTCAGACTTATTTTAAAATTATCGCTTTTGTTCTAACATTCTTTTCTATTAAAAGAGTTTAACATAAACATAAGCCAAAAGCTATATGGTTCCTTACTGATGCCTTGAATTTTAGGAGAAATAAAAATAATAACATAAAAAGGTGTTTTTTTCACCCTTACAACACCCTAAGGCTTCAGATTTTTTTTGGAGTAAAATATCACGTTTCTAGTTGTATACCAATATGGTCTTGGTTTTGGGTAATGGTCAGCAAAATCTTGAGATCGGAAATGTTTTATCTCCCGAAAAGTGCTATTTCTTTACCCATTTTGGCACCTTTCGACCCCCTTGCGATGTAACCAGAATGTTTATCAGAAAATCGGAGAATGGTCCATTTTTTTCCCTTAAGTAATTGTAACGTCATGAAACATTTCAGAAAAATGTAATGAGTTGTTATTGAGAATTTTAGAAACGTACGGACGAATGGACGAACGAATTCTAAGGTTCAAATCCGGATCAGTCGGTAAGCCGATAATTTTATCTGGAAATATTTGAACACATTTTTTTTACATTCTATTTTGCCAATATTACAACGATCATAACCATTAACATCCTTCAGCATTGCCTTCCAACATCGAACACTAATACAAATTTTAAATAAGTGATATGTGTTTCATCGATCCGAATAATGATTAGATTATAATTATTTATATATTAAGAAGGCAAAAAATATTCGTTTTATTTATATTTAGCTAACAATAAAAGTACTTTTTATGGAACAAGAAAAGAGTTATATTTTTATTTGTTTTAGTATCCTTAAATAATATTTGTTTTTGAAAGGACTATTTATATGAACAACACAGTCTACAGATTGGTGTTAAAATAACCGTGGAATATCCAAAGTCACTAGCATTCATACATAATCACACAACAGGTTTAATTAATATTTATATAATAAAATTTATATATTCGTATGCTGTAATTTCTCCTCAATTACCCTCACACGCTTAGTTCGTTGATTTGATTAATTAATTGATATTCCGAGGTGATAGGCAATCATTTCTACATTAAGAGTTACCCATCTTCCTTTCTCTTGTTGATGTCTTGATCTAACAACCCTGACACTATGCAGAACCCATCGTTTCAACGCGTAGCAAATCAATCAAAAATGTTCCTGATTCAATTTGTTAATCTCACAGTTGAAATTCAAGTGTTAAGAAATGCGCCCCGTAATGCAAACTGTCGTTCTTGGGCTAGATTGGTGTATTCAGAAGCAATTCAGTTTGCAAAGAAAACCGGTTAAATCCAGCAAAATAAAAAAGAAATGTCTGAAATGTATATTTTTCTGCACTCTATATTACCACCTATCTTTCCACTTACATATGTTTTTCTTTTAAATCGCGCGTTGAATTGTCTTATCTTTGTTTTTGATATGATAGCAAATGAGAAAACTCTGATCCGCCGTTTCTAACTATATTTTAGCTGTAGAGAGAGACGAAAAATATCCTATTATATGTTGGATTTAATAAAAAGAGAGAGCTTTGGCAGCAAAGATAATGGTATGCAGCGTATTATAACCATTATATAATGGGCAACAGACAGACGAAGATGTAGTAAAATATTAGTAACTCTTTAGTCTATTGCAAATTACATATAAATGGCACAATTAGAATGGAAATGGTGTGCATACATTTATATACTATTAAATGCAGCTTTGGATGTGCGTTGTTTAAAGTTCAACACACATTCAAATTGTATATAATATTGTATAATTATTTCAGATTACCCAGAGAAAAATGTTAATCTAACCAATGAAAAGACATGAAAACATTATTTCTTTAGTAGCAACTCAAAGTGATTTAGAAACTTCCATAAACACAGTTTTTCCAAGACATTCCATCTATAATACAAATTCTATAAACCTGTTTCTTTACCAGCTACAATATTCTCGTCTTCAATTGTAAAGTAAACAAATACTGGTCAAGTCGTTTTCGTGAAAAATGAATTCATATTAAGTAATCTTCTATACATTTGACATGCTGTTTATAATTTTTTCACGTGAAATATTTTTCGAATAACACTGGTTAGCATATAAATTATATTTGTTTGAATAACTGTTAGAAAGGCAGCGTTTTCCTGAAATCACCCAAAGTAATAACAGTGTAAACATCGTATATTTTAACACACAGTTCAGCCTTTATAACATAGACCGTTGACTAATTGTCCGTAAGTCTGTCTTAAAGTCAGAAACTAATCAAGACATCAACAAAATTGATATATCATTTTTACTCGACCAGGTATAACGGTAATAATAGTCAACAGTAATACGTTATTCAAAGTAGATCGATATATAAATATATTTCTCCCAGCGACCTGTCGTGTAAAATAGTACGTTTTCCGCTTGGAATATGAAAATGTAATATAGTGTTTAATGTATATAGGTGTTAAATGGAAAACGAGAAAGAGGAGATCAGATACAAACTGGCTGAACATTAATGAAAATGATAATTTATTTGGAGGTAAATAAGGCAAATGTGTTTAATATATAAATATACAGTTTGTATGATTTGGTATGTGAACGATATTTCTTTTTATTGTCTAATCACCCAAATCTATGTTCGATGCACCAGTTATGTTGGGGGCTATTACAACTCTCTTTTATTAAGAGATACGGTGAACGTTTACGAAAGCCTGCAAATTCCACTATTCGCTTTTTTTTTTCTTTTAGCACGTAAATTTCATCGATTATATACTTAATTTCAGATAAAAAAGTAAAAATAACAAAATAAATTATTTTTATGACTTTTACCAGCTTGGATCAGTTTGCACTTATAACGTTCTATTAAATTGAACACATACTTTGTGACAATCACCGAGAAAAATATTGCGGCAAAAAAGTTATCCGTGATTGTCACAAAGTACGTGTTCAACGTGAATAAAGTGTAAATTGAGAAATTTCGAGTAGGTGGCAATAACGATATCTTATATTACTTAAAAGCATGTTTCTCCTTGCTCTTTTCGTTCGCGATGTTTCGTCTGCTGCAATTGTATTCACGTGATTGCAGTGTAGCGACAATAAAATAAAATATTCAAGAGAAGCAGGGAGTTTGATGAGACAAGGGACGAGTAAGAAGACGAAACAGGAAGAAGATAGGAGGAAAGAAAATAAATAGAGAATCTTTATATTTGAAAACGGTCAACACAATACTCTATTTGTTTTGCATGCACCCCCAGCACGCCATTAATGCCGGGTAACCAGGCTATTCAATTATAAATGATAGCAGTATTTTCTGTTCTTCTCCTCATTTTCTGTTATTTCAACATCGGGTAACAAGCGAGGAAATCTAACAATAACAGATATTCAGAAAGAAAACAATTCACGGAAAGATGCATCCCGGAATCTAATCGTGTGTAGATATGTACATTCATTAAAAGGCAGACTAAAGCGTATACAGAAATTACGAAGGAATAACCTATGCACTGCGATTTCATGTGAAAACCTTGCATGTTTCGTTTCAATCCTGCCTTCACAGTTTCTCTTGCGTGAATGAAAAGCAAATCAAATCTTATATCATTGTTTAAATATAATTCAATATCAGTGGAGGAAACTTTTATATCTTATTTTTAGTACATACGACCTCCATGTCAATTTCTACATCTCTATTCCCCTTAACTTCTTTCTCTCTCTATCTAATATACATTAATTTATATATATATATATATATATATATATATATATATATATATATATATATATATATATATGTATGTATACGTAGTTATTGTCGTTTTGGCTCTTTATATATATATATATATATATATATATATATATATATATATATATATATATATATATATATATATATATACTAGCCTGGGTGCCCGGTGTTGCCCGGGTATTTGGATGTGTATGTTTGGGGAAAAAGTAGTAGTAGATGAGTGTGTGTGTGTACATATACATATATATATATATATATATATATATACACACACACACACATATATATATATATATATATATATACACAAATATTTTATATATATATATGAAATATTTGTGTATATATATAAAACAAATTGAATTTTGACATTTTTGTCACCATTTTCTGCTAAAAGCCGATCATAAAGCTTATCCTATGTCTGATTACACTTTATTTAAAATTTCAAATGTTTAGACAAAATATTTGCTGAGTAATTTGATAGAGACCGCAGGGGTAATTTTTTTAAGACTTTAGCCCCAATTTTAACCCATGATTTGATTTATTGTTTGGGCACAAAAGAAATTAAGAAGTTTGTATCCATGTCATAGTAAGCTATATCTCAAACTTCAAGTGTTTAGAATCAAAATTGGCGGAGGGTTTGGTAATATTTTCAAAGGTCAAATCGTTGAAATTTCCCCTTGACAACCAAATTCTGTCAGAAAACCGAGTAAAAAGATTTCCCCAAATCTCAATACCCCTTATGTCAAATCTCGAGTCTGTAAACTGAAAATGGACAGAGTAGTTAGGTAGGGAAATGTACACACACACACACAGGCAATTTCACTGTAATAGATATATAGATAATGTTAAGATTCTAAACTCGACTTGCTTCTGTTTGAAACACAAATTAACCACCCAACTTTGTCGCTGACTCCCCAAAATATTCCAGGTTATTCATATATTATCCTAAACCAAACCCACCAAAATCGATATAGATACGGAATTTGTTCATACATTAGGATCCGTTTTCAAATATAGTAGATCATCTCTAATGACGACGCTTGATTTCCCTCTTCTGTGGTTCTTCGTTACGTTCTCTCTTCAATTTGTGACCTTTAAGATTATACACAATGAATGAATAGCTGCCATTGACCTTATTTCTGAAAAAAAAACTGTTTTTCATTTATCTTTTTTCTAGCGTACATGTTCATGCTTATTTTAGATTTTACAATTCAGAATGGTTAATCTACTGTAAAAAGATAATTTATGGAAGGTTTTATTTATTTTACTTTGCATTTTTCCCATTGGGGCTCCTCAAATCTGACTTGAATTGTGATATTTTGCCTTTGTGATCTTTTCCTCACAGTTCGCCTAACGTAACTATTGTCTTTACAATACTAGGTTGAATCAGTTGTCTCAATTAGAATAAAGTCCAACCCTAACCCTAACCCGCTCCGAAACACATCAGATGTCATTTTTATCTAAATGATAGAAGAGTCAGCCAAACTTAAATATCGTAAATATAATCAACACTAAATGTCCACTACCCGTTTTACTAAATGGATCACCGTCTATCAAGGTAAAAGATTCGAAGATTCAATTTAATAAGATGAAATTATTGTCAATTGAGAGACAAAGAACATTATGAGAAGATGAGGAAAACGTTGTGAAAATGAATCCAACATAACTTTTACTAGCGAAACCCGTGGGAATTCCATGGGATGGCTAATATCTTTAATCCCAAAATATGTTTTGATAAATCGTATATTGTTCTGGATAGCGCAAAAAGGAGTATCTTGGAAAGAAAGAATATAAAACACAGAAAATATGAGCTTATTAGCATTTCTAATCATGGCTGTAAAGGCATGATATGAATTGTTAAGTATTAATAAATACTCAGGAAATAATATTGTGCTACATAGTTCAATACAAGTAATAAAAGTACATTGTAAGAGACTGCATCTAATTCATCACTTCAGTCCGGCATGTCAAAAATTATTCAAGGCCCTTTCTCTTACCATCATAACATCTGTGTAACAATGGAAAGCGCCCATTTTGGGGAGAGCTGGGGGTCCACATTAATGAACCTTGTGCCTAACTTGATCTGCACGTTTGAGGTGCAGATGTATTAAGCAGGTGTTTGTGATTTTGAAAATGTTCTGGTATGCTTCAAGCCAAGAATGACAATTTGTTTATAATATTGACGTTAGACAAAACGATATAAAACCTTAGAATTCTAAAGGTGAAACTCGAAAGAACTCATGGATACAAAAAAAAACAAACAATGTTTAAAGGTTAAGTATGAATGTTACCCTATCTCTCTCTCTCTCTTTCTCTAGTTTTTTTCTCTCGCCTCCTTTGTCTCTATTTCAATAAAGAAAGGAATTCAATGTAATTCAATTGTTTTTTTTTATTAACAGTTGACGCTTGCATTCTGGAGTCGGCGGACGCAATATAGCATGCGTCTGGTTTCAACTGGTCTTTATAAAAATATGCTTCCCGTTGTTAAATGTTAAATCTATATCTATATATCTATCTATATATCTATAAAAACAGAGATGTGTGTGCCACAGACGATTTCTGATTGGTTAATCCAATAATCACATCTCCTAAAAAACTATGGTTCGTAGGCTCTTAACTTTACCATAAAATATTATGGCTTTATTTATTGTCCATCTTGGAAGGGTTTAATTTTTTCCTAACTTGCGATTTACAAATTACAAAAATACGAAACTTACAATCTAACAATTGAACCTCCGACATCACGGCCGCCATTATGAAACTAAACTAAAAAAAAAAAAAAACGCGCGTTCACTCGTGGTCTTTTCATTTCGGGTTTGGGTACTTGTGCAGTTTTTCATTGACATTAAAAAATGGAAATATTTAAAAAAAAATATATTGTACGTACTCGTCATGGGATAAAGTTTTCCTACAGAAAAAATCACGTAATTTCATCAAGTAGTTATTTTTTTATAGCGAAAAAAGAAAAAATCAACGCTACAAGCGATTCATTCAGCCATCTTAATTCTTAACCAAACAGAAAGTTCAAGTAGGGTGATTTCCCCTTTTTTTTTATATCGAGGCCAAATTTCGCGAATTTGTCCTTTTTTTAAAGCAGTTTGGCCTTCAAAATTTCTGTTTGGCCTTTTTCTTCACCGATGAAATAAAAAAAGCAAATAAAAACAACGCAATAAAACTTTTACAAATACGGCACACTTTTGTTGTTCTTGTTTGTTTTTTTTTGGGTAATTTTCCTTATTTTTTTTATTTTTTCAAGATAATACTATTAAATGGACACTATTATGCCAAATTAGCCCCCCCCCAAAAAAAAAATGCACAAAAATTCGAGATTTAAGGTTTTGACGAGATAATTTAGCGAATTGTCCGGACTATTGCGAGAGAACCATCCATTAGTTTTTCCTGAAATTTTGCCACAAATTGTATTTCAATACATAGATGTGCATAGTAACAACATTTTTTTGCCGAAAATTCCCGTTGCGTCCCCAGATTTCATCGGTGAAGAAAAAGGCCAAACAGAAATTTTGAAGGCCAAACTGCTTTAAAAAAAGGCCAAATTTCGCGGATTTGGCCTCGCTATAAAAAAAAGGGGAAATCCCCCTACTTGAACTTTCTGTATGGTTAAGAATCAAGATGGCTGAATTAATGATTACTCGCTTATAAGACTATCAATACACACAACAAATATAGATTTATTTTTGGGTAACGTTCCCCCGGGTTTTCCTTTCACTTGAGTAAATAATGGTCTTTTGTTATATATATGGCGTACTATTATCCTTATATATATGATGTTTATGTTTTTATACATATATATATATATATATATATATATATATATATATATAAGCGATAGTGTCTGTGTGTGTCTGTGCGTCTGCGTGCATTTCCCTACGCTAAAACTCTGTCAATTTTAAGCCTACAGATTCGAAATTTGATATACAGGGTACTGAGATTTGGTAAAATCAATGTGATATGTTTTCGACAGAAATTTGGCGATTAAGTGGTCAATATTCAACGATTTGACCTTTGAGAACTCTACCAAACTTCTCCTACAATTTTGGGTCTAAACACGTGATATTTTAGATATAGATTCCTTGGACATGGATCTAATTTATTAACTTTACTTGATCCCTAAACAATAAATGTTAAGAGGTCATAATAGGGGTCAAAGTTTAAAAAAATTGACCTTTTTTTTCTCAGCATTAACCTCAAAACACCTGGGCAACGCCGGGCACCGATTGCTAGTCTTAAATAAATTATATATATATTTTTATAAACATGTATTTGATCACTATTTTTGTATAAGCGTTCGATTTCAGCATGCCGATGATGGGAAGATGCCTGTAACGACGCAATGAAAAAGCGACCCATGCCAGCCAGTTATAGCCGACGACATATCGACCCGTTGCGTTGATGTTTCCATGTTCCTATCGTTTGATATTGTGTCTAACACCCGGGGAGCTTGTCGTGTTCCCAGGACATTCCCCAACCAAGTAACGCTCACCGGGAAACGATAGTACCATACATTGATCATATATATTTATAATGATAGTCGAACACGAGACTACATCAAAAGGATAGCACGTCCCATAGTGTTGTCTAAGGCTGGCAGATTGCAGTTTTAAGAACAACATTTTATAAATTTGGCCTTTTTCAAAGCAGTTTCGACTTCAAAAATTTAAAAGCTAAACTTATAAACTAACGAAGGGAAAAACACGCAGAGTATTACACGGGAGTTTCATAACAGGAATTCGTATGTATTAAAACTAAAGTAATGTTTATCTTTTCTTGATATTTATTTTCTTATTAGAATAAATTATAAAGTATGAATTATTTATTTTAAAGATTTTAACAATGTGAGAATTGGTGTTGAAATTATGCGCTTATTATGACAGCCTTGTATCTTTCATCTTTGAACTATACCTTGAGTCTAGTTTTGGAGAAACAATGCCATGCGTGACTTGCAATATATTTGATAGTTTAATCTCCAATATTGCGTTTTACACCCTTTCAAATATTCAAAGCATTAAAAATATTAAAAATATATTTCAAAAATTAAATATTCATTTCTGATTCGCAACTAAGCGTGCCACTAACATTGTTTTTAAAAACGTTTGTTTTAATTGCTTTTAACGAAATCACCACTGCTTCTAAAACTTCCAGAAACTGCTTCACAAAGTACGCGTAATCTATCAAAAGTAATGTGGTCGAACAGAGATTTGGTTTTTATGAATATTTCAGAATAACAAATTACTTCCCCTACAATAATGGACCAGAAATTATCTCCTCAACATCTGATGAAGCAAAATTTACATTGAGAAAAAGAATGATGAAATGAATTGCCTTTAAAAACACAGAATACTAAAGGAATCATTCGGTTTTACTTTTTATATTCGACCTCATCCCGTCAAAAACAAAAGATAAGAAGAAAAAATATATATATATATATATATATATATATATATATATATATATATATATATATATATAGAGAGAGAGAGAGAGAGAGAGAGAGAGAGAGAGAGAGAACGAGAGAGTGAATGAGAGAAAGAAAGATACATAGAGAGAGAGAACGAAAGAACGAGAGAGTAAGAAATATATATATATATCTGTATATATATATATATATATATATATATATATATATATATATATATATATATATATATCTGTCTGTGTGTGTCTTGATCTCTGTGCGATATGGTTATAAAAACTGTTCGTATGGAAACATTTTGGCTATACATTCGGAAAACAGTTATAAATCACAGTAGGTATTTTAAAAATGTATTTTCCTAAAATTTTCAAAGACAAACAAACATTGTATGCAGTAAATTATTACAACAATTAAAAAAACATACTTAATTATTTAGCATTTTTATGGGTGGTAAGGATTCGCACGATTTAACTTCCTAGATGCAAATTTACCAGGATATATATATATATATATATATATATATATATATATATATATATATATATATATGTATTTATGTATCCATATATATATACACATATATACATATATATACACATATATATGTATATATATATATACATATACATATATATATATATATATATATATATATATATATATATATGCTGATCAAAAATTTTTGACCTCTTAAAAATCTTTTTAAAATAACTTCTTTAAGGATAGATTTTAAACTCTTTCCAGTGAAGGTTACCAATACTACACTCTAAAAGGTTATGGAAACAAAAATCTACATTCCAAAGGTTTATTTTTAAAATTTACATTTTTATTAAATTAGTCTTTTTACACATGATCAAAATTATAAGATCAGAGACAAAAATTCTTTTTATTGTATAAAAAGTGTATGAAAAGTGTATGAAAACATTCAACAATCAAACTTAATAATGAGTTCTACCTTCACTGCTTTTTATGAGTTCAAAAATTCTTGGAGGCATGCTAGAAATAAGGGTTTCCATTAACGTGCGGTTGATTGTGCTCCAGTTTCTGAAAATGGCTTCACGAAGTTCATTTTTTGTTGAATATTGTTTGCCATTTCGATAAACCTCTCTTGTCATCAATCCCCAAACATTTTCGATTGGGTTCAAGTCCGTTGAGCATGCAGAATGTAAGAGATGGACTCCATTTTCTTGTAGAAAGCTCAAGGTCAGTCTTGCAGTATGGATTGCAGTATTATCCTGTTAGAATAACCATCGATCTTAACACAAACGTCGACCCTCCCTCATCAAAGATTCTTTTTGTAGCATGCTAACATAACCAGCTGCTGTCTGACGAACCTGCACCACCTGGAGCTCCATCGTCCCTCTGTAAGTAAAGGTACCCCATACCATTACGGACCCCCCACCGCTATGATGTGTGGAAAAAATTTCAATGTTTTTGTCATGCCAATATCGTTGGAAGCCATCAGGATCATCTAAATTGAATTTTCTCTCATCAGAAAACAGGACTTTCTTCCACTTCTCAACGTCCCAGTTTTTTGTATTCACAACTAAATCTTAAGCGGTCCACTTTGTGACGTGAAAGCAATCGAGGAATATGTTTACGCTTTTTATTTACCATGCCTTTTTGTTGTAAGTGTCGTCTGATGGTTATTGGACTGCAATCAGCACCTGTAACAGCTTTAATTTGACTAGAAGTAAATTCTCTCTCATTCATAACAAACCGTCTTATTCTCCTACTCAATGCAGAAGAAATTTAAGGGGGCCTACCAAAAGATTTTGCTTGTCCATAATTCTCCGTGTTTTTTGACAGTTGCAAATAAACGTTTGACTGCGATTTACCTTAGCTGCTATCGCTCGCTGTGACAAACCTTGCTTATAGTATCCTAGAATTCGAGAGTGTTCAACTTAGTTTTCTTGCTTTAGGCACGGAAACACATTTACTAATTAAATTAGGCTTTTTATACATGATCAAATTCATAGGACTAACGGTATCAATTGTTAGATTTGTGGTAATTCTAATATTTAGTTCAGTTAAAGCCTAATTTAATAAAAACGCAAATTTGTAAATAAAATATTTGTAATGTACCTTTTCGTTTCCATAACCTTTTAGATTGTAGTATTAGTAACCTTAATTGGAACAGTTTAAATTCTATATTTAAAAAAAGATTTTTTTTAAAAAGATTTTTAAGTGGTCTTAAATTTTTGATCAGCAGTGTATATATATATATATATATATATATATATATATATAACTACTTCATTTACTCACATAAAATTAATATACGAAAGTATAGATTTATGCGTAAACTTTAAGTATTTACTTCGAAAGTGCTCAATACGAAGGTAGAGCTAGTTCGTAATTTATAAAATATATATAGCGATTAAGCTACACTGAATGTTCGGCGTTCCATCCACTCTAAGATTCGTCTGACGAATCCTAGAGTGGATGAAACGCCGAATATTCAGTGTAGCGTAATCGCCATATATATTTTATAAATTACTATATATATATATATATATATATATATATATATATATATATATATATATATATATATATATAGGCATTTGTTTATCTCGGTATATAATATACGCCATAGTGTTTTGTTTCAGTGTGTATCCTTGCGCATCTTTGAATGTGGTTCTGGAGTCTTAATTCAGGAATGGCGGTCCCTGCCACATAGGCACAGAAAGGAGGATGGTGTGATGGGCCTGCTGCCTTTTGGAACTTCCTTCTGCGACGCCTCCTCTCCTCCAGCGTCAGGTTTCTGGTGTCTCTCATCACATTCCTTGTCCTATATACCCCGTTTGGCGCCAGGGTCGTCTACCTGTTGCTCTCAGCTGCCCGGGTTGATGCCTGTCATTTGTAGGTCGCATTTTAATACGTGATTTTAGCGGAAAGCCGGAAAAATTTTGGGGCGCTGTCCTATTGCCAGCTCTTCATACAAAACATCCTTGGGGATAACTTTGTCAGCCATCCAGTGGGCATGACCCATTAATTGGAGACTGCGTTGACAGATGAAGAGATGAATGCTGAATCACCCATCCTGCTCTAACACGTCGGTGTTGCTGACTCTGTTATTTCATGTAATGTCCAGGATAAAACGCGGGCAGCGGAGATGAAAGTCTCCGAATAATAGTGCAAGTTACCAAGGGGAGCGTGCTGAAAAGACAAGCTCGGTACACTCTGATTTTCCTGTAATTCCACACTCTCTTGATCAGATTGGGCGTCACACCTGGAGCTTTCGCAATGAGTTTTTCAATCTCGAAGTCGAGAGGCTGGTTGTTGGTAATGGTGAAGCCCAATTGGTTGAAGTTGTAAGAGACGTCGAAAAACCAATAGTCGATCCCTACAAAAGGTTTTTCAAGAAGACGTCCTGGCCCATCGTGTTTGTCTTGATGATGCTGATGGTCAAGCCAAACTCCTCACAGAGATGGGATATCTGACTGCTAAGCTGTCGGAGTCCCATCCTTATAGGTGGTGATAGCAGCAACGTCAGAAGCTCTCCGCTAAGTTCCGAGAAAACAATAGTATTGGTCCTCAGTCATGGAAAACTTGCCATCCCTCCTGAGGTATAGGTAATTACCTTTTGTGAAATTTTTAAACGTAAACATCAGCAGGACTAAGGAGTGAGAAATACATGGAGAGTAAGTACAAAATCGTGCTTTATTAATCTGTGAATTGAGAAGGATTTGCAAACTTTTTAACAAAAGTTCCCAACACCGTACATGTTCTCAGGTAACGAGACGATGATACGGAGTAGCTGAGCAGGACAACCGATCTTCTCCGGAAGCTTAAATAAACTCTTCCTACTTACCAGGTAACACGCCTTGGTAAGGGTAATACAGGCGGTTTAGAGAGGCATGCACTGCTCCCGGCATTTCTCCAAGATCTGACAAATAGTAAAATCAACCCCATAGTAAATATCTCGTTCCTGAAGAACAAGTACGTTCCTGATGGACAAGTACGAAGATAGTAAAAACAGACATAGTTTGTGAGGAGCAATCACAACATGGGGAAGTAAAAGAAAATCGACTGCACTCGTCGGGGGAAAGTAAGTATGTAACATCAACCCGATGAAGATGCTGGGATAAGTGTCTGTAAACAACTAAAAAACGCCGATAAAATGAGAATATTATAAGGAGAATAAAAGAAGTAGAGGTTTATTTTTGCGCAAATACGAGGGGCGTGCAATAAGTAATGCCCCTGACCAACTTCCCATAGAAGTAGAGCAACGAAACTTGGTACAGTTATTAGTTTTTCTCTACATAGGAACCACCCAGAGTTATGCATTTCTCCCATCGTTTGATGCATGTCTGGAGATTGATTTAGTAGAACACCCCAGGTTGGTCCTCCAACCACGATGTGACTTCAGAAATCAAGGCTGCATCATCTGGAAAACGCTTTCCTTTCAAAAACAACTTCAGGGCTGGGAAGAGGTGAAAGTCAGAGGGTGCAAGGTCAGGAGAGTAAGGAGGATGGGGGACGGTTTCATAACCACACGCCCGTGCTTCTGATCTGGCGACATGCTAGTTGTCGACCGGAGTGTTGTCCTGCAGGAGGAGAGTACCTTTGCGGATCTTGTCCCGCCTCTTGTTTTTGAAAGCTTGCCTTAATTTCCTCAAAAGTGAAGCATAATAGGCTCCTGCAATTGTGGTACCCTTTGCCAGGAAATCTGTCATCACTACTCCGTCCTGGTCCCAGAGGACTGTGAGCATTACTTTGCCAGTGGAGGGCTGAACCCTTGCCTTTTTTGGAGGTGGTCAGTTCAAGTGTTCCCACTGCATTGGCTGGGCTTTGGTCTCTGGATCATAGTGATGGACCCAGGTTTTATCCTGTGTAATCAGTCTTTTGAAAAACTTTCACTCATCTTCTTGGCAAATCTCCAAATTCATCCTCGAGCACTCGACGCGTTCTCACTTCTGGAATGGTGTGAGCAACCTGGGAATCCATCTGGTATGCATCTTATCGATATGCAAATGGTCATGAATGATAGTTTTTACAAACCCTGTACTAATCTTGATATCTTGGGCTATTTGGCGAATATTAATGCGCCGATCTTCCAAAATGGCAGCCTTAACTTGACGGACAGATCCCTCATCAATGTCAGAAGGGGACGACCAGGTCTGGGAACTGTTTCCACAGACTTCCGGCCATGTTTGAATTCACGATGCTAGCGTTTACAAGGTCATATGATGGGTCATTATCACCATAAGTTTGTTTCATTTCATCAAAAGTCTCCTGTGGTGTGCGTTCTTTCAAATACAAAAACTGGATCACTGCTCGACATCCAACAGGCTCCATTTCACACGTGACTCAGTTCAAAGACGTGTAAAACAGAAACCACAATTAGTTCAGAGCTGTAACGTGCCACATAACACGTAGAGATAAATCATTGCACATGCAAAATTTCAGGTAGATATGTCAAATGAAAGTGGGTCAGTGGCATTACTTATTGCACGCCCCTCGTAGTACATTAAGATGTCAGACGTCCGATCATATCGGTTAAACAGCATACTTTGTGACCTTACAAAAATGCCAAAAACGTTGAAGACAAGGATGTATTAAAGAATTATAAATTGATGTTTGTTCCCCCAAGGAGGAAACAGCAGCACTACATGTTTTATTAGCAACAATATTTACATCGTTGCATATCATATGAAAAAGGAAGACGTCTCATAAGTGATCTTATAACGTTATCCTTTGTAATTTTTTCTCAATTGGCATGTTTTAACATAAACGATACGATTCCCTGATCCGTAATAATAGCAAATAGTTTCCCAGCAATTATGACTTCATTAACGAACACAGTTGATGATGACATAAACTTATTTTCTGACTGTATGAAGTCGCTTTTCAAAATGGTTTAACGACCGTGAAAAAGAAGTCTCTCCGAAAAAAAAAAGAACTCCCAGCTGATGTCTTTTCTTATGTATCGTTGTAGGAACACACGGCAATTCATCGTCGATAACTTTTATAGAAAAATTGGTAATGTCTTTATTGCGTCATTCGAAAAAGTTTACAACCATGATATGAACAGATTATTTTGGAGTCTTGGTTTACCCCTCCTTTTATTTTGTCTAAAACTTGTAAAGCAACGCTCGCTTCCTATGTAAACAGCTATTTACATTAATAAAGCTTAGGATATACACGTCATCAGTATATGGAAAAAGCTGCTGTACCTTTTGTTTTAATATGTTAATTCTCGCGTTTTACTTCAGAGTCACTGCTATAAATTGCGACGATTTATAAATACATAGAAAGCTGCTTCGCCACTTCAGAACTTATTACTCTAAATATCTATTGATTGAAAAATACGACATGAGAGCAATTATTTGTATTAAATTATTTGCTTTATTCGATCATGTGAAATTTATCATCATTTCTTATTAAAATGAATACAACTGTTCCGTGGCTTGTGCATTTGGTTAAAATTCAAAGAAATTCAAACTATTGGGAATATTTGAACTAGGGTAACACTGGTCTGAAATGTTTAAAAAGTTGTTACAAACCTGCCTTGTGGAACTAGTGTGAATCTGGGTTGGCCAAAAACGAATGAAGACAAAAAATGGCCGCCTTATCTCTTTTTATGCCTGCAATTTTACCACCGTATATGCAAATTAGATGTTCCTGGTTGGAAATAAATCCGCCTGATTCTTCAGAGAGGGTCTTAATTTTGCACTTGGATTTTGAAGACGTGACTTCAATCAGCAGGCATGCTTTTGAGGTTGAGAAAGTAATAGAAGGGAGTTGAGCTCTTGGACTTAGGAATTTTGGCAGCAGTTTATCAAATTTAACAAGCGACACTTTACTGATTTAACCAAAAAGTGAATTTTCTTAAATACTGAAATGGAAAACGATGGACATATGAGGAAAGAATTAGATGAACTGTGCTTGGACGAATCAATTAAGATGATTAGAATTAAGATAGAGAGATGACTAACGCCCTTATCGATCGATCCCCTATTTCATGGCCTTGTGTCTAATTTCTTAAAATATATCTTATATAATTATGTTACTGCAAATAAATCATCCATGGTGTAGTATGTTTTCTAATACTATATTTCATCCTTTTCGTTTCCATTAATAAAAAGAATGATCTAAACTGAGTCAATATTAATGGTTTTTTTTTCTTGAAGATTTCATCGCATTAAAATTTGCATTTAATCTGGCCTAGTCTGAAACAAGTAATATAGCTATGAGGAAGCAAGTCTACAGTTTTGATGTCTTCTATCAGCAGAGAGGATAAGAGAGAGAACGAAAATGAAAAGAACAAAAATAAAAAAGAAAGAAAGATAAAAAGAGAGAATAAGAAAGGAAGACAGAG
Source organism: Euprymna scolopes (assembly GCF_053919585.1). Lineage (NCBI taxonomy): Eukaryota > Metazoa > Mollusca > Cephalopoda > Sepiida > Sepiolidae > Euprymna > Euprymna scolopes. The sequence continues at coordinate 98,520,305 of NC_136513.1, forward strand.
TAAAAAGAGTGAGAAAGACTTCACAGAATAGAAAAAGAACATAAATGTAAAAGAAAGAGAAATAAAAAAAAAATGGGGAGAGAGAAATAAGAGGACGAAAGGGAGATGAAGAAAGAAAGAAAAATAGGAAGAATGAGAGTCTGTGGGAGAAACGGGGAAAATGTAGAGAAATAGAAAATCGACGGATCAGAGAGAAAGATAGACGCAGGGAAAAAGTAAGAGAGAAAACAAAAAGAAAGGAGAGAAATAAAGGAAGAGAAAAAAGAAAAAGAGAGTAAAAAGACAAGGGAGAAATAGGAAGATAAAGGGAATGTAGAAGAGATAACGAAAGAGAGAAAAATATAGAAAGGAAGGGGAGGGTATTAGGAGAGAAGAAGAGAGAGTAAATACAAACAAGACAAAGTTTCTCGTACCTCCGTCGCCTTCACAATAAATAAAATCACATAAATTAACCCAAAATAGGTCTCACCCCCTGTTCTTTGGCAACCCTCTTCATGATTCTGCAGTTTCCTTTTAAGGCAACTTTAAAAAGAGTTGTACGCTTTCTTCCATCATGTCCAACTCAGCTAAATGAATAGGATGTGGGAAGAGGAAGATTTGTTCTAGCCAAAATTCTTGTTGGCCGTTGTATCAGGCCACACCCACATTGTGTACGAATCAAGAAGCCTTTCCTATCGGCGCACACACAGTCGTCTTGGCCAGCACGACAATAGAAGTCGTAAAGTAGCGGCTGCCCCGACCTTACACTGGCGATTCGCCTTTAATTAAAGCACGAGTCACTGCGTGCGTTACTGCCTGGGTGCTTCTGTGTACACAAATGAAGGTGTATGAAAGAGAAAAATATTAATGAACGGCTGCGTTTATATATATATATATATATATATATATATATATATATATATATATATATATGTGTGTGTGTGTGTGTGTGTGTGTGTGTGTGTGTGTGTGTGTGTGTGTGTGTGCATGTGTGTGTGTGAATTTGTGAGTGTAAGTTCATAAACTTCCAAACAACAGGACCGATGAAATTTCACAAGCGTATACTTTATGTGTTTGACAGTGTTCTTAGACAGGGTTTGTATCGAAATGCCTCCGATAATTATTGAAAATCGATAATAGAAAATCTGGTTAAAGAAGAAACAATTCTACTTTGATAAAAAGTAAGATCCTTAAACAGCCTAACCTCACAAGAGTTTTATTACCAGCCAAGCCAAAGGGTCATGTGCATAAAATTAACAGTAGATAATGTAATCTAATAATGTAATCTAATAATGCAATTTAATAATGGCTTTTAAATGAATGTTGCTCTTCAGAACAAAATTGAACCATTATATTTGGTATTTGCAGTTTAACTTTAATTGACATCATTATAAAAATACAATTTAAAAATGTTAGTTTTTCCTCATTGTTCAATCTGCATATTTTTCAAAACGTAAAGACGTATATAATCACGAAGCGTGTAAAATGATTGCATTTTTGTTTTATATGAAAAGATTTAAATTTTGGCAGCTCTAAGTCGACTTAAAGTGCTCTTGTACGCATGCGAAGCTAAATGTTTATACCCTAAAATCGATTCACTTTTTACATATTTTTTTTATCCGGCTGACAATAGCTTAAACAATAATTCGATATAATTTGGCTTCGCGTATACCTGATGCAACTCAAACCTTATATTATATTTTACTTTTGTAATCTCTTCTATATATTGGTTACAATATAATAATCAATAGACACTGAGCTCTGTAATAATAAATAAGAAATTTCCATAAATTAAAATGCGATATTTATGCGCTTTTTACAACCAATCCACGCAAGGAGGGAAGGAGAACCACTAAATATTGTATCCAATATTATAATCAATACAAGATTTGTTCTAAAGTAATATTATTATTAATAATAATAGGAATAATAATAGGAATAATAATAATAATAATAATAATAATAATAATAATAATAATTAAAATAATAATAATAATAATATTAAATACATTATCTGCATGAATAATAATATAATATTGAAGCGATTTTTTTAGTACCGATCAACGCCAACAGGGAAGGTTATCATTACATATTGGGTACAATATTATACTCAATAAAAGATTGGCTCTATAATAGTAAATACGAAATCTGCATGAATTACAAAATAATATTTAAGCGTATTTTACAACCAGGCAACACCTGACACCCTGCTAGTATTTTATAAAATAAACAGTTTCTACTTGATATATCGGGTGTGCTCTCCGACTAGAGCTTGGCAATCAATCGAATTGATTGGAAAATGGTCGATTTCACCGATTTCAATGACAATAAATGTGTTGAAAGTTTAGAATACTCAATCTCTTTGAGCTCCCGGATACGTCAGATCATCCTCCCAGTCCAGTATATATATATATATATATATATATATATATATATATATATATATATATATATATATATATATATATATATATATATATATATAAGTGTGTGTACATGTTTTATATTGGAGATATACTGTTTTGTGCATATTCTTTGAAAATGCATTCAAATTGGGATATCCCTACCTCCATAGATTCAGCTTCTTCTCGAATTGCAAGAGAAGGTTAATAATAGTGTAATACTTGCTGGATTGTTTGATGTAGAATTTTGATGTCTATATCACGTGCTGAAATATAAATTAGTTTTCAACAAACGACTACCTGAAGCGATCGTACATATAAGTGTTGTCGTGGATGTCGAGTACTTAGTACGAATATGCCAGCAATATTTTAGTTCTGAAATGTAGTGAACACACAGACACAGACACAGACTCCCCCAATATATATATATATATATATATATATATATATATATATATATAACTACTTAATTTACTCACATAAAATTGATATACGAAAGTATAGATGTATGCGTAAACTTTAAGTATTTACTTCAAAAGTGGTCAATACATAGGTAGAGTTAGTTAGTAATTTATAAAATATATATGGCGATTAAACTACACTGAATATTCGGCGTTTTATCCACTCTGAGGAGTCCTAGAGTAGAGCTTTAGTGTAGCTTAATCGCCATATATATTTTATGTATTACTATATATATATATATATATATATATATATATATATATATATATATATATATATATATATTGTACATACTGTAGAACACTGGGATACCGTTTCCCTTGGATACATTTTTTTTCAGGTTACGATGTGAAATACAATGATTTCCATTCCCTGTTTACGCAATTACGGTGTAATTTATAATGTTATTTGAATAAATACACAAGTAGCTTTTTATATACTCTATTTCTTAATCATTTTTAAAGCCATAACCCGGGATTCTACCGTGCGTGTATATATATATATATATATATATATATATATATATATATATATATATATATATATATATATAATTGATATTAAAGAACGGATAAAGAAAGATCGGCATACACGTTAATGGCTAGAAATATTAAAACAATAATAACACGAATAGTCATAGATGTTTTTTTTTTGTTTCCATTTATATATTTCCGTATTATGTCAAATAAGAAGAATACACTGTTTTATTCAAACAGAGACATACGTACTCATGACCCCCTCTCTGACACACACACAAACACACACTCACATATATGCGTCTATCTATATAATTATGATGCCACACTAGTTCTCGATCGTATGCAAACATGAACAAACGCACACACATACACAAGCACGCACACACAAACACACGCACACACACATATATGTTTATATCTGTATAATCAAGTTAGCACACTCTTTGTCGTAAGATAACCAAAGTTAAGCGATGTTTAGCCTGGTCAGCACCAGATGGGGCACCTATGGGTAATACTGACACGGTAATATAGAATCACGGCAACACGTCAATGTGAAAACACTGCAAGCACTGGCGTCGCCAATTTTTCTTGATACTTGCGACCAGGGCGTGTGCAAATTTAAAATGCACTTCAAACCATCACAACACACCCGAGGTGAATATCGCACCTAGGTACCAAGGGCGTATATCGGTGTGAAACGAATCAATTTACATCAGGCTGGTACACATCAAATAGGGAAAGGTAATTTTTTATTATGATTTGATAAAAAAAACGAAGTACACCACAACGTGTGTATATGTGTATGTGTAATAGAGTATGTATTTGTATTGTATGTGTGTTTACTTATGTGTCTTTATATGCTTCTGTGACTGAACGTATATATGCGTACGCGTATGGGTGTATGAATATGCATGTATGCCGCGGTGCGCATGCCTCTGTATATACGGATGTATATATATATATATATATATATATATATATATATATATATATATATATATATATATATACATCCGTCTTTCACTACACCGATGAAGATTGAAGGATCGGTCGAAAATTATGTACTTATGAAAAAAGTTTTTTAATTTTTTTTCATAATATTATTATTTTGTATTCCTGCACGTCACCAATTAAAAACGAATAAAGAAAAGTTATAAGCTTTTATACTTTTCGCATTCTTTTTTATTCATATATATATATATATATATATATATATATATATATATGCATGTGTGTGCGCATATGTATATACCTATGTGTATGAATGTACGCATACATGGTTCTATGTCTACTAATTTGTGTGGGTGTATGTGTATGTGTCCGGGTGTAAAATGCTTCGAACAACGTGTGTATGGACGTTTGCTTTGCACGAAATCGTGTTTTATGCATGTGAGTGTGTGGGTGTTAGCGCGCACCCGTGTCTACACGTGCAACTGACGTATGTGCCGATGTGTGCGTGAATTTGGAATTTTTTACTTCAAGAATAAATAAAAAAAATCTGAACATTACAAGCAGAGAACGCATATTATGTGTGTACGTTTCTGTGTTTTGTATCTGTTAGAATAAATAAATCGACTGCTGTGTGTGCCTGGGTAAGCTGCAGATTGAGAAAGTTAGTGGGAGGTGAAGCCAGGTCGAATTGATGAATGAATCGAACTGTCACTACCCCGGTCTGCCTCGCTTACACACCATGAATGGATGAGAAACTGACCAGATGAATGGAACCAGCTAATGAATGAACGGTTCTCGGTGGAATCGCAATGACGTCAGAAACACGTTCGTTGCTCAGTTTCTCACAACCAAAATACAAAGTTTCACAAGTATTGACCCTCTACTATTTCTGTCGCATTATGATTGTATTTATCCTGAACGTTTCTCACCACACCCTCTCTGTCTTTTTAGTTTTCATGTATACATCTGTCATTAAAGGTGGAGAAGAAGACTCTGATTACTCATATTTAGTTTGTAAGTCTTATGCAACGAAACATGTATCTATGGACAATTATATATATATATATATATATATATATATATATATATATATATATATATATATGAACAAATGATTAATACAACATGTTAAAAAACATCTTGAAAAAGAGTTAAAAACATATTTAATTTTAAAAAAGAAGCACAAGATAAGTGGATGGTCCTTAATCCGCGGAGTTTCGAAGAAATATTCTCCTTCTCGTCAGAGGGCAAGGATTAGCAAAATGCGGGATCGGATTTTGCATGTAAAAGTATTTAATGAAACAACAAGTAAGTCACAGATCTTACTTGGTTATAAAAGGGTGAGGTAAGGGAGATAGGAGGTAAAAGAAAAAAATGATAAAAAGATTTCACATGAATGGATGTGAAATCTTTTTATCATTTTTCTTTTACCTCCTATTCCCCTTACCTCACCTTTTTTTTCAACCAAGTAAGATCCGACCCCGCATTTTGCTAATTCCTGCCCTCTGATGAGAAGGAGAGTACTTCTTCGAAACTCCGCTGATTAAGGACCATCCACTTATCTTGTGCTTCCTTTTTAAAATTACATATGTTTTTAACTCTTTTTCAAGATGTTTTTTTAACATGTTGTATTAATCATTTGTTCATATTATAAGCTTTATTTCCTTTTCGGTTTTATTGAACTTTTACATCTGGTTGTGATTACTTTACTTGTAAATATTAACTCTTTAATATTTATAATATATTTTAAGGTTACCATTTTGATTACCTTGGTAAACTTATCGTAATTTATATATATATATATATATATATATATACATACATATATATATATATATACATATATATATATATATATATATATATAGTAGGTAATTGTTGTAGACCCGTGCTGGGGGTCACAAACGAAAGAAACCACAAGTAGTGTAAAGTGTATAAAATATAATATGTATTTATCATAAACAATCCAGGAGCCACTAAAGTGGTATGAGAGGAATGTGTTCGTAGCATGCGATTAAACATGGTATGAATGTCTCCATTTAGTCTCTGAAACCAATGGTACTCACAGGACTGGTTGATTCCACTTAGTTCTCAAATAGGGGTGATCTGTACCCTACAAAAGTAATAAAAGTATTCGATACGTTCTTTATTCGTATTTATCAAGAAATATATTAATTTGAAATGTACACTCAATCTGTGAACAGATATTATTTTACTAAAAATAAAATGTTTTTTTTTGTTTTACGGCATATCAACCCTTTTCAGGTTATTTAATGTCGGATCCAGTGATTTTGAAGAACAATTTTTTTTTAACCGAGTATATTTGTTGTTGGTTTTTTTCTTTAACCCATAGTTGGGACCCTAACAGGTACTACCACTGCGTTTCAGAGTGGACCTGGGAGCAATAGAAATTAAAGGGTGGCTCCACACTCCCCAAAGCCCGCGAGCTGAGGCCAAACCATCGGATTTAGTTTAAGGTCATATCCAGGACCTAAAAATAAAAGAGAAATGAAGATATACTTAGTTTACAAATATTTATAAACGAAAAATTAAATTATTTATATGCAAAAGTATTTAACATCTTTACTAATATTTACTTATATATTCTCTGCTCTGACTTACACCTTCCAAACGTTTTCCATAACTGCCTACTTGTTTTTTGCAAACACTTGTAAGTAATTTAAGCCATCTTTCTTTGCAAACTTTATTAAATTCCTTGATATTTAAGGATCTCTTTCATGCGTACATAACTCCAACGTTTTTCTCATATTTCTGATGGAGTTTACGAGTGATAGGCTAGGAAGCTTAAGAATACTAATCCAATTATCCTTACGCCATTTTCTAGTTATTTTAACCTTGTGCTTGTTGTCATTATCTTGCTGGAAGATTGAGTTATGGCCCAACAGTAAACTTGCGACACTTTTGAATAGATTGGTTGATAAAATCTTGGTGTATTTTCTGCATTCATTTTTCTTCTTAGAAGATTTTTAGTATTACCACCCATTGTTTTCTGCGTTCTCATGACAACCCCAATTGTACCTACCACCACATTAAGTTCTGAAGCTATTCCCCTGTATCCCTTCAATCTCTATGCCCTTCTATGATTTCCTGGCGTATAGCACTAGTCAATTCCTTTGTGTCAACCATTTTAAAACAGTAATAAAAAAAACAATCTGCGCAGTGTTTAAGAGCTGTTATCAACTGACTTGAAAAGAGTCGGAACCCTGGAGTGCCTTTTGATTGGTTGAAATATAGTAGCAAGATGAAATGATCGCTTAAGTATTAAATTTTACAGTGTATTAAATATTTTTGCATATGGGTAATTTGATTTTTTGTTAATAAATATTTGTCAATATCATATTTTCATTTTCGTTTTATTTTAAGATAGATAATACCAGGTCACAGATTGTATATTTAATTCAAATTAACTTGATATTTTTTGAGAAATACGAAAAAAACAATGTTTCCGAATACGTTCGCTACTCACTGGATATATATCGTCTACATAACAAAAGGATTGCAGAAATGTCCCTCTTGACCAACGTCCACAAGTTCGCACTAACAGCTGCTACATAAAAATATATTATGTCTACACTATTAGGCACTAGCTTATGAAACTTTTGAATGCAACTTAACACACATTTATTCCTTGTAGTAAAATCCTACATTACATCCTTGGAGCAACATCATCACAGTCGCCACCATCTATAGTGGAATTAGTTTCTATTTTTCCCTTCAAAATAAAATGTACTCTTACAACTTCCATTAACACCGGGAAGTATTCTGCATTTTTGACAGATATAGGGTAGCACCGTTATTATCTAGATCCTATACTTAAAGGTGTACTATAATATTTCCATTTCCCGATTCCAAAAATAATGATTTCTCCTTTCTCATATTTCACAACATTTCTCCTTTCTCATATTTCTCAACATTGGCGGAGAACTGACTATTCGTTAATTTTAGTACGATTTTACTACAGAATCTAAATCTCCTACAATAATGACCGCTCCAGAGATTTACAAACATGACTTCAGTCTATAAAGAAGCAGTCGTTAGAAATGCAATACCCCGAATACAAAAATAACAACACATCGAAACATGTTTATATGCCGACCCTGCTTTTATTTTTCCATTAAATATAACGTACATATTTACTATTTTCATACAACTAGGGTAACGTGCTAAATATTTTGTGTTTACATACATCGTGCATACTGTTTTCCGACACATCGTCACATTCGTATAGTCATTATTTCTTCTTCCTTTTCTAAAAGCAAAATTAGCCTTTTTTTTCAGTACAGTTGACTAAAATTCATACTTTGTATGCTAAATATGAGATAAAAGCGCTTCCACTGTTTCACCGTTTATTCTTAGCACAGCACGTTCGAGCCTGGCTACTACGGCTTACTTTTTTTGCACTCGCACGGGTATTCGCTGCACCGATTTTTCTTTTTTGGGGGTAGGAGGCGCACGAGCAAAAACTGTTAAATGGTTTGCTTTTAGTTTAAAACGAAAGTAGAGCACAAATTAAAATAATTTTTCGTTACTTGTATTTTGTTTTTTATATATTGTAAAAATGTTTGTGTTTACTTTAAACATTATAACTAATATTAAATGTTTTGTTTTTATTTTTAAACGCAAATAAGTCACAAAGCAAAATAAATTGTTTTGTCTAATTCCCACCAATTTTATTTTCTTGGTATACACAAAGAAAGCTTCTGTGAATGTCTTTCCTTTCAAAATTATTAAAAATACCTATTTCTTAAATAAAAACTTAAAAATATTTTCATTGTTTAAAATTATACAGTGTAATATTTATAATGTTTAAAGTGATTAATAATTGTTCAATGTAAAATAAAAAGTTATGTTCAAACTGTCACTTTCTGAAATACAATTTACATGTTTACACGGTAATATACAGTTAACTACAAAAATTAGTTCCTATTTTGTGATACATATTTCGAGATTATTTTGCCACCTAAACTCCAGTCTTGCAAACAAATATACCATACTCTGAAGTATACTTTGCCCGACCGACACTGCAACCATCAAATTATGTTGTTTTTACATAGTATTTTTTGTTTAGTTGCCTACACACGACAGCAGAGTAAGACACAATGCCGGTTTATAATGTGGCAGACACCAGCTGCCCATAAAAGTTCACTCGGTTTAGTGACAAAAATAAAAAAAAATAATGTAAAATTCATACAGGATTTCTTCCCCACTAACCGATCTCAAAAACGTGAATTGAAAAATATGAAGTGAAGTCAAGCGCGGGAGAATCCTGACAGCTACATTCCAGGCCAATTTATATGACAACCCCATCTCTACACAAAACATGTGGTATCCGAAAGCCGTTCTTAAATGAGGCCGGCGGGGCATGCTACTACCATGCAACACCGGTTAATGGCTCGTAAGTATATATATATATATATATATATATATATATATATATATATATATATGTGTGTGTGTGTGTGTGTGTGTGTGTGTGTGTGTGTGTGTGAATGCATGTAAAATATACATATAAAAACACATACACACATATATATCACGTTATATAGGTGAACGTCTGTATATATAAAATTTGCTTATATCTATCTATACTCCTACGAATTCGTTTTTCTTTTGTGTGAATTGATATTCATATTAAAAACCATCTTTTCTATTTATTTAAAAAGAAAATACAATTTTCTTATATATGGGTTGTGGAATTGCATTCACTACCTAATTCGCATATTCTTTTAAACGGTTTTCTTATTGGATGATCATGTTTAGTTAATTATTACGTGTAATTATATTCATGCAGATATTCTACATGATTTATACTTGCATAATATGTGCGTAAAAGTTTACATTAAACACAACATTATTTCCATATATATTTATGTATACGTATAAATGTTTGTTTAATCTATAAAAGTGAACGTGTCCGTGCGTCTTTGTGTCTGTGTGTGTACATTTTTCTACGCAATAATCTGTAATTTTAAGTCTACAGACTCGAAATTTTATACAGGATACTAAGATTTAGAAAAATACTTGTGATCCGTGTTCGGCCAGAAATTTTGTTGTTAAGGGGTAAAGTTCAAAGGTTTGACCGTTGAGAACTCTACCAATCGTCTCCGCCAATTTTTGGTCTAAACACTTTAAATTTTAGATATAGGTTCCCTGGACATGGATCGTACTTAATATCTTGATTTGAGCCCAAAACAATAAATTTTAAGGGCTGCTAATAGGTGTAAAAGTTAAACATTTGACCGCTTTCTTTCTTTTTTTTTTGCTTAACATACACCTCCAAACACCCGGGCAACGCCGGGCTGAAATGACTGCAATGCTAGTATATCTATAAACATGAAAGTGTCTTTCTGTGTGTGTGTGTCTGTGTGGGTGTCTTTTTATATTTCCCTACGCATTAACTCTGTCAATTTTCAGTCTACAGACTCAAATTTGACATACAGGGTACCGAGGGTTGGGAAAATCTTAAGGGGTAAGTGTTCGACGATTTGACCTTTGAGAACTCTACCAAACTCCTCCGACAATTTTGGGTCTAAACATAAACATAAAAACATTACTATCGTTTAAAAAATCAAAACAAAAACCACTTAAACAGATGAACGATAAAAACGAAGCAGTAAATTGTCTATGGAAACATAGCGCAGTGGATTAGGGCGCTGGACTGAAATACGTAAGGTCCAAAGTTCGAATCTTACCAACAGTCAAGCTACGCTGATGAGGAGTAGGGCTCCAAAACGCGCGTGTCCGTATATTACTGTTTTTAAAAATAAATAAATAATACGTCCAAATAAAATTGGGCGACTTTCTAAGAAAAACACCGTCTCCGAGGCGGAGACATAAAAACATTACTATCGTTTAAAAACTCAAAACAAAAACCACTGAGATATATATATATATATATATATATATATATATATATATATATATATATATATATATTACTAAATATGCGTGCGTTCATTAAAATGTTCTACCTACCTCATCTTTCCACCCGATACATCAACCTATCAATCGAGAAATTTATTTATGCGTCAACTTTTTCTCATTTCTCCCATGTTTCTTCGATAACTTTTTTTGCAGGATTTGATAAATATGTTCACACATTTTAAAATGGATATCAAATTGAATATCATGCATAATCCGTGTAATTTATCGGTATGTTTCACAGTGATCTTTATCGACGCGTCATCAATTGGTTTATCAATTTATCTTCATATAAATATTATATATACTAGCAGAACGCGTTAACCGGCATTACCCGGTGGAAGCTTGCCCCCATAACAAAAAAGTAAACTTCAGTTGTTGGTGGTCGCCACTGCCGTCCCTGGACAATTGCCGACACTGTCTGTCGTGCCCGATTAGTAATGGTTTTTGACGATAACATGAAGGTTTTGTTTGACTCTAAGAAATGCAGGTAAGGAAATGCGTAAATTACTAGGAATTAATAAATATATGGAAAATGGTTAATTAGAGAATAATAATGGAAAGTAGAAACACTAGTTTCTGAAGTAAAGGATTCTCACTGTGTATAGATTGTTTAGAGTGATCGAAATCAGTGGTAGCAACCCTTGCTGTGTCCATTTGTTTTTCAAGTCTTCCTCTTCTTTTCAAATATTCCACTAATAGTAAGGGAATTCTAGTTTTCTGTCAACCTTTTTAACGACTACAACAAAGTAATTACGACTATTTTCACTTCGCTTTTTTAGTATTATTAAGAACGGCGTTTTGAATATACATAACAACAATTCCTATGTTTAGAATGACATTCGAAATAGATACCCCGAACATTCAATTATAAAGATCGGCCTGGAAGTAGATAAACCCATTTTTATTGGGGGTTGTGGAAAAATATTGTGATAATCGGTGTCAGCATACCACCCCGCAAATGCTAAAAATAAAAATTGTGGATTGGCAGTGTCGGTAGGAGAGACGTAGATTTGTTTATCGCGCGTGTGTACAAACCTTGCAGCCAGTGAATTACAGTGCATAGTAAAGACCTTTATATCTCTATAAGTACTTGCCTCCGGAAATAATAAGATTTTCAGAATCAGCATAATAAAAACTTATAAAAGTAGTCTTTCTCTCTCTCTCTCTCTCTCTCTCTCTCTCTCTCTCTCTCTCTCTCTCTCTCTCTTTATCTCTCACTCGCTAAATCCCTCTCCAAAGTCATCATCCGCTTTGCGGTGGCAATCCTTATTTCTTGAGAAGGGGGGGTGAGCGTATCCCTTTCTATAGCTTTTTTTCTATGAGGTGTTGGGGTGTCTATTCCGAAACCTGTTAGTAACATGAGAAGGTTTGGGGTTGTGCAGCAGTAATTATATATAAATTTCGCTGCCAGTGTGATACTGCCTATTTGGAGTGAACTAGCGTTTCTTATCAAACAAAAATCGGACAAAAGTGTTTTCAGGTTTCCGTAATATAAACAAATACAAAAATAAAGGTAAGAATAAAATCTTTGTAAACCCTACTCACAATAATTTAGATTTGCGATAGGCCAGCATTATATTAGATTATCCAGAATGCGGTCAGGCGTATGAAGACGATTCTTTCTCATTTGTCTTCCAGGGGGACAGAGTAATACTTTTAAATTTCTCGTATTGGTCGCCATCGCAAGAATGAGGTCCCCTCTCTTCCCACAGACAAAAAAAAGTTTATAAATACATTAGACCTTCTGTGTGACTTATATAAAGATAATCACAATTATTGTACATATTTTAAAATGTTACACTTGCTAGCATTTCAGCCTGGCGTTTCCCGGGTGTTTGGAGGTGTGTGTTGAGCCAAAAAAAAAGTGATCGTAGGAAGGCAGGCTTGAACCTGTGCCGCGAATAAGGAAAAGAACGGGGGAAAAAAACGTGACGTGCAAACATACATACATACATTTATATATTGGTAGCTAAAATTTTCGCCTCAAACCCATTAAAAAGCTTGTCTTATCTCTAAATAGCTTTTACGTAGAATTTCAACTGTTTAGACGAAACATTGTCTGAGTAATTTGGTAGAGACCGCAGAGGTTAACTTTAAAAAAAAATTGTCACCTATTATGACCCCTTAATATTTATTGGTTGGGGCTGAAATCAAGTTAGTATGTTGGATCAATGTCCAAGGAACCTATACCTAAAATGTCAATTGCTTACACCCAAAATTATAGGAGGAGTTTGATAGAGTTCTCAAAGGACAAATCATTGAACTTTGACCCTGTAACAGCAAAATTTCTGGCGTAAAACGGATTACAAACATTTTCCCAAATCTCAGTACCCTGTATATCAAATTTCAAATTTGTAGACTGAAAATTGTAAGAGTTATTGCGTAGGAAAATGTACACAGACAGACACACATACACATTCATTTTATAGATATACTAGCATTTCAGCCCGGCGTTTCCCGGATGTTTGGAGGTGTGTGTTGGGCTAAAAAAAGAAGCGGTAGTAGGAAGACAGGCTCGAACCCGTACCGCGAATGAGGAAAAGAACGGGAAAAACGTGACGTCTTTGCTGTTACGACCACCGCCAAACCGGAAGTGACGAAGGTATAAATTAAGTCTAGACAATTGAAAAAGGGGGATGACTTTCGAAAATATCGGCGAAGAAAGCGACTCGTCCCTGGTGAAAAGTGCTCAGTTGAGGATAAAGAAATTAATATTTTAAGCCAATATTAAGAAATTTGTCGTTGGAAGGGTCGAGCTTTAAAACGATACTAATCTTTGAAAATCCGTCGTCTCTGTTGAAAGTTTTAGGTAGACATGCAAACATACATACATACATTTATATATTGGAAGATCAAATTTTCGACCGAAACCGATTAAAAAGCTTGCCCTATCTCTGAATACACTTTATGTAAAATTTAAAATGTTTAGACCAGAAATTGTCTGAGTAATTTGGTAGAGACCACAGAGGTCAATTTTTTTAAAACTATGACTCCCATTATTACCCCTTAACATTTATTATTTTAGGCTCAAACTAAGTTATTATGTTAGATCCATGTCCAAGGCACCTCTATCTAAAATTTGAAGTGTTTAGACTCAAAATTGTTGGATAAGTTTGGTAGAGTTCTGAAAGGTCAAATCGTTTTAATTTGACACCTTAACAGCAAGATTTCTGACCAAAAACGGACTACAAGGATTTTCCATAATCTCAGTACCCTGTATATCAAATTTCGTGTCAGTAGACTGAAAATTTCAGAGTTATTGCGTAGGGAAATATACACACACACAGACACACAGACAAACACACAGACATACAGACATAAACTTTCACTTTTATAGCTATCCTAACATTCCAGCCCGGCGTCGCCCGGGTGTTTGGAGGCGTATGGTTATAAAAAAAACGCGGTTATTTTTTTTGATTTGACCTTTATTATGATGGCTTAATATTTATTGTTTGGGGCTTTAATCAAGTTATTAAGTTAGATCCATGTCCAAGGAACCTATATCTTAAATTTCAAGTGCTTAGACCCAAAATTGGCAGAGGAGTTTAGTAGAGTTCTCAAAGGTCAAATCGTTTAACACTGACCCCTTAAAATTTTCCAAAATCTCAGTACTATGTATGTATATATATATATATATATATATATATATATATATATATAGCACGTTGAATAGACAGACGTTCGCTTCGCCGCTATTACAGCTTTTAAATTGAACATGCGTTCATAACGGCACAAACCCCAACGTTCATGACGAAGATGATGATGGTTGCTACAAATAGGTTAATTCAACATGAATATATATATATATATATATATATATATATATATATATATATATATATATATATATATATATATATATATATAAGTGAAAGTGGTTGTCTGTCTGTGCGTGTCTGTCTGTGCACATTTCCCTACGTATTCAATCTGTCAATTTTCAGTCTACAGACTCGAAACTTGATATACAGTGTACTGAGATTTGGTAAAATCTTTTCAATCCGTTGTTGGCCGGAAATTTGGCTGTTTTGGGGTCAATGTTCAATGATTTGACCTTTCAGATCTCTACAAACTCCTCCGCCAATTTTTGGTCTAAACATTTGTAATTTTAGATAAAAGGTCATTGGACATGGATCTAACTAAATAACTTGATTTGATCCCAAAACAATAAATGTGAAGGGGTCCGTAATGATGTCAACGTTTTTTTTTTTTAAATTGCATTTTCCGGTGTCTACTAAATTACTTAGACATTTTCTGGTCTAAACATTTGAAATTTTACATAAAGGGTATTCAGAGATAGGGCAAACATTTTGGGTCGAAAATTTGAGCTACCAATATATATGTATGTATGTATATTTGTATGTCGGTCTAAAACTTTCGACAGAGGCGACGGATTTTCACCAGATTAGTTTGTTTGGAAGCTCGACCGTTCAGACGACAAATACCGAAAAATTGGCTAAAAACATTAATTTTCTCACCCTGTACTTGGTACTTTTCTACAGGGAGAGGTCGCTTTTTTCGCCGATATTTTCGAAAGTCATCCTCTCATTTCGATTGTCTAGCCTTAATTTAAACATGTGTCACTGCCGGTCTGGCGGTGGTCGCAACGGCAAAGACGTCACTTTTTCCCGTTTTTTTTTCTCTTACACGGTACGGGTTCGAGCCTGCGTATCTACTACCACTTTCTTTTTTTGTTCAACATACACCTCCAAACACCAGGGCAACTGAGTTTTTTTATAACAATTACTCATAAGAACAGTTGAGGCGACCGATCGAATTAACCGGTCGAGCTCATCGATGGAAAGCATTTAAGGAAATTGCCAAAATCTATCAATAAGTGCTATACAGCAGAACCATAAAGATTGTCCGGTGAATAACACGAATTACCCTTAGAACAGGAAAAAAAAAACTCAGTGGCATTCAAACACACACCCACACACACACACACACACACACACACACACACACACACACACACACACACACACACATATATATATATATACATATATATATATGTGTGTGTGTGTATATATATATATGTGTATATATATATATATATATATATATATATATATATATATAAATCACTGTGTGTATGTGTGTGAGTCCCTTTTTCATTGGTTCCAAAACGGCTGAGCAAATTTAGCTCCAGCTATTTTATATGTCCGGCCGTGTTTTCAGAAATGTTTTGTACAGAGATTCACCCGATAATATTGAAAACCGAAAAAAATCCGATCTTAAAAATAGATTTTCTTTATTAGAGATAAAAACAGAACGTTTTTCACAAGGGAATATTTGACATTACAGCGAACAACAGAGGTAATGAAATCTCAGCAAATAATTTCCTCTGATAAAACACCTTTTCTGTGATCTGCTGATATAACTCAGTTTTAGAGCATTCGACTAGAAATCGAATTATTACTTGTTCAATCCTGGGTTTACCTCATCATTATTTTGCATTTTTTCTGATTAATGAGTTCAATTAACAGTTAAAAGAGTAACTTTTTAAAATCACCTTAACAATTTATTCCTGTGCATATTTAAACAAAATTAACGTTAATCAGAAGTAACTTTTCCAGAATATTCATCGACAAGCCTAAATATCAGTCGGCGTGTTTTTGTAAACAAACACAAACAGAATGAACTACATTTTCATTATATATATATATATATATATATATATATATATATATATATATATATATATATATATATATATATATATATATATTGCGAATTGGTCCACCCGGCAATTTATTGCTCGCAATATATAATTATTAATACAGTATTGATTTCATAATAATACATGTGGAATCTGCATAAAATAAAAATATCATGTTTAAGCGCATTGTTCGACCGGGTAACGCCGCACGGCTAGCTAATATATATGTATATATTATTATTATTATTATTATTATTATTATTATTATTATTATTATTATGACTATAATTATGTTATATACTGGGTGGTATAAAGGTGACGTGTATTCTCTATTGTTATTGTTGTTCATCTTAGGAAGAGTCTTAGTTTTTCCTCCAGAGCAGGGTACATTCTACTACATGAGCACCAAATAAAGTGTTTGTTACGTTGTCGTATCATAAAGGATTGAGTGTTTGATTATCTTATCAGAGTTTATGTTGCTGTGTGTGTGACATGCATTTTCAACAGACTTTCTGCCATTTTGTTGGTCCATCTGGAACATCTCGTCTGGGAGGGAGACTGGTATCTGTTTTGGGGGACGAAGATTTATTTCACTCCAAGACAAAAAATTAGTTCTATAGTTTTTTATTCACCTTCCAGATCGATCGCAGAAGAATGGAAAGTGAATTTGGCCTGTGTGGTTTCTTCTTCTAGGTCTTATTTCTACCCCGTCGGCGTTCGTCCCCCCCAGCGAAGGGGAGGAGACAACGGTAAAGCCGTCCGCTCTCTTCCAAGTCCCAACCAAATTTCCCCGATTCAGCTAAACTGATCACATGACCCACTGATGTATGACAAAGCGACTTCTTTGAAGAAGAATGGGCAATAAATTCTAAACAATTTTTCGTGGGAGAGTGTATTTCCGATTCCATAAAATCAGTTGAATTTTCTGTCACCCAAAAAAGTGAAAAGTTTTTTCATCACAAACTAAAATAGTATCATATAGTTGAATGTGATAAACACTTTTCTGTTCGACCCGTATCGTTTTCATCATGTGTGAATGCTGTATTTTTTTAATTGGTTCACTGATCATCTTTTTTACGACTTTTTAAAAACCGTTTATCACTTAATAAAATAAACATTTATCATTTCATGTCCTTTACAACACGTTTTATTACTAGCTTTACATTAGAGATTATAAAAACAAGAGAAATTCTTGTTTTTTTTTAAAATTCAAAGAGCTAAAGCGCTCACCGTTACAAACCGACCTAACATATTTCATTAAAACAAATCTAACCTGAACCAAAATGATGCAAAGAAGTCCTGTTCCCTAAGTATATTGTTGATGAACAAACATAATTAATATTTCAAAACTTTCAAAAATATTACTACAAAAATATCAACACCCAACATCACGTCCAATTTTATAATCATGTGCCACTACATTCAAACGCAACCAATCTTTACATTAGAAGAAAACGCCACAGAAAATAATTCACCGCGTAAGAATATCGACAATAGCAGTAAAATTATTATGAGAAATAAACATTAAAAACGTTAGAAAATACGTTATCTACAGATTTAAAAGTCTGTAACTTCTATAATAATCTTGAAACTATAATTACGTTAGTTTTGCACCAAAATGAATGATCGCAGTGTCACAGCAGGCATTTTATAAATTTTAGAAAAATTAATATTTACAAAAAAAAACGTATATGTCGTTACACAGATTTAAAAAGAATCTTAGTAAAACAAGAATACTATACTCAAATATCACAAAGTATATAAATACCTGAATCTATAAAAACTAATCGTTTAATAATATTTTAAAATGCCTTCCGAACGAGTAATAATATTTTAAAATGCCTTCCAAACCAGTAATAATATTTTAAATGCGTTCAAAATCAGTAACAATATTTTAAAATGACTCCCCCAAAAATAATACTATTTTAAAACGCCTTCCAAACAAGTAATAATATTTTAAAATGCCTTTCAAACAAGTAATATTTTAAAATGCCTTCGCTACCAGTAATAATATTTTAAAATGCTTTCCAAATCAGAAATTATATTTGAAAATGCCCTCCAAACAAGTAATAATATTTTAAAATGCCTTCCAGACAAGTAATAATATTTTAAAATGCCTTCCAAACAATAATAATATAATAAAATGTCTGCCAAACCAGTAATACTATTTTAGATGTATTCCAAACCTATAATATTTTAAAATGCTTTTCAAATCTGTAATAATATTTTTGTAATTTTCCAAACCAGTAATAATATTACAAAATGTCTTCCAAACCAATAATAATATTTTAAAATTCCTTCCAAATCAGTAATATTTTAAAATGCTTTTCCAACGAGTAATAATATTTTAAAATGCCTTTCAAACCAGTCATAATATTTTAAAATGCGTTCCAAATCAGTAATAATATTTTAAATTCCTTCCAGACCAGTAATAGCATTTTAAAATGCCTTCCAAATCAGTAATAATATTTTAAAATGTCTTCCAGACCAGAAATAGCATTTTAAAATACCTTCCAAATCAGTAAGAATATATTTTAAAAGACATTCCAAACCAAGATAACATTTTTAAATGCCTCCCAAACTAATTATAATATTATAAAATGCCTTCAAACCCAGTAATGATATTTAAAATGCCTACAAAACCTGTATTTATATTTTAAAATACCTTCCAAACCAGTAATAATATGGTAAAATGCCTTCCAAACCAGTAATAATATTTTAAAATGCCTTTCAAACCAGTAATACTATTTTAAAATACCTTCCATACGAGTAATAATATTTAACAATACCTTCCAAACCAGTAATAATGTTTTAAAAAGGCATTTCAAACCAGTAATACTATTTTAAAATGCCTTCCAAACCAGTAATAATATTTTAAAATGCCTTTCAAACCAGTAATAATATTTTAAAATGCCTTCCAAAGGAGTAATAATATTTTTAAAAGTCCTTTCAAGCCAGTAATACTATTTTAAAATGCCTTCCAACCCAGTAATAATATTTTAAAATGCCTTTCAAACCAGTAATAATGTTTTAAAAAGTCCTTTGAAGCCAGTAATACTATTTCAAAATGCCTTCCACACCAGTAATAATATTTTACAATGCCTTTCAAACCAGTAATAATATTTTTAAAAGTCCTTTCAAACCAGTAATACTATTTCAAAATGCCTGCCAAACCAGTAATAATATTTTACAATGCCTTTCAAACCAGTAATAATGTTTTTAAAAGTCCTTTGAAGCCAGTAATACTATTTCAAAATGCCTTCCAAACCAGTAGTAATATTTTACAATGCCTTTCAAACCAGTAATAATGTTTTAAAAAGTCCTTTGAAGCCAGTAATACTATTTACAAATGCCTTCCACACCAGTAATAATATTTTACAATGCCTTTCAAACCAGTAATAATGTTTAAAAAGTCCTTTGAAACCAGTAATACTATTTCAAAATGCCTTCCAAACCAGTAATAATATTTTACAATGCCTTTCAAACCAGTAATAATGTTTTAAAAAGTCCTTTCAAGCCAGTAATTTTACTTTTTAAATGCTTGTGCAGATACTTTTCTAAGTCGTGACAAACAGAACTCAGTTTCCCCCTATACAGGACATTGGACCACCACTGTTTGCTCTGGAAATTGCTCTATTCCAGCCATCAACGCTATACATTTATTTGCATTTACAGTCGATGGCGATTAGATGCAAAATTGAAAACATCCAGAAAAACAATGGAACTAATAGTTTTAAGGGGGGGGGGGATTTTCTGACGGAATGGATGATAGGAAAAATCGAAAAAATTATACAGGTCGAATTTAAAATAAAACTATGCTATTTTTAACAATGATTGTTTATAGATGCATATGTCTATCTCTATATATATGTATGTTCATACATACATACGTATATACATATGTGTGTATATTTACTCACACATATGTGTGCGCACACACACATACATATATATATATATTATATAAAAGAACATTCCGCTCTGTGTAGATAAATTCGTTTCCTATGAATTTGGAAACGGCTGAGCCGATCCTTTAAAAAACTTCACACGAAGGTTCTTGATGTGTCTTGGGGTGACCTTACTTAGGTTTTTCTTTCGGAATGCTTCTGAAACGTATTAAAAATAAATCAGCGAAAACAATTAAATTAAAGAAAGAAGTCCGATTTTGCCAAAAGTTTACACTTTTTTTTACAGAACATAACATCACAAGTGCATTTATGAAGTTTTATCGCCGGACAAGCATAAAAGCCATGCGTCTATAATCAACAGTATGTTTTTTTTAAAGGGAGGAGCGCGTTCGGAATAAATGTTTCTTTTTAAATCATAAGTTAACGATGTTTCTTGATTATTTTTACGTTTAACATTAAATATTTAAATAATTACGTAAAATTTTTTTTAAAAAATTAACAGTTGCTTCTTTTGATAAGACAGAGACGCATTCTAAATGAATGCTTCTGTTTAGAGCAGAATTGAACCAGTGTACTTGAACTTTGCATTGTAAATCTTTAGTGAAGCCATCATTTACAGATAATTTTACAAAATCAACAGTAGATTCTTTACAGTGCAATATAGACTACAATGTTGTGTGAACTAAGGTACTGTATAGAGTCACGTTAAACTTCTTGTTGGTACACTGCAGGAGTCCCCAACTAGAGCAGACAATCAAAAGATTTGATTGAAAAAATGGTATATATATATATATATATATATATATATATATATATATATTATATATATATATATAATTTAAAGGGGGTTAGAACAGTAGTCCAAAGAGCAGAGTGTATTTTAATGTGATAGTAAAATTACTAATTTAATTAAGACACAAGAAAAGAACAGTGCCCGTTGTAAAGAAGATATATAATAAGCTCGATAGGCAAATATCCTAGAGCTACTTTAATATTTAGTAATGTGATATATAATTTAAAATTCAAATTAGAATTAAAAATTAGAAATCTGTTTCATAAGAAGGAACAACAAACTTTTATAAGCTATACTCAACATCCAAATGAACGCTTTGACGATAATTACGGGTTTCAAAAGGCGAACAATTAAAAGATACATCTGCCTTACTTAGCAATTGATAGGTTTATTTATTGTCTCTTTTACATATAAAAACCCCACCCAATACTTTTACTGATGAGGAGACTTTATTTAAAAAAAAAACTATATGCAAAAATTATTGTCCGTGACTTAATGTCTACCACTATAAAAACATCGTTTCCGAAACGATCATACAAATTATTGACTTTGTTGTTGTTCCTTCTTATGAAACAGATTTTTAATTTTTAATTATAATTTGAATTTTAAATTATCAGTCACATTACTAAATATATATATATATATATATATATATATATATATATATATATATATATGCATGTATACGGCCAAGACAAGATTCAAGCAAGCCAAGACGAGCCATGTAGTTTTATAATTATTAATGTTAATCAGGGGGGGGGACATTGTAAATTCTTACTTTGTAGATTTTGATTTTCAGTTGTATATAGAATCATACAAATACACCCGCATCTACGCTATACATACAGCATTAAAATTATATTTCTTGTAAAGTAAAAAAAAATAACTGACGTCCTCAAATACAGTTCGCACACTTTTTTCTCCCGTCATTCATTAAAGCTGCCGCAGCTACACGAAGGCGT
>NC_136513.1:98547847-98892847 GCF_053919585.1 Euprymna scolopes
GAAAAACTCCTAAAATAAATGAAGATTTTTAGTGTCATTTCTAAGCTTAAACGCAAATAAAAAGATGGGATATCTATAAAACGGCTTGACTTTGATATAAAAATAACTGAGAAAAAGGGGGAAAACTCGAAATAGTATACGTATTTATCGCCAAGTGTATCCCTGTTTAAACGTTTAAACTTCAAACAAAACATCGATCCGTTACATGGGGGAGAACATGAAATAAATAGGTTACGACTCAGCCCCGGTATCCACTGCTCGACGACGGCGGCATCGAAATAAGGCAGTGTTTCTTCTCTTTAAACCAAATAATGGAACGCAGTAATAGAATTAGGTCAATCCATGACGATGATCTAATCTCTCTCTTTCTCTCTCTCTCTCTCTCTCTCTCTCTCTCTCTGCCGTTAAGAATTTAGTTTATGTTTCAATAAAGTATTTATAAAGTTTCTTAAGATATTGTCTAATAAGCTAGATAAATGAAATGGTTTCTGTTGTTGTAACCCTAGTGTATTTTGGTCTAGAAAAGAAAAACTGAGACTTTTTAAAAAAAATTATGTATAAGGATGGATCATAATCATATTGGTTTTTTTCACAATATAGACACAATATATATATATATATATATATATATATATATATATATATATATATATATATATTCAGAAGTATTTATCATCGGTATTTTAGTTAGTTCTAACTATGCCAGGAATAGAAGAAAAGATAAATTAACATGAGAAAAAAATAAAAATAAGAAAACTAAATGAAATCTAGAAAACCCTTTAAGAACAATAACGAAACGAAAAAGCAATCAAGAATAAATATAAACGAAAAATAATTAAATAATTAAAACCAATTAAATGGATGATAGTTTATAGAAGACAGAAACAGATATACAACAGAAAAAAAAACATGGATAATAGGAAGAAGAAAAAGAAGAAAAAAGTAAATAGTGAAATATACCAGAGACAAAATAAGAAGTAGGAAGAAGAGGAAAGAGAAAAGGATGAAAATAAGTAAGTAAAATAATAAATAGAAAAAAGATAAGAATTTAGAAGCAAGAAAAAAAGGAAAAAGACGAAAACGAAATCATCCTTACTTGATAATTAATCAAGTTTTGTTTAATCTCGTTGCCCCATAAAAGCCCTGGGCTTTCTCCTTCAGCAAAAAAGAAAATTATGCATCCGTCTGTAAACATGAAATTAGGACACACGGAGTAAGATAAGCGTATTATTGAAATTGAAATGTATGAGAATAAATATAAATGACATTAATCGATGGTTTCCCCATGATGAATCGCGTAAAAAGTGCAGAAAACACGCCGGCAAAAACCTGCACAGATTTTTCCAATATGTTTCCTTCGAGTAAATATTTATTTGGCCCCCACCCCCAAAAGCCCTGCTCTGTAACTCGCGTTTTAAATAAGATGAGCGACTTTATTAGACGTCATTGAATATAAAACGAAGAAATCAATCATCGTTCCGTTTGCAATACTGATACAGATGTTTTATCCATTTATTTAAGGTTGGTTCGTGGGCATTCAGATAACCTTTTAATCATCAAACTCTGTACGAGAATAATAAGTTTACATCTATATAATATTACACTAGAGACATTTTATGTTCGTGCACACGTTATTACTAGGACAATGACAACAGGGTATTTTTCCTTGTTTTGATTCTCATTGATATCTTATTTGTTTGTATGAAGAGTGATGTGATCCTCGGTTTATTAATTGTGTCTGTGTCGAGAGTAAAAACAATGAGAAGAATATGCTGTTGTCATAGCCCTTGTTATAACCCTGCACCCATTTCTAAGCTAATTAAAAAAAAATTTTGTGTCAGATATGTAAATATGATTTCTTGAATTTAGGAAATAAGGATCAAAGTGACGCATCTATCCAATCGAAAGATTGAACAATTAAAGACTTCTACGTTAGCAAACGTTCAAATGGTGGAAACATTTCTCTAACTTCTACAAAAGCTTCGAAATATAACAGCATAACCAGACCTATATTTTAACCTAGGTACTTTTCAGAGTTTATTATAAAAATGACAGTAAAATATTTATTACAAAATATTACAGGAAGTACAATTAATAACAAACTATTCCGTTTATCACTGTTGCGTAGTTATCTCTAATAAAGGGGACCGTGTGTGATCGTCTAAATGTCTTTCAGTTACATGATATGTTCATATGCTTTTGTGTGTGTGTGTGTGTGTGTATGTGACAGGTCAAGTATTTTCGGATATACCTTCTGCGACTTCGATATTGGTCCATCTGAAAACATCTCGTCTTGGAGGGGAGACCTGGTATCTGTTTTGGACGAATATATATTTCACTCCAAGACAAGGATTCGGTTTTATAGTTTATTTCACTTTCCAGATGTCTCGCAGAAGGATGGAAAGTGAAACTCTGTGTAGTTCTGTTCTACACACGTCAGCTTCCCCCTCCCCAGTGAAGGGGAGGAGACAACGGTGAAGCCGACCGTCCTCTTTTAAGTCTAAACCAAATCTCTAGTATTCGGGTAACTTGATCACGTGACTCACCCGCAATCCGATCAACTGACCCTGACTTCCGGTCAATGTGTCTCAATATAATTTACACATCTCCCTCTTTCTCTCTCTCTCTCTCTCTCTCGTCATTCTATAACAATTACTATTCAAGAGAGTACAATATATTACCATTAAAATACTAACATTAATTACTAACTGTTTTAAATTGTACAATTTATTACTAAAGATTTAGGAAAGTACAATTAAGTACTAACTATTTAAAAGTGTGAAATTCATAACATACTCTTTCCGAAGTTACAATTAGTTACTTACTACCTAAGTGTACAATTTATTAGTAATAATTTGAGTGAGTGCAATTCATTAGAAGTTATTTAACTTACAATTTATTCCTATCTGCTTAAGAGAGTACACTTAATTACGTACTATTCAAGAGTGTTCAATTTATTACTAATTTAGAGGGTACACAGTCTTATTAACTATTACTTTCTATTTTTAAATGTACAATTAATTGTTAACCATTTAAGAATGTACAGTTTATTACTAACAATTTACCAGAAAACAATTATTAACTACTTAAGAGTGCTCAATAGATTATTCAATATTTTATTATTTAATACTATCTATTTTAGATTATGAATAACTATTTAGAGAAATCTATTAATTAAAAAAATTTAAGAGTGTACAATATTTTACAAACTATTTAAAAGAGTACAATTTATACTAACTATTTTAAAGTGTACAATTTATTACTATGTTTTTAAGAAGTACGACTCATAACTACAATTTATTACTTAATATCTAAGAAAGTACAAGTTATTACTAACTATTTCAGAGAATGTTATTAATTACTAACTATTAAAGAAAGTACTTTACTAACTGTTTAATATGTAAACTACTTAGAGAGAACAATCAAAAGTGAATGTTATGTTATTACTTGACATTTAATTCTGTGTCATCTGCAACTGGATTTGAAAAGTACAACCATTTTTGGAATGCAATTTCAAAGTGCCTGTAAATATTTGTGTAAAAAAGCACAATCATAAAAAATAAAACAAAAAAATGAAATTAGGGGAGAGGTATTATGAGAAAGTTGAGTTTGGATGACAGCCATTGGAATGTAGGGAAGCAAAGAATCTGACAGACAGACTGACTGACTCATAGATTTTTCTATTATTAGTAGGCAAAAACGAAAATTGTCGACGACATGCAAATGTCAATGTTTTTTTTATTTGATATTTTAGCAGATATTTTATCGGTTAAAAACCAAATGTAAGTGTGATACAGGTAGTTCAAATATAAAACTGTCAGACTTTTCACATACAACCCGACAACATCCTTTACACACACACACACACACACACACACACACACACACACACACACACACACACATATATATATATGTACATATACATATATATAAACATATATATATACATATATTAATATATATATATTCGTGTCTAGAAATTTTTCATCTTAAATTCTACACAATTATGCGCAATGTAGAAACTATGCATAAAAAGAAATTAGCATTATAGTGGAATGGAACCAATTAGCTAATAAGATACCATGAAAAATAAACAAGTAAATAATTCTCGCTCGTTTTTCATAGCAATCCTTCATATAATTGCTCGCATATCTATGGCTGAGTATTTTTAAAAAGTTCGCTTTAATGATCTTTTTTAATAAAAAAAGGTATTTGATATTAATGTTGGATTGAGAAAAAACGCATTAAAGGTCATATATATATATTTTTGCGAGAATTAACACAGCATAATTTGTTTTTTGTAATAGAGGCTGCACATTTTTCGTAATATACGCTTCACATTTTTCGTAATAGACGCTGAACATATTTCGTCATAGACGCTGCACATATTTCGCAATAGAGGTTGCACTTATTTAATGAGGCTGCACGTGTCGATGAAACACTACGCGATTATTATTGTTCGCATTTTATTCTTTTCATATTGTGGAATGCAACAGTGAAATCGATTCTATCTAAAGATTCATAATTCCAAGATGTTCACCTGATCGTTTATTTCTGCCCGCATGTATAAATGTTCAATTATTTACAGCCCCAGTTTTGTAGCGCAGATACAATCTTATAATTTTTTAGATACTTTCCGCCGAAGAATAAACAAAGCATGTATCTTAAAACATGGTTCTTTGAAAGACAGGGGAGATTTCTAAACGCACGTTTCTGTTTAGGACATAACTGAACAATAATACTTGACTTTGGGGTTTTATAATTTAATTCAAGCCATTATATAAAAAAATATCATTTTTTATGAAATCAACAATAGGTTCTCTACAGTGCAATTTGGAAAACAATATATTACGCACAAATCCCCGAGGGAGCGCATGTAAAGTTGTCTCTAAATGCACCGCAATGGCTCTGCGTGTAGAGCAGGTAATTGATCGATTTGATTGAATAATTGACTATTTTTACAATTTCGATGACAATAATAATATTATGGTGTGGACTATTCCTTGATGTTCATTCAATCCCCGGGTATTTCAGTGCTACGTTAGTGGAGTGTATGTCAGTGTATGTGAGTGTGTGTGAGTGTATGTGAGTGTGTGCGTACATGTGGGCATGCATATATGTCCGTCTGTGTGCGTGCATCTGGAATGCTTTTGCAGATTTTATTTCCTGCGATATTAGCTAATAGGTAAAAATGGTAATAGATATTGTAAAGAAAACAAAAACAAAACAAAAATAATAAACAGGCAATACTAATATTTTTTTACAAGGTGGTCACCACTTATCAAGGCCCGGAGCTACTCGGGGATAAGGGTTACTGTAAGTACAGTACGTCAGTGTGGAGATTTAATAAAGTGTCTACTTAAGGGGGCGGTTCATCAGGAATTTATGTTGGACTTCAAGACACCCAGGTTGTAGTCAGGTGGGAAGCAGGCAGACGGAACAGAGTTCCACAGGCGTGCAGTTCTACGAAAGAAGCTTTGTTCATGGAATCTACGTTTTTATTTAGCATAGATAAAGGGTGGGGAAAGTTTTTGACAGTGGATTCAGGTAAACGGGTGTTTTTCGTAAAAGATTGGCGAGGGGGGGGCAGAGATTGGAGTTAAGACTAGCACCTGCAATGGGAATAACGATAAAACAAGGACAGGCTTGCAACATCTCTTCTACGGGAGAGAGGTTGCAGGGAAGAGAAAAGGGCATCCCCCATTAAGCAACGAAGTCTATTTCGTACTCTGTCAAGGCAGAATAGACTGTTTTTAGCAGTTCCTGCCCAGATATGGCAACAGTATTCCATCCATTGACGTATTTGGCTTTTAAATAGAGAGATAATTGCATCAGTAGTGAGATATCTTCTTGAGCGGTAGAAGCATCCCACCATCTTTCCAGCGACCTTGGCAACAGACTTGATGTAGATGTTCCATTTCAGATCAGTAGTAAAGGTCAAGCCCAGAAGCTTGACAAAACATGGGGCTTCTCCTAGACGAGAGCCATCCATTTCAATTGATGCCAGATGGGGATCAGAGCGTTGATGATGTAAAGATAGGAGTTTGGTTTTAGATGCATTAAAGGTAACCAGCCACGTCTTTTCCCACTGAACCACGCGCTCGAGATCAGAGGAGAGAGAATCACAGGGAGCTTTGTCAT
Source organism: Euprymna scolopes (assembly GCF_053919585.1). Lineage (NCBI taxonomy): Eukaryota > Metazoa > Mollusca > Cephalopoda > Sepiida > Sepiolidae > Euprymna > Euprymna scolopes. The sequence continues at coordinate 98,553,992 of NC_136513.1, forward strand.
TTACAGCCTTTGATGTGTTGCCGAAGATGGTCGTGTCATCAGCATAGATTTCGATGAATGATTTAAGTATGTGTTTAGCGAGATCGTTGATGTAGATCAAGTAGTTTATAAGACACGTAAGTATCTAAGAGCCTTACCAACATTCTATCCCCAAAACGTTGAATTAGAAATTAATTAAAGAACAAGTTTAGTCACCGCAACTGATCAGTTAATTGTGTTAGAGTACATTTTCTTTGGTTTTCCTGGTTTTAGCAGTTTTCAGAACAATAATTTATCTAGTCCGGTAAAGTTATCATGCAAGTGTTTTAATTGACAAAAAGTTATTACTTTTATAATGTAACAATTGTGTCAAGAAAATGATAATATATAAAATGTATGGTAGTCTTGACAAATCCTTGTGCAACAAAACCGAATACGTTTGAATGCAAAGTATAGTAATTGAAACTCAGCAATATATATATATATATATATATATATATATACATATATATATATATATATATATATATATATATATATATATATATATATATATAGGGAGAGAGAGAGAGCGACAGTAAGCGAGAAAGAGATATGAGTATATAATACTTTGCTTATCCATGTAGGTGATAGTAATTCCTTTGAAAGCTGTATCTGAGATGCACTAACATTTTTCTTGTCAATTTAAACCAGGAAAATCGATTACTTAAGCTTGATATTTGCTTTTGTGAGGTGAATACCTTAACAATGTGAAACTCATGTCCCATTTTTCATCCTATGTTTTTTTCTTTTAACATTCTCTTTTCTTATTACATGTTGCATTTTACATTTTCTTATTCTATGTTATTGTTTTATTTCGGAAGCCCTTTTCTAATCTCTTACATAGCGTCTTGTTTTGATTTTTCCGATTTTTAAATGTATGTTCTTTGTGACACTCCTGTTTTTTCTTGCCCAAATAAATAACTGACCTGCCAAATTCTCATTTGTTTTAGTTATACCATTGTATCAAGCTTGTCAATAAATATCTATGTAGTTGACAGTGCTTTCTCCATTCGATTACATAGCCTATGGAATATCGAAATAATATATATATATATATATATATATATATATATATATACATATATATATATATATATTAGCAAGGTGACCCGATGTTGCTCAGAATTTAATCAGGATCCACGAATGTTTCACACACCCATATGTTATTGTCATCGAAATCAGAAAAATCGCATTTTTCTCAGTCAAATACCTTGATTGGTATATATCTCTGTCGATCTACCCCGGTGCACAGGGAAGAAGCTTACATTTCTCCCCGTACTGACTTAGTCCATAATACGTCGCAGAGAAGTAAATTTGATTTTATACAATTATTGTATATATAATGAAACGAATTAAAGTTTAAAATGCAAAAATCTAGTATCATATTTTAATTGTGCAGAACCTTCCGAAATGCAATGGAATATACGTGGAACGCGGTTTGAATTCTTAGTTGCTTCAAAAATATGGATTGGCATTTTTCCGTCGGGTGAAACGCGACTTTACATTCCAGTTACTCTTTGGGTTACTCGTGTCATTTTATGAATTTCTTCTTCTTTGCCTTTTTCTACTGCCTTTATATTTTTCTCTTTCTGTAGGGGTTTGGGGGTTGCGATTCGAAGGATTACTTAAACGATACGAACAACATTGGATTCCAGTTTTTACAAGAAACTTTAACAGTCAGCCGCCAGTGTTCTTCAAATCTTGCACCGATTAATCGCTTTAATATTTTATTTACTGTCTTTATACTTCTATTATGTTTGCACTGATTTTATACATGATACCAGGGGGATATTACTTCCTATTTTCGGATTATTTACTTATTTATTATTTATTTCTATATATTGCATTTCTGAGAGTTTCATTAGCACAATTACTACTACGCAATGTATATTGAAATCAGATCACATTGACATTGGTAAAGAATTCTGCCCACTTCACGGAACTGATCAAGGGAGCACCCATCAGTAAAAACCAAATGGTAAGCCTAGATGTGGTTAGCCTGTTCAATAAAGTCCCAACTAGTGAGGCACTAGCAGTAATTCAAGACAAACTAGCTGCGGACCTCTCCATAGAAGAGCGCACATGTGTACCATTGCTAAACTTAATGGAAATGCTGACAATCTGCATAGAAACAACCGACTTCAGAATGGGTACTGACCTATATCGACAAGAGGAGGGGCTAGCAATGGGCTCGCCATTATCACCAGTGATGGCAAACATATACATGGACTACTTCGAAGACAGGGCCTTAGGTTCAGCTCCCTTAAAACCCACCATGTGGCTAAGATACGTTGTATGACACCTTCATACTCTGACCCCATCAGGAAGACATCCAGGCTCTCCTAGACCATGTGAACTCAATAAGACCATCGATACAGTTCACAATGGAGAAAGAAAAAGATAACCAACTGGCCTTCCTTGATATACTCATATCACGCACGGAGCATGGGTTTAAGACATCCGTATATCGCAACCTACCTTCACCGGACAATGCCTTAACTACAACTCCCATCACCGATACAGTATCAAACATGGAATCGCACGCTGCTTACAACATCGACAGAGACAATAAGTAGCGACACCATTACATACCACCAAGAAATGGTCAGGCTGAAGAATACCCTCCGTCGTAACAACTACCCCGATAACATACTATCCACCAGACGTGTTAATAGTGAAGAGAAGAGAATGAAACCCAACAACCTCCAACGGTCTGCCTACCATACATACGAGACATCTCCGAAAAGATTCAGAGAATATGTGCCCCCTACACCATCAGGACGGTATTCAAGAGCGAGTCAACACTCAGACGCAACCTGGTACGAGTGAAGCCCCGCATGGATGAGAACATGACCAAAAACTGCATATACTCCATCCCATGCAGTTGCAGAAATGTTTACAAGGGTGAAACATGCTGCCCCCTTAAAGTAAGGGTGGAAGAACACCGAAAAGCGGTAACTAAAGGGGAGATGGAAAAATCGGTTATAGCCAACCATGTCTAGATGAAGAGGGGGGGGGGAACATCGCCCCCTATGGGATGAAGTAAAAATAATAAACAGAGAGACCCACTGAAAAGTGAGAAAGCTTAAAGAAACAGCCCACATGCTCGGAAATAACAACCTACTGAGCAAACCATGCATAGAGCTGAATGCAATTTGGACACCTCTGATAGAGAGAGAAAACCTTGAATAACAACATAGGTTTAACATTGACAAAAAACAACTAAGAATTGTCCAAGTGACATATGGCCGAGTGGTTCTCGTTGTATCAAAGTTTACAGTTACCCAAAGGTGCTGAGTTCAATCCTGAACGAAGGCAGTAAAAAGTAACATTCAAAACAGAAAATCAGAAACTATGTCACAGAGCCTAGCTGGAGTCCGTACACGGTATCCCCGTAATAATAATAATAAAGGGTTGGGTTCGAGACTCCTAACAAACGATACAAAACACCTGATGAGGCCGGAGGGCAAAAAGGCAGAAACGTTGTGACGATAACAACTAAGATGAGGAAGTCAGTCCGACAATCTCAATCAATGAAAACACCTCATCTAAAAAATAAAGACAATTACTTGCCAGGTGATGGTCGAACTCCGTTTTACGAACGCATAACGTAGTAGCTATTGGTTCGTGTTTAAATGATTAAAGAACTTAATATGATAGTGCGAGTTGAATTCTTCGTAGAGACGGAAAAGATCGTAAGGCGTTTCATTTCTAGAAGGCTATTAATTATAAGAAGTTTCTACTGATCAATTATATTCATTGCGCTACATGTCTTACAGCGCAGGACGAGATGAGTATAACAAAGCAATAAGAACAGCAATCGAAATAACCCACTTAATATTAATTAATAAAGCTAATTGAACCAGATTTTGACATAAATCTTATTTTAAAAAATTGTAAAACTCCGCCAAATATAATAATAACATTAGTTAAGAAGCTATGCGTTTTGTGACATATCTCCAGCAGGTGTTGTCAGTTACACGAAAAACAATATAGGATAAACGTTTTAGATTACAAATAATTCATGACGACGCAATAATAAAAACGTAACTAAACTTATTCTGGAAAATGTTGGTCATGGCAATTTCTCGTCTGAGCTTCAATCTATGATCTCTTCCACGCCAACAGACTCGTCTACCTATAATCACTGCAATCCATTTCTCATAATGTCTATCTGTACCTTTATTTAAACGCAGATTCCATAAACAAAGCTTATTTCCTAGAACTGTTCGTCTGTAATCCTTATTACCGCTAAAATACTTTCCAGCTGACTACAACATCGTCGTCGGCAAATCAAATGTAAACAAGTTGTTGATGTCTCAACTCCTTAAATAATCATTTCTACCCAACTTCCGCTCCACACTTTGTCATTTTATGCTCTTGAAACAAAACAATTGTCTCAGTGACCACCGTCTACTCATTAACAATTAATGTTTAAAGGTTACTTGCCTCTGCCTTATGAAGGGAGTCTCTCTTCTCTCTAGTCAATGGAAACCAAGAAATTTTTTTATGCGGTGAACGTAATGATGCTGAAGCCCTATCAAAACAGATCGCAATCACAATATCATTTGTGTGGTCTGAACTCCGTGTGTACAGGTAGGATGTGACTGAAACTGTTCAGCTTGCCTCATCTCATCTATAAAAAGGTTGCCTTATCTAGTCTACAAAAAGCTTGCCTCAGTGGGGGAGCAAATAAATACCAACCCTACATATAAGACGTTGGTCAATGTAGGGGCAATCCTTCATACCAATTGTCACTATCCAGCTCCCCTACTCCCCGGGGAGTTGGTCCCCATTTCTCCTTCACTTTTCACATTAAAAATCGGCCCTGTGCCCAATTTTCTCGGTTGGGGAGCAAATAAATACCAACCCTGCATATAAGACCTTGGTCAATGTAGGGCCAGCCCTTCATACCAATTGTCACTATCCAGCTCCCCTACTCCCCGGGGAGTTGGCCCCCATTTCCTTTTCAGTCCTCACACCAAAAATCGGCCTCGTGCCTTATTTGGCGAAGATCAAAGTGTAGTATCTGTTCGGCAGATAGTGCAAGCAAAGACCATATTTGGGTGAAACTGCACATATCAGACCTTGGTCAATGTAGGGGCAACCTGTCATACAAATTGTCACTATCCAGCTCCCATTTTCCATCCATCAGGAACTGGCCCACTTTTCCCTCCCCCCTCATTTCTCTCCACATTAAAAAACGTGCCTAATTTGCTCAGTGGGGAGGCAAATAAATACAATCTGTTCCGGCAGATATTGCAAGCAAAGGCCATATATGGGAGCAACTCTTCATACAAATTGGTCAATGTAGGGACAACTCTTCATACAAATTGTAACTATCCAGCTCCCCTACTCCCCGGGGAGTTGGTCCCTATTTCCCCTTCATTCCTTACATTAAAAATCGGTCTTGTGCCTAATTTGCTCGCTGGGGGATCAAATAAATACCCTTTTCTTGGCCTTTTGGCCAAGATCAAAGTGTAGTATCTATCTTACTACATGCTACATTTATGTTTGTAACTTTGTGATATAAAGTGATGGATCAGTTTTCTATATTAATTTAATGTAAAATGATCACCCACTTTACAACTAGTCAGTCTCAAGGCCATTCAAGTAATTCTCCAGATCATTCGAGTTGTTTGTGAAGGATTCCACTTAATTTTAAGCATTCAAGTCATTCTTAAGGTCATTTAATTCATCCTTAATTTCATTAAAGTCATTCTAAGTCATTTACTTTTTATTTATTTAAGTCATTTCAGCCCATTTTTCGATCATTTTTGTTTATCTTTAAGAATTTCATGTCACTCCTACATTCGCGCATTCATTCATTACACGAGAGGAAGCGACTAATGGCTATCGGCATTGTTTCTCGAAATTTCAATATACAGTGTTAACCAATAAAAACGCTTTAGTACATTCTACAAAAGTTAGCTCAAACATTTTTTAATGGTTGCACAAATCCAACCAACTTTAAGTTGATGTCGTGAAGGATTTGAAACTAGCATTGAAACTAACCGTCTCCTTACATTTCAAATATACGGTTTGCCTTAAGCCTTTCTAACGAGTCGGTTTTCCATATTTGTATATTAGTGCACTTCTTGCCGGGCTGTAATTCAAGCAATTTAGATCGTTCCAAATCGAATAAGCCTGCCAATTAACATCTGATTTCAAATTGCGCAAACGGTCTTCAAAAAGTCCACGCGGAAAAGAGTTATTCCAATACGTACGCAGATTTCTCCGTATTACACTCAGATTTATCTCTGAACGAGCAGACTGCATAATTGTGAGCTTTCTTGGCCGACATCAAGGACTCATATTCGTATAACGAATGTGATTTCATTTCGTACAGTTTATTAGTAATTAACGACGTTCCCGGTTTTCAGGTAATTTCTCTATGTGTCCAACACCTACGATCCAACGTTTACGAATATGTTTTGCATAAGACTTGGAGTTAGGTTTAAAAATAGTATTCACAGACCTCCTCAGCATGTTCTCACAAAATCTAATATTGTCATAGTACACAAATATGTAAAAGGACCCTGTAATTTGATTGGTCCCCGGCCTTCCCTTTTCTTATCACCGTCTCTCTCACATACGTAATATTACTACTCTCAATCTTTTCTTTAAATAATAATATGGCACCTGTTGTTTTGAATTTTCGGATCTATTCCTTACTTCATTTGTTTTAACTTGTTTAACCAATTGATCGAATGGCCACCAAAAATTAACGTTTTCGATAATTTATTGTAATACAATCGAACCCTAACCCTAACTCTCACCCTAACCCTAACCCTAACCCTAACTCTCACCCTAACCCTAACCCTAACCCTAACTCTAACCCTAACCCTAACCCTAACCCTAACTCTCACCCTAACCCTAACCCTAACCCTAACCCTAACTCTCACCCTAACCCTAACCCTTACCCTAACCCTAACCCTAACCCTAACCCTAACTCTCACGCTAACCTTTTTCTGAGATCTGCAATTTACTAGAACTCTCTTTCTGTTAACTTTCTCTTGAAGTATTGTTGATTTTATATTTCTGGCCTTTCTGTCTGTTTTGTAATAATGGTTTGAATTCAAGTTTAAAATGAAAAAAAAATCAAGCATCATGCTCCACTTGTCCTTCAAATAGAAACATTCATTTCGAACATTTGAGAAAAAGCAATAAAATAAAATATAAAAAATATATAAGTATCATTAATAAACGTTTTATTTTTTTTTTAAATAAGTCAGTTTTTTTTTCTCGCATGACTTGGAACTAACTTTTGTGGGGGGCGGGGTTAGTTTTAGAGTTTAGGGTTAGTGTTAGTGTTTAAGTTTAGGCTTATTCCTTCCAATCTGTAACCGCAAGTTCCGAGCCTACACCACAATCTTTCAGATTTTATGGAGGAGGTTATGTCTTGCCCCTAATTTCAGATCCTATCAGTGTGTTCTATTTACAGTACTCTACGACACGGTCCAGCGTCTATACTTACTTGTTCAACATAGTAAGATGAATTGCCGTGTATTGCGACAGGATTTAAAACTAAAAAACGTTTTTGTTTTTCCTTTTCTTTCAATTCATCATAAGTCGTCTGCTAATTATGTGGCGTTTCATTCAATAACTTTGTTTTGACGCTCAATATATTCCGGCGCTTTTCCCAACGATCAGGTCCAATACAAGCGGACATTTACGAGAATCCGATGATGGTTTTGGTATATTCCAAATGAGTCACTCTTTGCGGATACAAGGCGCTGTATGCACAAAAAGTGTGGCGATTGTTATAGATAATCAACTATTAGAAAAACATTAAAAAGTTATGACATCAATCCTAGGGGTTACAATTTGTTAACATTTGAACTGCGTTTAATTGTTTAGGAGTACTTAAGTGTAAAGTCTTAAAGAATATTTCTTAAAATCTATCTAACATTTTAATCCAATTAAAACCATCCTTTACAAGTACAGAATATTTCAAGTTAATTCTTGTCATTATAAACATATACTTAATATTGTGTATTCTGCCTTTTTGTTCGATATATTATCTAATTCTATTATGATAAGAACAAAAAAACAAACGTCAACATAAGTTTCTTAAATAATTTATGAAAAACTTCCAAATCCTTTAGCCAATGAAAATCATATATTATATACACAATGATAAAAAAAATCATTGCATATAGACGCAAAGCTGCAGACAATAAAATAGAATACACCTTCGACATAAAACTACGCTGAAAGTCGAGACATGTCAATTTCACTAAAATCAAAGCATCACGACCGAAAAATCGAAGGGCAAAGTTCTTGGCGTACATTTCGTAAGAAAAATCAAGAAAATTTATTTCAGCCATGTTTGTTTACGTCTCGTCGCCTTCCATCTATGTATCTATGTAAAGTTAGGATTGACACATAAACTAGTTAACCAAACATTACGCATTTTGGAACACCAAAACAGTCCTGTTCTGTATTAAGTGTTCGTATTAGTGAGGTAGAGGCAGGGCATATCTCGTGTATATATAACAGAGGGGCAGAATAAATTTTAATAGAGGACCGGGAACATGATTCTAGTTTTCTTTCTCTAGTCAGTGGGAGGGTTTTTCGAATTCCTTACAGCAGAGTGGGAGATATCCGGGCCTCTAACTATATCTGTTGGTTCCTTATATATCACCCGGTCATCTATCAAATTAACCTTAAGACATAATTTACTTATAATGTGTTTTTAATATTTGTATTTTATTACATTTTAATAAAAACATTCTCTCCAGCGAACAGTTTCAGCTGTTCATTCATCTGCTACCTTTTGTCAATAATATGAACAGCCTCATCTTAGAAGATTCAGACATTGTTAATTCAGAAAACAGATATATTTAGATAGAAAAGGAGAGGGAGCGAGATGAAGTAGCATACTCGATTACTTTTAAAGCTCACAGCAAATTATAATCACTTTGATAATGATCAGATTAAAACCGTTTTCAATTTCCACATTCATCCCCGGGATGGACGGCATTTGTCCATGCCTTACGTTATATTTGACTAAGTGATATTGACTTTCATTCTCACGAATTTAGCTGGATCTGTGCAATAGTAAACGCTCTAAAATATTGTAATTAAATGTAATTCTCGAAATGATACAAGTGGCATATACTGCGGAATAGGGTGTTATTAGATATCTTAAGTTGTTATATAGCGCTTACAACCAGTGGAACGCGCTTTCAACAAATAAATGGAAAACAAGAGCATGTTCCCTGTATTTTTCTCTCGATGAGATTTACACGTGTTTTTTTCCCTACGAAATCTTGGAGAGGTCTCGTATGTTGTATTTTAATTTCTTACATCAGCTTACATTCAAACAGAAAGTAGTTTTATATATTCACAGCCAGCATGTGCGCGACAGACACTGACGTGTTATACAGTCTTATATTTTGCCACTGACACGCATCCTTTTAATACGACGAGAGACATACAGATGAAACATATTCGCTGCTATTACATTCACACTAGTCGTCACAAATCAGGAAATAAATCTACATGAAACGTTTTTCCTACCGCAAAGTGACTTATGAATTCTTATACATGAATGTTTAAATTAATTACAATGTTTGAACGACTGAATGGAATTGTATATTGTTTCATTGTTTTATCAAATGAATACAAAATATTTAAATCTTCGGAATATTTTTCAGTTTCACGAAGTTAATTATTGCTTCTAAACTTCTTTTCTGAGTGAGACTAAGTAATATTTAGTCAGTAAAATGCGGAATTGCTCGTTGCTATTTTTGGAGTTGATTTTCCAATTGATGTCCACATCAGCAAAAAGGGGGTTTACTTAGATGTCAAGATCGCATCACTTCATAAACGGCTCATTTCTCTGAAAGAATTATTGACAAAAAGGTTGAAGCATTACATGAATTCTCAATTACTATTCTTTGTTGAACAGCGCCGAACAAAAGCAGACATCCGTCTACTTCTATAGACGTTTTAAGCCAAACATCAATTTTCTTTACCAGACTCAAAAATTCTGATTAAATATTAGTTTATATCTGCCAACAGAAATTCATATCTATTTTGACTTTTCAAATGTTGACATATTAACTTAAATTCATTCGCCAGAGAGTAATTCTGGAATTGTAATTAGCCTAATGGATCCATTCACAAACTCTGGAATTAGCATATATCCACACCGAAAAGCCTTTTTCCAGGTGTAAAATATCGGATAGGTACACCCCCCTCTTCTAAAAACGTCTAAAGAAGAATGCAGGGTGACCAAAATAAAATCCCACCTTTTTACAATCTGTTAAAATACATCAAAACCATTTCTCCAAATCTAACGATATTTTGTACAAATACAGTTCAGTTTAAAACTGACTGGTTCAACATAGTTTCTATTACTTATCATTTCAAAGATATGAGGATTACTTTAGTTGTCAGTTTAAAAATCGCGGCTGTGATCCGGAATTTGATCGACTCTTTCAAAATATAAATCCTGTATTTTTTTTTCAACTTTTAATAGAGACTCCAAAGAATTGTAGATTATTCCTAGAAGAATAATCCAGAATCTTTGGAGGTATATATATATATATATATATATATATATATATATATATATATATATATATATATATATATATATATATAATATGTATATATATAACTACTTCATTTACTCACTTAATTTAATATACGAAAGTATAAATTTATGCGTAAACTTTAAGTATTTACTTCAAGTATGCTCTCAATACGTAGGTATAGCTAGTTAATATATATGCGTGTGTGTGTGTGTGTGTACGTGTGTGTGTATTTACAACATTTACAATGTATAGATAAAAAAATTAATAGGTTTACAAATAAACTGCTGATCAACAATTTAAGACCACTTAAAAATATTTTTAAAAAAATTATAAGGATAGACCAATACTACTATCTAAAAGGTTATGGAAACGAATAGCTACATTCCAAGGATTTATTTTTAAAATTTACATTTTTATTAAAGTAGGATTTTTACACATGATAAACATCATAAGACCGGAGACAAAAATTCTATTGAATTGTACAAAAAGTGTAAGAAAAGGGTAGGAAGACATTCAATAATCAAACTTAATAATTAGTTTTACCTGCACTGCTTTTGATGATTTCAAAAATTCTTTGATGCATGCTAGAAATAAGTGTTTCCATTAACGTTCAGGGGATCTTCATTTCCTTGCAGAAACCTCAAGCTCCGTCTTGCAGTGTGGATTATTGTATTATCCTTTTGGAATAACCATCCATCCCCACACAAACGATGACCCTCCATCATCGAAGATGCTTTTGTAGCAGGCTAACATAACCAGCTGCTGTCTGACGACACTCCATCATCCCGCTGTAAGACAAGGCACCCATACCATTGCGGACCCTCCACCACTATGACGTGTGGAAAAAATTCAAGGCGCATGTTTTTCTCATGCCAATATCGCTGGAAGCAATCAGGACCATCTAAACTGATTTTTTTTCTCATCAGAAACAGGATTTTCTTCCACTTCAACGTACTAGGTTTGGTATTAACGACCAAATCTTAAGCGGTAACGTGGAAGCAATCGAGTGATTTGTATACGAGTTTTATTTACCATGCCTTTTTATTGCAAGTGTCGTCGTATGGTTATTGGACTAAAATCAGCATCTGTAACCTCCTGTATTTGACTAGAATAAAGTTCTCTGTCCTTCATAAAAACCCGCCTGATTCTCCTACCCAATGCAGAAGAAATTTGGGGGATGGGGCCTACCAAAGAATTTTGATTTTCCATAATTGGTTCTTTAGGAAGTTGCAAATAACAGATTTACTGCGATTTAGCTTGGCTGCTATCGCTCGCTGTGACAAACCTTCCTTATGGAATCCTAAAATTCGAGAGCGCTTAACTTCAGTTAGTTTTCTTGCTTATAGCATGGTAACACCTTTACACAGTTATTGCTTATCTCTAACTGAACTAAAAACATTAGAATTACCATAAATCTAACAATTAATATCCTTGGTCTTATAAGGTTAATCATGTGTAAAAAGCATAATTTAATAAAAATGCAAATTTTTAAATAAAATGTTTGGAATGTACCTTTTGGTTTCCAAGAGTGTAGTATTAGTAAACTTAACTCGGAAGAGTTTAAAATCTATTAATGATTTTAAGTCGAATGAGTTTTAAATCTATCCTCAAAATAGTTTCGTTTTAAAGATGTTTTTGTGGTCAAAATTTTTGAGCGGTTAAGATTTTTAAGTGGTCTTAAAATTTTGATCGGCAGTATATATATATATATATATATATATATATATATATATATATATATATATATATATATATAGTAATTTATGAAATATATATGGCGATTAAGACTGAATATTCGGCGTTTCATCCACTCTAGGATTCGTCAGACTTATGCGCTAATTCTGTGGTTGTTTCTCGTTTTTATATGGTCCTCTTCTGTTGAGGATTTTAGTTAGCCAATCAGCTTTCTAGTATCCACCGCGCCCCTTCCTATCAGCCTATGGGCATGCATTTTATCGAACAAAGGATCTGTTTTAGAACTAGGTTAGTGGGTTAAGGTAGACCTTTTCCTTTTTTTATATATAAATATACATATGTGTACATATATATATATGCACATATATATACATATATATATATATACATACATACATATATGTGTGATCGTTTATGTATATTCATGTTTATTTAATTTATTTATTTTTTTATTTTATATTGTTTTTGTTAGTTTTAAAGCTATTTTGTATCGCTATCCTTGAGTAAGTCTTATTTTGTGAACAGTTATTTGCTATTTCTCTTCTACAGTTTAATAGAGTTTGCGGTTCTTTAAAGTACAGGATAGAAAATTTTTCATGAAGGCATAATTTATATGGGTGGTCTAAATGCCTACACGTGGTAGCTTGTCTTATAGTATTGTAATAACTCAAGCGATGAAAATGCATTTAACAGGTCAACCAATATCTACGAAACAGCCCTAAAAATAGTGGATAAAAATATCGATATCAAATATAAGCAACAAAACACCAACAGCCATAATAAAATTAAAAATAGAAGAAAAGGAACTATAATTTGGTATTCGGCCCCATACAATCAAATGTAAAAACAAAACTTGGCAAGAAATTTCTAGATCTTATTGAAAAACACTTTCCCGCAACCAACCCCTTACACAAAATCTTCAATAAATATACCTTAACGTTATCCTACAGTTGTTGCGAAAATTTAGAGATGATAATTAAAGCACATAATAACAAAATACTAAATAAAAACAATGTAAACAACAACAAAATAAACAATTAAAAAAGTAGACACCATGACAAAAATAAAACCAACACTAGCAGAAATAATAATAATAATAATAATAATAATAATAATAATAATACTACTAATAATAATAATAATAATAATAATAATAATAATAATAATAATAATAATAATAATAATAATAACAAACCAACCCCGGAAAAGAACAACCATACCATGAATAAAAATACTAATAACGAACAAGATAAATGCAACTGTAATCACTGCACACTTTGCCCAGTTCAAAATAAATGTCTAACAAAAAGCGTAGTTTATCAGGCAGCAATATTTGCGAAAGAAAACCCGAATAACAAGAAATATTACGTATGCATGACTCCCTTAGATTTCAAAAAACGATACTATGACCACAAATGTACATTCAACAATTAAAAAAACACCGTATAAAAACAACACTACCGAATAAATACTGGGAACTCAAAGAAAGCGGACATTCGCCGGTAGTCGAATGGAAAATAATAAGACAAGCTACCACGTGTAGGCATTTAGACGACCCATGGAAATTATGCCTTCATGAAAAATATGCTATCCTGTATTTTAAAGAACACAAAAATCTATTAAACTGTAGAAGAGAAATAGCAAATAACTGTGTTCACAAAATAAAACTTACTCTAGGATAGCGATACAAAATAGCTTTAAAACTAACAAAAACAATAGAAAATAAACAAATAAATAAATTAAATAAACATGAATATACATAAACAATCACACACACAAACATATATATATATATGTATATATGTGCATATATGTATGTACACATATGTATATTTATATATAAAAAATGTAAATTATGCCTTCATGAAAAATTTGCTATCCTGTAATTTAAAGAACCCCAAAATCTATTAAACTGTAGAAGAGAAATAGCAAATAACGGTGTTCACAAAATAAAACTTACTCTAGGATAGCGATACAAAATTGCTTTAAAACTAACAAAAACAATAGAAAATAAACAAATAAATTAATTAAATAAACATGAATATACATAAACGATCACACATATATGTATGTATATATAAATGCTGACCAAGCGCAGGCTTGGAGCACTTGCAGATTTGATAAAGGAATTCCAGTTGAAGGTATCTGTAGTGCTGGTCCCATCAGAAAAGAACAAGGCGGATTCGATGACACGGGTAAAGAAGGCCTGGCTGCAAGAGAGAAATGAGGTTTCCTCAGTATGCTGAGTAGCGGAGGAAGTTAAACAGTTACATGAAATGCACCACTTTGGTCTGGAACGGACGCTATTCCTGGCAAGAGAGCTTTACCCGGAAACCACCGTGAAGAAGGCCAGGGAGGAAGTGAAGCACTGTCGCCAGTGCCAATCGATAGACCCCGGACCATCCAGACACGAAGCAGGAGAGTTACACATTGCGGAGGACTGGAAGCGATTGGGCATTGATGTGACCCATTATCGCCATAAGCTGTATCTGTCGATGGTCGACTGTGGACCAGGGTAGTTTGCCATATGGAGAGAGATCAGGACAGAAGCTGAAGGGTCATCGAAGAAATATTTTTGGAGAGAGGGCTGGTTGAGGAACTGTTAATGGACAATGGTCCCGCTTTCCGATCAGAAGCCTTTAAAGAGGTGTGTGATACGTGGGGAGTAAGGCAATTTTTAGTGCAGCGTATCGGCCGAGTGGCAATGGCGTAAAAAAGCAACATTTCACCCATGGAGGCGGTGTTTTGGTACAACATCTCACCGAAAACCAGACAAGAGGAGACAACTGTGCCTCATAGAGCCATCTTTGCATATAAGTGTCTGCATCCGAGCAACAAAACGGTAGGAATTGAGGATGAAGGAGCTACCATTAAAGTGGGCGAGGAGGTATGGGTGAAGCCCCCCCCCAATGCAAAATGTACCACTCGCTGGGGGATGGGGGTCGTAACAAGAACGCAGTCGGAGAACAACATGATGGTGAATGGCGTTCCTCGGCATGTCCTAGACGTGTGTCGTTTAACCCTGCTGGTGCGCTCTGATGGCAGTGAAGAGGAGGAAGTCGAGATCCACCAAGAAGCTAACGATGCACCCCAATTCGACTTCGTCCCACATTGTGGTTCTTTACAAACGGACGAGAATGACTGTAGTGAACCTGAAAACGTCAACCCCCAAGAAGTTGTCCCCCAGAGGCTTCAATGTGAGAGGAGGGGGCCTGCTTGGTTGAAGGATTATGAAGTGTCTTATTGATCTCGAACATTAGGGGGGCGTGTTGGGTATATGGTTAGAAAGAAAGAAAAAAACTACTGAGCGTATCTGCATCGCTTTTTGGGAAAGAATAAGGACAGGATGGCTACCTCATTTATATATACGAAGGGCATCTTGGGAAGGCAGGGCATGATGGGTGAAGCTATTTTTTTCCTGTCTCTTCCTTTTTTTTCTAGATGGGATATAAAAGTTTGGAAAATTGTTCGCTCGAGGCCGTTCGAACGTATGGTTAATTTGCGTGTCAGTGGGAAGAAAGAAAGATGGATTTTCTACGAACGTCGAAACTGGAACAGAAAAATGATTGCCATTTTTTTGTATGTGCCGAGAGCGTTGCAAGCTGAAGAAGAAAACCCTCTTTTTTTTCATGAACATTTAACAGTATTCGGCAGTTAACAGGAAAAATTTAATTTCAATACTAGAGTGTCATAATAAATATTATATATATATATATATATATATATATATATATATATTTAAATAACAATTCAAGGAAGTGAGTTATACATGCCATTAATAACCATGTTTGGAATTTTAATGGTTCTCATTAGAAAAAAGAGGATAGAGATAACTTCCATAAAATATAATACGACTATGATATATATATATATATATATATATATATATATATATATATATATATATATATGATTGTTGAGCTGGATTAAATCCGACGATATGAAATAAAATGGAGGTGGAAGGACCTGGATACTCAACGTTTCGCCCGGTTTATGCGGGCTTCTTCAAGAGGGATGGTTATTGACCATCCCTCCTGAAGAAGCCCGCATAAATCGGGCGAAACGTTGAGTATCCAGGTCCTTCCACCTCCATTTTATTTCATATATATATATATATATATATATATATATATATATATAATGTGTGTGTATGTGCGAGTATGTGGGTATAACAACGTGGTTCATCGCTCGACAACATCGCCGACCTCAATCTTGTGTACCATTGATTTATTCTTCTTCATCTTCTCTTTTAGCCGCATTGTAATTTCGTGCATTGGCGGCTGTCGAATTACAGGCATAGGTTAACAAGTATAAACTATTTTAAAAAACACAAGCTTTGAGACATTTTGTAAATATCGGTTGCACTTGAAATAAGGTCCATATCTCCGTTCTATCAACTATGTATCGTAAATTGATGTCACCACATCTCGATGTCCTAAAACTCGATGCTGTAACTGTTGTCAACCGTCGAAAACACAAAAGCTGTCCGTAACTCGTCGCGTAATTGTCGTAAACCTGTCGCAAAACACATTCCTACTCTTAAACTAACTTTAATTGATCGATCCCGTCTTCCGGTTATAATTACCCTGTCTATTAACAATCTTATTTTAGCTTTTGAGATGAGAATGCGCGGAAGCGCTCAAGAATTGTATGCCAATGTCTTAGTTGGGCGTACTTACGGCGAAAATTAGTTCGTCCAACAACTATAAAAAGACGATACCAGCGATATTTGGAGAGTAACTACCGAAGTTACTATTGGTTAAGTATCATTTGAGTCTTTTCAGTCGGGATCGTATCGTCACGTGTCGAATCGTCGAGGGTTTGTTCAGGCTCAAACGACAGAGCTGTTCAAGATCGTGTTGTGTCGAATCGTCTGAGGTGTTCGAGTGCGAATTACGGAGTTGTTCAAGATCGCGTCGTGTCGAATCGTCTGAGGTGTTCGAGTGCGAATTACGGAGTTGTTCAAGATCGTGTCGTGTCGAATCGTCTGAGGTGTTCGAGTGCGAATTACGGCGTTGTTCAAGATCGTGTCGTGTCGAATCGTCTGAGGTGTTCGAGTGCGAATTACGGAGTTGTTCAAGATCGTGTCAGGTCGCGTGGACGAAATGTTTTGGATTAGCTGCTGCGTGTGATAACACTTTTTATTTTTATTTGTCTCTCTTCCCTCGTGTAGCAACGGCTTTTTTTGTATTCCTTTGTAAAGAACTTCTTATATATTGTTCTGGTGATAAACTGATATATTTTTTCTATGTCTTTAATTTCTATCATCTACTAAAACGTCGATAGTATAATATATAAACATACATGTATGTGTACATGTGTGTAGATGTGTGTGTATTTCTACATGGCCAATTTCTAAATCTATAATATTCAGAGTTAAGTAATACACTTCATCTAGACTATTGTAGACAATACTAGAATAAACGGAACATAAAACTGTATTTCAAACAAGTCCGTCTCTGTGTATTGCCTATACAAGTCACTTTCTTTCTAAATAAAGTGTTGCATTGTATTATTAATTCTGAATGTACAAGTACATGTATTTCCATTCGAAAAGCTCCCAAAAGCTCTTTATATATATATATATACACACACACACATATAATATATATACACATATACATACACAACATATGCATGCACACACACATATATGAATATATATATAATGTATATATATATACATTATATATAAATATGTATATATATATAAATGTATGTATATATATATGCATATATATATACATACATATATATATATATATATATATATATATCTTTGGGTATTGTTGGTAGAGTGCACGATTGATATTAACAACCTATTATCTTCTGTGTTTAGACATTGAATCTATATCACTGGTCTTTTGAGGCTTGTGTGAAGACAGCCTCTGCATACAAATGAGCATTTATTAAAATTTCCCCGTGTCTCTAGCCTATCACTATATAGTTCGGCAAGTCAGTAATGCGGTCGAATGATACGTCCATATATTCTGTACGTTTAGTAATGAAAATAATATATTTACTATTTGAGATTTGTAGTCAAAATCATGTTGAAGGAATAAAACAAAGAAAAAGTCGGAGAACATTCTGTAATTATATATATATATATATATTCATATGTATATAAATATATATATATTTATATGTTTATAAATATGTATATATATTTATATGCATATAAAATATATTAATGTATATAAAAATATATTAATGTGTTAATGTAGAGAGAGAGAGAGCGAAAGAGAGATATGTTTTGTCGTTGACTTAAAATAAGTGTTTTACGCCAATCCCCTTGAGCAAATGTGTTATTTTGTGGTGACTGATCCCGTTAAGGCTTAATTTTTTAAAGTTGCTGTTGGTTTTCATTTTTATACTCTTTATGCAACTGATTTTATTCGGGATTAAAGTTCTAAAATTCTTTTCCAAAACCATCCTATTTATATGTATTCTATTTATAAATATTCTATTTACCTCCAGTACGTTTTCCTCTGATTAAATTTGAGGTCACCTTGGTTTTAAATTAAAAAAAATATTATTAACTTTTAAAGTTTTAATGGTTGAAACACATATTTATTAGTGCCCTACGTTTATTTCTCTTATAATGTTTCCAGTATTTAAATTATATATGATATATATCATATATATTATATTGATATTATATATACTATATAGATATTATAATCTCTGTTTCAGATTTGTTTCATAAATTTTATCCCTTGATCACTTCTTTTATATACGGTGTAAACCTCTGCATTATTATTATTATTATTATTATTATTATTATTATTATTATTATTATTATTATTATTATTATTAATAATAATAATACTATTATTGTTATTATTAATATTAGTATTATTAATATTATTATTAATATTATTATTACTATTGTTATTGTTATTATTGTTGTTATTATTATTGTTGTTATTATTATTATTGTAATTATTATTAATATTACTATTATATTATCATTATTGTTATTATTGTTATTATTATTGTTGCTATTATTGTTGTTGTTATTATTATTCTTGTTCTTCTTCTGATTAGTATTGTTATTATTATTATTGTTATTATTATTATCATCATTATTGTTATGGTCATTATTATTGTTATTATCATTTTTATTAATATTATTATTATTGTTATTATTATTGTTATTATTATTATTGTTATTATTATTGTTATTATTATTGTTATTATTCTTATCGTTGATGTTACTATTATCATTGTTATTGTTATTATTATTAGTAGTAGTAGTATTATTATTGTTATTATTGTTGTTGTTTTTGTTGTTGTTTTATATAGGGTATGCAAATTGTCGTTCCATGTTTGCATTTTACCCTTAATATATTTTGTGGATAATTTTCCAACATTTTATTAGAATTTTGTTTAATATTTCTTCTTTAGACTTCACTATATAGTAAGTAAACACAGGTTGGATCTTAGTGATTTATCGGGTTTATATTTTCTACTATTATTTACTATTGATGATTTAAATTCAACCTCTTTTTGTTTTTACGTAGTTCTCGAACTCAATCACCTAATGCAGTTGTGCTTCTCTTATTATTTATGGATAGATAGATAGATAAATAGATAGATATATACACACATTCACACACATATTTTTCTTAAACATACAATCTTCCAAAGAAACAGACACACATATAGTTTCTCATTTTTATTGTTAACAACTTGCGTATATCTATTTCTGTCATACAAGTATATAATAGTTTATTAAATATTAATGATTGAGAATTTATAGAATTTATGAAATACTGCTGCGAAACTTCCATAAGACTTCGTGATATTATTGCAAAATATAAACAAACGTCTGCGATATTTTTAACATAAGTGCATAGTTATAATTATTTGGTTTTTAATCTGAAAATAATAGTGTGCAAATAAAAAAAAAATTGAATAATAATATTGGAATTTGACTGATGAATAAATGTTGTTTGTTTGAAATTGAATTAAAAAAGCAACTGCGAAGTTGACATTAAACTCGCTGATACCAGAGTATGTAAAATAAAACATGATCAAAAACAAGAAAACAAAGGTCGCTTGCCATATGGATGCATAAGGGGTTTATAAAATGGTGTATCTTTCTTAAGCTTTCTGTTGTTGCATCCGTTTGTGTTCCGTTCGAAATTCCGTCCGAATTCCAGTTCAACAAAATAAACCTCAAGAAATCCAAATATTACATCCACGTGAACATTGGGAAAATCAAACCTAAGATGAGAACAGTAGTCCGATTAATCCAAATAATACTGAGTATTTATTAATTTTAAATCGGGAAATGGAAAGATTACTTTATGTCTATGGGTTTATGATCCAGTTAGTGATGTTGCAAACACAACATCTGTAGAATGTGTATATTTTCTCCTGATGGATGGTAGGAGGACTTAAGTTTTGAGGAAAATCGGAACTTCTACTAAACATGCTGCGAGTGTGATGG
The DNA here is from genome assembly GCF_053919585.1 of Euprymna scolopes. Taxonomy (NCBI): domain Eukaryota; kingdom Metazoa; phylum Mollusca; class Cephalopoda; order Sepiida; family Sepiolidae; genus Euprymna; species Euprymna scolopes. The sequence goes on from NC_136513.1 coordinate 98,574,710, forward strand.
TGTTCCTCCTAGGATGAAATGTAGGAGTTTATTATAACAAATAAATGTGTTTAAAATTGCGTTCTTAAGTTACAGAAAATAATGGCTATTAGTCTAGAAATAATAAATTTGTATGCGGGGTCTGTTGTTGAATGTTAAATGTTAATAATGGGGGCATATTTGTAAATGTTTATAATGAGGGTATATCTGTAAATGGTAATAATGGGGGTATATCTGTAAATGTTAATAATGGGGGTATATCTGTAAATGTTAATCATAGGAGGGTATATTTGTAAATGCTAATAATGGGGTTATATCTGTAAATGTAAACAGTGTGGGTATATCTATAAATTTCAATAATGGGGTGCATATTTGTAAATGTTAATAATGGGGTTTATATCGGTAAATGTCAATAATGGAGGGTATATTTATTTTATTTTCTGTAAATAAAGGTAAATTTCGATATCTCTAATATTTATCAAATTTCAGCAGTTAGCTTTATATACCAATTGATAAATATTTCTCAAATTTTAGTTTCGTGGTGTATTTTCAAAGGTTTAAATTGTATGTGTACAATGTCAGATAAGAAAAATCAGTCTGTTTAGATTTGCTTAAACATGATTAATAATTAATAACCACAAATACAGCCAGAGTCCTACAATGATAATATTTCAATAAGATCATTATGGAGGTGATTATGCTTCAGTGGTCAGCGAAACGGGCTTAAGAGATAAGTCTTTTTAAGTAAGGTGTTCTACGTTTGAATCGAGGTCGTTTGATAAAAATTACATTCACTTAGGATGTAGGCAACTTTCATGTGATCTTCACATAAATACATGATGCCTTTTTAGAAAGAATTCTGAATACCAAATATCAGATAACTAATGTTTCCAGTAGAATTTTCGGAATCATTTTATGATAATACACTTACCGATTTCGACGTATGAGGTCCGGCACAAAAACTCCTTTCTGAAATCCACCCGGTGTGTCAACGTGATAATGATTAAAATCGCTGGCGGTTTAAGACGTTTCAGATTGAAAACAATGTAATTGATTTCCATAATTATTGGAATAAGGATTCTAAACACAGTGTTTAGCAGTATTGATTTTTGTATGTGGATCGTTTCTCTTTATTTTTCCTTTTCTTTCTCTTAAACTGTCCCTTCTACTCTGTTTTTCCTTGATTTTTATTTCAACAGCGTCCTCCTATTTATGCCTTCTTTTTCTTCGTTTACTTTTTATTGGTTCACGTCGGCCATCGTCACCCCCAACCTCCCAACCCTTCTTATTTCAATTCCCTATTCTTCTCTTTCAGTCTCTTATTATCCTCTCTTTTACTTTCTTTTCCTCATCCCAGCTTCATATCCAACTGTTTGTTCACTTTTCCTAGTTTCTTCCCTACCTCCAACCCCCATCTACCGTTTTCTACCTACCGTTACTTCTTAATTCTTTTATTCTCTTGTCTTAACCTATTCCCCCTTCTTCTCATTTCACTTCTTGCTATCACTAATGAATATAAATCCGTCTTTAAAACAACTTAAACCCCTACTTTGGTCTGATATGCCCGATAATAAAGCGACTATTTCTTTTTGTAAATGTGAAGCTTACGTTCGCTTTTAATTCAAACACAAAGGTTTACCTTCTCCATGTATGAAGAAAAAGTTTACTAACAATTCAAAACGCCGATGAACGAACATAATACAATGCAACCGATAAAAAACTGCGTCTTATTTTTAATTTTTATTTTTTTTTAAGAATACACGTCATATTGCATATTTTTCGTTCAACTACTGATCTACTAACCAAATAATTGAACGTATATATCCGCATCAGCAAATTTGTTAAACAGTTGGGCGTAAAGACGAAAGTTGCCTTCGTGATCGTAGGATTCGCCCCGTGTCGTCAAACGCATTCTATACATTTTCTGAAATACACATTTCTTATAACCTAACTTAGCATCCGAGAGTTTTATCTATCGATAAGCAGGAACCTATATTAACAACGGCAATAAAATAATAAGTAAGTGAATGAAAATATAAAAAGAAATGACGGTCATATTTTGGAGTTCATTTACTAATATTTTAGGGGTGGCGACCAATTCAGCTAAACAAGAGGCACTATCACTTAGACTTCATTGACTCACGTGAATATGAAATAATTTTGATGGAAATATGGGATTTGTATATAAAGATCGTTGTTCAATATACATTTAAATTTCTGCATATTTTTACATCTAGTACAAGAGTAGACAGTTAATATTGGGTTTACTTCCAGTAACCTCGCAATCCTCGTAGATATAATAATACATATAATACTAAATACCTTACATATTATTATTATTATTATAATAATAATAATAATAATAATAATAATAATAATAATAATAATCACGAGTCCGTTAATTTATCTTTACTTCTCAAAATTGCATGAACGATTTTCTGCCAAATAGAAAGACACTCTTGTATATCGTAAACCATCTAATACTCATCGTTGCCTAAATATTTATACTAGAATACTTATTTTTAACTCCTTACATAAATTAGTTTTATATTTAATCTGAAACGATGCTTATAAAAATGGAACACGTAGTAGATTTCACGGGTTAACAATTGAAGAAAAGAAGCTATTAGAATAGAAAATACAGGGTGTACCGATAAAATTGTCATCCTGGAAAAGACGACATTATTCCATTTCCGTTTGATGGAGGTCTGTTCTTATTTTTTGTTGCCGAATATCTACCAGGTGGCCTGTTGTGTACAAATCACAAGAGCGATACGGACATTCTACCATGAAAGAGACATTGTTCAATGAGCATGCATCGGGCATGCGTCGCTGAACAACTCAGACTCAGTACTCTTATAACACGACCATTTCCAGTACTCTCAAAATGCATCGGGATTGTCACGAATAACATGGACGTACCCAGAGCGATAAAAATAAAGTATCTGGCAACGTTTATGGTGTTTGGTGTGGTTTCAAGCAAGGGTCACGTCATAGCATCGCACATCTTCGAAATAGGCTTGAAAGTCCATAGCAATGTGTACGTGGGTGTGCTAAAAAAGTTGTAATCCCTGGTGCATCAGGTTATCGCTGGCACACCCTGGGCGTAGCAGCATAACTAGGCGCTGGCCCACAAGCCCCAAAAGACCCAGGCTACGATTTTGTACCATTCTCTCACTGAACCCTTCTTCCCCGACCCCAATCTGTTTGACTTCGTCGTTTGACTTCGTCGTTTGACCATACATCGAGAATATAATCAAGGTGAACTCGCACAACGCCAAAACCTACCTGATCTCTGCTATCCACCGAGTATTCTACAAGCCTCAGCCTGCGCTATGAAAAAGGCATGCTTCCAGTTCCGCACCTGTATCGAGACAGTGATTGAGGCTGAAGACGGTCACATTGAATAATGTCAGCTTTACTACATAATAACATTACTTGAATTGATTTTTTAATAAAGTTTTAAAATAAAGCTGTAGTGTTGTTTTTTAGAGAGACACTTTATCGTTCCATTCTGTGTTCCAGTATATGTCGCCATTTATGGTGAAAAGTTTGATTCTGTTCGGCTATAGCAGCGGTATTTACGTCGGGGAAGCTGCTAATACTACAAGTTCATCATTCAATGGTAATACTTGTAGGACAAGCAGAAATAGCTAATATTGCAGCGATGCGATAGAGCTTGGAGATCGGTAGATCGTATGTGGCACTCTAAATCTTGAAGATTCTTCAAGAAGGAGACACTAGAAGCTGATGTAGTAGCAATGCTCAATGTATGCGTGATGAATGTCTTTTTTTTTACACAGTGATAACCACTTATCAAGGCCCGGAAGCCACGCAGGGATAAGGGTCTTTGTAGAGAAATAGGTTCTTGGCAGTTGTAAGCAGTTTTAATTATTCAAACGTTTGTTTTAATACAGAAATTCGTGTCAGGCTTCTTAAAATTTATCGAAAGATTTTAAGTGTACAACGCTTTCAGGATAGTATAACATTAATCCAAGTATATGGTAGTCAGATGAAGCAGTTTTTCGATGATGGGATTGCTTCGGCAGAAAGTTTATATTTTTAAGCTTCATGTTATGTTTTCTTGCAGTAAGCAGACTTTTATTTTATTGTTGACCCAAAGCCTCTTATGAAAGAGAAAGACGAATAATATTACTTCAGCCTATCGTTGGCTCGATCAACAATTTCACAATTAAATTCTACGTTGACAGTGCGATCAATATAAGATTTTTTCACATGACAAACAATCTCTAAAATTCTATTTTTTTAATCGTAAATTCACAAGACAAACGCTATTATATTTTCAACAATCAATCTATAAAATTCTTTTTTTTAATCCTAAATTGATCAAAACCCACCAAACAATTAAACTATAATTATTAATGGTTTCTCATGCGTATTGTTAACATTTTCCTTTGTACTCTTTACATGAAATTAGTTTGGAAGAAAAATCTTATAGATAAAAGTATATAAACAAAAAGACACAACTAAATATGTATATAAATCTTTGTTATTTTTGTAATTGTGATTGCAAGAATATTTCTACATTCGCAAATCATTGCCTGTCTGAGCTAATCGAAATTAACCTTATATTGATCAGCCTATCTGCATATCGAAATTGAGACAGACGGTCAAGGAGAAGCACAGGCTCACAGACAGAGAGTCCTACAGATAAACAAACTACATGTCACATTTCGTTCTAATCTAATAAATGGTTAACATACAGACGAATTGTTAGATAGCAAAGGCAGCAGATGGAGGGTGTCATAAAAGGGGTGGAGGGGAGAAGTGGATGTCAAGAGAAAACTTCCTTCGGAGAATATTGCTACTTATTTCAGTTTGTGAGCTGAAGATAAACGACGCAGGATACAGCGGCTGTCATTAACCGCAAGCAGGCGGGAACTATGGACACAAGTAACCACAAATATGTTCACAGTATATGTAAATGGAATATCTACTTTCAATCTATTCTTTCTCTATTTATCTCTGGATCTTATTTCTGTCTATCTTTTTCTGAAATAAAAAAAACAATCTCGCACCAGCGCGAAACCAAGGTTACAACGATGTATACCGACAACGATAAGTGTAAAAGTTTTCATACATTCAGCGCCTGGTATGATGACCTGTATGCCACTGATTGGGCTCAGTGTTGCTTAAATTTTCTGATGTATACGAAGTTCAATTGAGTGTCGGTAGAAAAGTAGTCTTTTGTCAGAGCTTTAAGAACGATTTAGGAATTGACATCGTTCGAATACCTGTGCTGATGCTGTGAAAAATCTCTTTTATACTTGATTCGAAGTCGACTATGTTGTAATATACAGGAATGCATAGTGGACTTCAAATCTAAGTATGTTTTAATATTTTCCCAAGATGTAAAGTCCTTGAGAAAAAGAGATGTGTTCATAGAAATAAGGACCGGTGCTAGGCACATGAAGACAGGGAGGAACTTATTTTCATTGTGGTTACAAAGTGTGTTTTTAATGCGAAATTATTTATTTACCTCTTAGGAGGAAATCCTGTCGCACAAAAGTTGAAATGTAGAATTTGCAAAAAATAATAGAACAACAGTTTATCCGGCATTTTTTTTGGTATCGGCGCCTTCGACAATCAGCAATAAAGTAACCCGTTTTCAAAGGGAAAAAGACAACTTTGAGACATCTTACAACTGCATAGAAAAAGAGTCATATTTTAACTAATAGGAAAAAAAAGCATCCGTGCTATGGTTATTCTGAATATCTTACAAGAACAACCCAAAATTGGGAGTGCTGTGTAGCGCCTTCTGTGAAAAAGATGACTGGATTCTACATTCAGAAGCTGAGCAGGATTGATACTGTTAAACTAAATATCAAAATCTAATCTAATCATAAGAAATTTAAAAAGAAAGATTGTCGCCTATAATTCTCGTGAGAAACCTAAAAAATATGATAATGTCTACACAACAAATAAAACTGTTTTATTCTGTTGCTGGCTTTGGTTTGTACGATCTTCTCGGAAGGAAATCATATCAAGGTTATAAACATCTGTATTTGAAAGCGTTATAATGGAAACGATTGGCTTCGAACTTGGTATACCTATACACTAGTAATTTCACCTAGGTCACGTTTATTATTATTAACTGGCAGGACGCGTGGAAATTCCATAGTTAAGGAAATATATTTAAATCAGCAAATATGGTTTTGAAAAGCCAATATGATTTTGGATAGCGTAAAAATATTACGTTTTGAAGAGAAACAACAATAAGATTAAGCAAATATGAGTTTATTAATATGTTTATGAAACTAGTATTCATTTTATTTTAAATATAGAACTTATCCAAATGATATAACTTAATACTCATAACAATATAGTGTGGCATAATGAAATCATAATTAACTCCACTGCAGTTTCTTTGGAATTTTCCCTTTGTTTAAAAACGTTTCGTTAACCTCTTTGCTTACTAAGGAAATGCTGCACGTGAAAATTATTACAAGATCTGTTCTAACAATATACACAACAAGGATCATATATTATTATAATGATATTAGTGAATGGGACTACATCAATGCTGTTAGTTAACGAGATTACATCAAAAGAAAGTCGCTCTCATATTCTTGTCTCGACTAACATTCGTAAAATAAAATATCAAAAGTTCCAAACTTCGTAACATTCTCTTTTAAAATCGTAACGTACGAACAAACCAAGAAAAAAAAAACAAGCAAATTATGATGTAGATATATTCGATAACAATGCTATCTTAAATGGAGTGAAGTTATATAATCTTTGTCCAGGTTTATCAAATAAGTTTTTTTACAGGCGAGTTTCGTGACATTGGCCTTTTTAAACAGAAGTTTGACTTTCAAAATATGTATTTGAATGTAAAGAAAGGTGATGACCGGATAATTTTAAGAAGGTCGTCGTCGGCCGATTTCTCGTATCCGAGAATTTCAGTTTCCTCTTTCCTAAGTGTTTGGATCGCAGATGGCTTCTCAGACTAATCTGGGCGTGGAATTTGCGTGGGCTGAGCTATTTTGTCCCAGATGTGAAGATCAAATCCGGTGTTTTTTTAGGGTGAATTTGTAGTTGATCCTTATATCGCAGTAAAGGGCGGCCGATAGGCCTTTTTCCTGTGGTTAGCTCCGAGTACAGGGTTTTTCGAGGGAGCCTGTTTTCATCCATTCAGAGTATATGCCCGGTCAAAAGAATGTTAAACTAGTGTCACGTTATAATGGACAGCTGACAACAAGAATTTTTTAATAGTGCCGTAAGTAAGGGTTATAAAAGCGATTTGAAAAAAAGAAAAAATGCCGATCCGAATATTTATTTATTTATTTTGTTTGTCTGTGACGGAAATGTTACACGTCAAGACTATAATAAAATATAATAGTCTTCGACATTTAAAGCTGAAGTTAAAATAGTATTTACGATATTTAAGTTTAAAATGGTAATTTTCTTAGTCGGTCAGGTTTAATGTAGTATACATTTTTCCCTGCTATGTAAAGTCCATTTTCTGTGTTTTTATTTAAAAAAGGAGTTAATAATTATCAATGCCCGTAGAGAACTTGTGGATAAGGGTTAATTAGTGTACGGTAATCAATAGTAAAATGTCATAGTAATCTTTATTAGTTGAAATTTTGAAAATTAAATTACTCAAAGGAACGGCTCATTTAGAACTTGTCTAAGTTGTATTTAAAGGCGAACATATTGTAGTCAGATGAAACGCAGGAAAACGGAACAGAATTACACAAACTGCCAGATCTAAGAAATTAGCTATTTTTACATGAAATCTACGTTTACGTTTAGGCACTGATATAAAGTAGAAAACGTATTGATCGTGGTTTCAGTTAGACGAGTTATTTTGAGAAAATCAAGTAAGACGGGGACCATAACCTGGAACTAAGACGAGCACTTGCCAGGAAAACATTACAAAGGATAGACAGATTCGCCACGTCTCTTCTGTGTGCAAGATTATGCGGAAAAGAAAAAACGAAGTCTATTAAGCTCTGTCGGCTTTGTTTAACTTTAGCATTCTAGTTGTCCTGCTAGACTGTGAAAATTGCGGTTTATGTGGGAAGAAAAACGTCCCCAGTGATGTTTTAAGTTATACATTTCCCCGGTTTATTTGGAAATGAGATTTTTCCAATCGGCGTTTTGGGAAATTAGAGGTTATTATAATAAAGAGGTTGTTTTATTTCTTTTCGATATGCTTTTTTTCTATTTTCCCTTTGAAACATTATTCAGCAACAAAATAATAAACCAATTTACGATAATAAAATACAAAATTTCTTTTTCGAAATGTTGTAAGCAAAACTCAGATCCATTAGGGTGACACGAACTTTAATGGTCATCTACAAAGTTTCCTGTGGCAAATCAAAATCAATTATTTGGGGAATATCATATATTCGATAAGTTTTTCATAGGCTTGATTAAAATACATGAAAATGTAACAAAATTCGTTAAAAAAATTCAAAATTGAATGCTATAAAAGAGTCTATTTTTATGTTTGTAAAAAATACCGGAAGCATGTAAAAAAAAACTTTTGGTTAAAGGAATTTAAAGATTTTGTATCATGAAAGATCTATAAAAGTCGAATGTTTATGCATGAATAAGTTTGTTAAAATGTTCAAATAAACAAAGACAATTTTTGTGGTATATTATGCATTTTTGATTAAAATACATGAGAAATGTCAAAATAATTTTGGTTAAAAAGATATAAAAAATATAAAAGGATAACGCTTGTCAAAGTCAAGTAAACATCTGACGAAGAGATCTTTCTCGAAATATTATATTACACAGACATACCACCAGACCGAATTTCTCAGGTAACCGCTGTGCAAATATAAATATACTGCGTATATGAAATATGAATATGTACACATGTATTTATAAGTTTAAATTTATAAATTTAATAAATTTCTCATCTGCTTCAGCTTGTGTCTTTCCGTTACTTCTGCATTGTGCCGCCTTCTACATTTAACTACATACTATACAATGTTTCAAGCAAACTACACCCACCTCTTATAAAAGGATATATAAAGTATATTTGTTATGTATGTAAAAGTTTGTTAAAGCTTCAAATAAAGTTTTTTAATGTAATTTAAAATAAAGCACCTCATAATTTCTTAAAAATAAAATTAACATTGCCGGGGAGTTCTTTTCGCATACACCGCCATGTTCACAGGCTCAAACAACAAGGATAAACAAACCAACTCTGTCAAAGCAGGCCCAGCTGTTTCTATTAGCTCCTACCCATATGTAGCAACAGTACTCTATCCTCGAACATACATGTCTCTTATATAGGTTAACATTAGCATCAGCAGTCAGATATTTACTGGAGCATTAGAATGATCCAACTATTTTTCCAGCATCTTTGATAATAGATTTGATGTACGTATTCCATCTCAGATCAGAAGTAAAGATCAAACCCAGAAGCTTGTCAAAACAGGGTGCTTCTACAAGACGAGGACCATTGACTTCAATTTATGCCAGACCGGGATCAGAGCGTTGATAACGTAAAAGTTAAAGCTTGGTTGTAGGTGAATTACAATTAACCATTCACCTCAGTCCCAATTGCACCGCGTAGTCATAATTATAGCAGAGATAATTATAGAAAACTTGGTTGTTTACGGCTTTTTGTAATGTTACTAAAAATCTCGTCAGCATAAATGTCTACGAATGATCTGAGGGTGTGATTTGGGAGATCCTTAATGTAGAACATGAAATAAGTATTACCACACAAGCAGGAAATCCAGGCGAAGCAATTGAAGTGTAGTCTATTTTATAAGACCGGGAGCCATTCGAAAAAGGTTTTCTGTTTATAACCTATTTCAACCATAATACTTGATTTAAACATTAATTCAAGCTATTTTAGAAAACAAATGATTTTATACAATCAACAGCAGGTTCACTATAGTGTAATATTCACAACAAAAAAAAAACGTATTGCGATAAGGCATGAAAAGCTTCCTTTCAATGCACAACAGGTTGATTGAAAACTTACGATTTTATCGAATTCGATGAAAATAAAAAGATTGTAACTGTTTAGTTGATTAATACTCATTCAATTCCGAGCAACATCGGATTTTCCTGCTAAGCTGAACAAACGGTACGCTTTTTTTATTTGTTGATTTAGTTTTGTCTGTGTCCTTTCTCGAACTTCCTTTTCCATTCGTTATAAAAGCTGCATTTTTTAAATAAGATTTTTTTTCCAGATTAGAAAGGTCTGTTTCGTGTTATTATTAGGAAACACTGACAATGAGAGTTTACGTGAGCGAAATGAATAAATGGTTAGGAATATCTATTTTTTTTCAAAATTAGTTGTGTTTTTTCTATTAATTTTCTGCATAATTCCTTTTTTTCTATGATTATTTTTCTGGATAGCGTAAAAATATGAGGTTATTGACAGAAAAAACAATAACACGCATCAGATATGAGTTTATTTACATTTTTATGAAATTAGTGCCTATTGTATATATAAGAGGTGTGTGCAATAAGTAATGCCCCTGGCCCACTTTCAGTTGTCTTATCTAGCTGAAATTTTGCATGTCCAATGATTTATATCTCTACGGGTTATATGGCAAATTACAGCTCTGAACTAATTGTGGTTTCTGTTTTACAGGTGTTTGAACTGAGTATGGTGGGAAATGGAGCCTGTTGAATGTCATGCAGTGATCCAGTTTTTGTATTTGAAAGGACGCACACCACAGGAGACTTTTGAAAGAAACTTATGGTGATAATGGCCCATCATATTACCTTGTAAAACGCTGGCATCGTGAATTCAAATATGGCCGGAAGTCGTCGGAAACACTCCCAGACCTGGTCGCCCTCCTCCTGCTATGGATTAGACATCTGTCCGTCAAGTTGAGACTACCATTTTGGAAGATCGACGCATTAATATTCGCCAAATAGCCCAAGATGTCAGGATTGGTAAAGGGTCTGTAGAAATTATCATTCATGACCATTTGCATATGCATAACGTGACTGCCAGATCGATTCTCAGGTTGCTCACACCATCCCAGAAGCGAGAACGCGTCGAGTGCTCGAGGATGAATTTGGAGATGTGCCAAGAAGATGAGTCAAAGCTTTTCAAAAGACTAATTACACAGGATAAAACCTGTGTCCATCACTATGATCCAGAGACCAAAGCCCAGTCAATGCAGTAGAAGCACTTGAACTCACCACCTCCAAAGAAGGAAAGGGTGCAGCCCTCCGCTGGCAAGGTTATGCTCACAGTCTTTTGGGACCAGGACGGAGTAGTGATGACAGATTTCCTTGCAAAGGGTACCACAATTGCAGCACTTTTGAGGAAATTAGGCAAGCTATCAAAATCAAGAGGCGGGGCAAGATCATCAAAGGTACCCTCCTCCTACTGCAGGACAATGCTCCGGTCCAAAACATGCATGTCGCCAGATCAGAAGCACCGGCGTGTGGTTATGAAATCCTTCCCCATCCTCGCTACTCCCCTGACCATTACCCATCTGACTTTCACCTCTTCCCAGCCATGAAGTTATTTTTGAAAGGAAAGCGTTTCTAAGATGATGTAGCCTTGATTTCTTAAGCCATGTCGTGGTTGGGGGGGCCAACCTGGGGTGTTCTACAAAAACGGTCTCCAGAGCTGCATCAAACGATGGGAGAAATGCATAACTCTGGGTGTTTTCCTCTGTAAGGAAAGACTAATAACTGTGCCAAGTTTCGTTGCTGTACTGCTATGATAAGTGGATCAGAGCCATTACTTATTGCACGCCCCTCGTATATAGATTTATTAGAAATTATATGAATTAGTAAATACTAATAAATACTCAAAGCCATATCGTGCGATATAGGTCAATGCCAATATAGAAATATTATTGAAACAGACGATCTTTAACTTACTCTTTCAACGCATATTTCTGTCAAATTACTACAAGTTCTCTTTCTACAGTATTACAACAATGATTATATATTTTTATAATGATATTAGTTAACGAGGTTACATCAAAGGAAGGTCGATCTCATATTATTGTCTGGAGTTACCAGATTAGCCTTCGTAAAATAAAATTTCGCAGATTGAGTCTGTTTTAAACAAGTTCCAAACTTTGTATTTTTTTTAAAGCGTAACACAGTAACAAACCATGAAAGAAACAGACAACGTATTCTATAGATATTCGAGAACGAGACTGCATAAAAGAAGATGAGGTTATATATTATTGTCTAGGTTTACAAGATTGGCTTTTTCCAGCCGGATTTCGTGAATTTGGCCTTTTTATAGAAGATTGTATTGTATTGAAAAGGAAATTGTGCTTACTACAGAAATAACAAGCAGAAAATGTAAATTATATTAATAAATCATGGAAAATAGAAATGAAGTAAACATTCTGCCGTTAATAAATATGAAGTTTAAAACATTCGCCAGATGTTCGTTTTATACATTTCACTCGGACAAACTTTCCTCGGATTTCGAATGAAATTCAATATAATGTTTCTTAATGAATTAAAGATATAGAGTGACTATCATTTTAGTGTTAGAATGTCATGTTCTGTATATAATATGATTATTAACGCTGCTTGTTAGAAGCCACCTGTGTATTCCATTTCCTTGGTCAGTTGAAGCAAAACAATTTTACTTTCTGAATCTTTAGATGATGATAAGTTATTCGTATCATTTGAATTCTTCGGGCTAATATTCTTATCTTTAGTGCAATTTTCACAACGTTTCAATCAATGTAACTTCTGATATATTTTAAGTGTATATTTGGAACTCAGGAATTTGTATAGAATTTTGGACTGAACTTCATTTACTTCATCGAGTATCGTGCTCGTGTTCCGCCAGCACAACTAAATAGAGATATTAATTAATTCGCAATTGTATTTTTCGACAGAAAACACTCGGTGACCAGTGGTTAAAATACAGGGAAAAATCAATTATAAAAGTGATATTCTCGTGAATTCTTAGTGCTCAATCAAGATTAACCCATATGGATCAATTCTGCTATCTTATAACCGATGTTAACTCTCCAAAGAGAAGTGTATCCCTGCCTTATTATTGGAAGGCAACCTATTATAAATGTTATATCTCCAGTTTTTACACTTATGACTAAGCAATTATATATACACCTTATATATATATATATATATATATATATATATATATATATATACGAGCAAACAGTTAATAAAACCTGTTAAAACACTTTGAAATGAATTAAAAACATATTTAATCTGAAAAGGAAACACTAGATAAGTGGATAGTCCTTAATCCGCGGAGTTTCGAAGAGATACTTTCCTTCTCATCAGAGGGTAGGAATTAGCAAAATGCGGGATCGGATTTTGCATACAAAAGTATTTGATGAAACAACAAGTAAGTCAAACATCTTACTTGATAACAAAAAAGTGAAGCAGAGGGAATTATATATATATATATATATATATATATATATATATATATATCCAATAGCTTAGAAACAAAATAGCACACGTAAAATATCTATACTCATAAATATATGAACACATTATCTAGACGACTACATACCATAATTTTAAAACAGCATTGACGTTAGTTTGTCATGTTTGGCTGAACATTAATTAAATTAAGTAAGTTTGCTTAAAGGTGTCTGTAACATAGTGCAAACGAGTGTATCGAAAAATATCAGAAGCTGCGAAGAGACTAGCCGAAAAAATGCATGCAAAAATTAGGAAGTGTGCGCGAGAAGAGACAGTATAAAAACGATATTAAAATGCATCACGTGTGCGGAAGAATAGAGAGTGGGCTTTGGAGAAAAAAAAGACGTGTGAGATCGTAAAACATGCAGGCTGTTGCAAAAATACGGTCGGAAGAAAATCAAACTATTGCCAATTTTCAATGGACATGTGGCAGCAAGAGGCTATTTAAGTAATGCCAAAAGTAAGGGTAATAAAAAAAACGACTTGTAAAGAAAATAAAATGCCTACCTGGATTTGTTATTCTTGGCCTTTGTTTTTATGTGATTAAAATAAAATATAAAATGCAAGGGCATTTTAAGCTGAAGCTAAAATAGTTTTTACACTCGTATGTAACCTTTTTAGTTTAAAATGAAAATGTACTTAGTCGTTTAGATTAAATGTAATATAAATGTTTCGTTGCTACATAAATTCACGTTTAAATATAATCGTCTGTGTTTTTTTTTTAATGGAATCACTTGGGAATAAGTAGTCAATGGTAAAACATCGTACTAATCCTTAATAGTGGAAATTTGATGAATTGGATTTCTTAAACGAGGACGGCCCAATCAAGAATTTGACTACCTAGGACTTAAATACGGCCATATTTTAGTCAGTTGGAAAGTAGGAAAATAATAGATGTCCACCGACTTGGACTACTAAGAAAGAAGCTTTGATCATAAAATCTACGTTTAGGTTCAAACATAGATAACGAGCGTCAAAAAGCATTGAGAGTAATGTCAGCTAGACAAGTTTTTTTTGTGAAAGTCAGACAAGGATAAGGCCATATATTTGAGCTAAGACGAGAACTTGCCATGAAAATAAAGAACAGACAGGTCCCCAACGTCTCTTATCTGGGAAATGGGTTGCAGGGAAAGGAAATGGGAATCCCCGACTAAGAAACGACGTCTATTTTTAACTCTGTCAAGGCACGATAAGCTGCTTCTAGCAGCTCCTGCCCAGATGTAGTAACAGTACTTAACCTCAGACGTACACATGCGGCAAAAAGAAAGTCCGCACTTGTAATTTTGTCAAAAACTGTAAATTTAAGCTAAATGTAATGTAACTGTTTAGACAAACTATACCTCATTTGATTGGCCTTTTATTCTTCTATAATTGTACCTGTTCATATTTGACTTTTACTTGAAATATTCTAGTGCTCATGTCAATTTAAAAAATAACTTCAAATTGAGGAGGCAAAAAGAAAGTCCGCACAACGGAAAATGTTTATTGAAATGTAACTTTCGGACATTAATGCAACACAAATACAACAGGAATACAATGAACTAGTTAATATTTAGTAGCATATCCCTTTTGCAATTTGACAGCCTGAAATCTTTTATGATTTCCTTAAATTAGACTGCAGCAATACTCCGGGGAAAGGGCATCCCACTTTTCTTGTATTTTTGTTCAAAATACTTCCAAATTTGAAATGTTATCATTGCGTAGCTGTTGATTGATGTAATGCCATAGGTTTTTGATAGAATTGAGGTCTGGAGATTGTGCAGGGAAATTCAAATACGGATATCATGCTCTTCCAGGAACCTCTTGACATTGCCAGCTGTGTGAATGGGAGGATTATCCGGCATGAAGATGGGATTATAATCCAAATTCCGACCAAAGTAGCACATAATATACTCAGTCAGCATATTAATGTACTTGCTCGAATTAATTCGGACCTTGCAAACGAACTATAGGCCCTAGACCATTGGTACTAATAATGTCCCACACCAAAACTGAGCCTCTATCACCTTTCAGCGCACCTAGGATTAAATTCTTCGTCTTTCCTCCGACGGACGTACTGCCTACCATCATTACCTAGCCTATTGAACTTGCTTTCGTCACTAAAAAAGCACTTTAAACCAATATGAAGAGTCATGATCTTCATTGCATCTGACGAAGTCCAGACGGCGCTTTCTGTTTTTTACATAAATTATTGGCTTGTGTCTTGCAACATATCCGCGCAAATTAAATTCCTTTTATCTGTCCTTGACAGTAGAAAGAGGGTACTTTTTAACAAGATTGCACTGGTGTTGGATTTGGGGAGCCGTTTCAAATCTGTTCTTAGGCTGCGGATCTTGATAGCATTGTTTTCCTGTTAGAAGTAACTCTAGTACGACCAGACATCGGGGCATCACGAACACTGACAGAGTTTAGGTTCTTTTGCACAGTCTTTCGTACCGTTTTCTCATCACATTTCAATCTGCGGTCGATTTCTCGATTGTATGAACCAGAAAGGTGGAGATTAATATATATAACCCAGATACGGTGCCCGTAGGTACATATTTTCAGGTTATGATTTGGAATACGGTGTTTTTCGGCCTCTAGTTTCGGTATTAAACCTTTGTTACGGTGTTATTTTTAATGTCATTTGTTTATATACATGTATATTATTAATGCTGTATACCGGGATTCAGCATTTCTATCATCTCTCTCACACACACACACTATATATATATATATATATATATATATATATATAGTGTGTGTGTGTGTAGGAGATGATAAGAAAGATATATAGATTGATCAACTGACAAGAAAAGCAGATTATGGCAGCAGACAATGTCATCTTAATGAGCAATTCCGAATTCCCTGTCTCTAAGATTAACGAAAGTTTATTCTGTCAAGCGGGAAACCATTTAAGCATCGACGATGAAGTGATGGTATAACTAAATTTACGTCACACCTTATTTCGACAACTCAATTACAGAAAGAATTCTGCAAATAAAGACAATACGATGATACAATAACCCCCTAACTTAACTATCCCGATTATTTACGGGTGGTCATTCTGAACAATCATTATAATCCCGAATATTTGCTTTCTAGCACTAGATTAGATTTACCATCTCTAGCTGCCTCGTTCACCTGAAATATCCTGTTTTCATTGGTTTTACTACATTTTTGGCGATATTTTGTGCACTTTTTCCTAGTTTTAACAGTACTAATATTTTATTAAAGCAGATGCATTATAATTAGTATGTTCCTGTATTGCGTTTAATAGTCGAAAGTATAACAGATACTAAGAAAAAACAGATAACTTTTTAATTATAATGTGCAATTTGAAAATAACATTCAACTTTAATACTTTAAATGTGGTGTGTTTTACAATTGTTTTTCAAAATGTAAAAGAAAACGTTCGCTTGTTTTATTCTTTATATTGCATGAAATTGTAATTTTTTATGCATACTAAGTCATAACGTGTTTCTGATACATAGAATTTTTTTATTTATATCTAGAATGCTACTATCCAAATCTTATATTGCGTGGAATTCAAGCGGTAAAGTTTAAGGCATATTCCGCACATATAAAATTCCTCTCTTGACCAATATGTATATATATTTATATATATACATATGTGGAGAGTAAGGTGCTGTTTATAAAAAAGCTTGAAGATGGCAGAGTGTAGTTTTCTCGATTCGGCGAGCCATATCCGCAGGCTCCGGTGGTAATTCTTAGAGTATTTATCAGAGAGTTCGCATT
Organism: Euprymna scolopes; assembly: GCF_053919585.1. Taxonomy (NCBI): domain Eukaryota; kingdom Metazoa; phylum Mollusca; class Cephalopoda; order Sepiida; family Sepiolidae; genus Euprymna; species Euprymna scolopes. The sequence continues at coordinate 98,591,822 of NC_136513.1, forward strand.
TTTATCGGCCAGCTTAAACGTATTCGATAGTTCTTAAGAACCTGTATGAGTTTTTTTCGTTTTTATTTTTTTGTATTATCTATTATTTTTTGTTAGTTTTCTCAGGGAAAACACGTATTGCTTATTCACATATCTGTGTATTTATTGATTCAATTTATTTATGTGTTTTTATATTTGTTGATTATACTAGTTTCGATATTGTTTTATATTTCTATTAAATTATGGCAAATATGTTAAAAGCAATTTTATTGTTGCTAAATGGTTTCTTATTTATACATAGTTGCTCGGATATTTTTACGTCTTAATTAGTGTGATCAATTATTTTTGTGTGTGATTTTAGTGTAAGGGTCTGCTATTTTCTCATCTCGCTGCAGATACGGCAATTTGTACGCCGAATCGAATATAATGGCCTGAAAGGTTCTCTGTTTTTCGTATATTCATTTGATGTTGTATTGATTTGATGTTATATTGATTTGGTGGTGTAATGTGCTGTAAGAAACTTTATATTTTACATTGGATTCTCATCTTTTCTTTCTTATAGTGATTTATCCTCTTATCTATGGAGACCTTCTAATATCTCGATTGTTATTCTTTTAAAGATTAAACATGTTATATCTTTATCATATATGTATATATATATATATATATATATACACATATATATATATATATATGTATACACACACACAGACACACAGACACACACACATATATATATATATATATATATATATATATATATATATATATATATATATATATATTAGTGTACGTGTGTGTTGCAAGTTTCTGGCATATATTTTCCACCTCATTTTTCGCCAGTCATAGCACACGGCTTTATTCATCAGAAGTATAGACATTCTGCCGGAGGCATTTCGGAATTTTGATCGGAGTTGCCCAGAGTGAAATGCAACTCAATGCTCTAGTACGGTAAATGAAGCGTCGCCGGCGACTAACATTCCGCGCATGGACGAATGGGTAAGCATAATCTCTCATATTCTGAGAAATCAAATACGCTGTGAAGGGCACATTGTTTGTTTAGAAGACCAGAGGCTCCCCCAAACATCGATTTAACAGCGAGTTGCTGTATGCAAAACTCGTTCATCTTGAAGCAAGAAAATAATTCTTTGATAGATAAATAGAGAATCGTCGTCCTCAGATTATTTTAAGGTGATGAGTGTTAAGTTTAAGGTGATGATTGTTAAGTTTAAGGTGATGATTATTAAGTTCTTTTATGGGGATTAGACGAAATACGATTCATCTTTGATATTATTTTCGTAATACTTTGGCCAGTGTAGCTTTGTGAATATATAGGTATGTATACACATACATACATACATCCATACATACATACATACATACATACATATACATACATATATATATATATTCATTTATATGTATATATATATATATATATACTATCATTGGTGCCTGGCGTTGCCGGGGTGTTTGGAGATATGTACTTAGCAAAACAAAAAAAGTTTGACCCCTATTATGACCCCTTAAAATTTATTGTTTAGGGTTCAAATAAAGTTATTAAGTTAGATCCATGTCCAACGAATCTATATCTTAAATTTCGCGTGTTTAGACGAAAAATTGTAGGAGGAGTTTGGTAGATTTCTCAAAGATATATATAAGTAGTAGTAATATAGTTTGGTAGATTTCTCAAAGATATATATATAAGATATATATATATATATATATATATATATATATATATATATATATATACAATGCCTCGCAAAAATTTATAATACATATTAAAAACTGTCAGTTTTTGTATTTCTACCTTCCAAATGACAATGTAACTGTTTATAAACATAGAAAATGTATTGAAACTAACATAGAAACAGTGGGAAAATAAAAAATAACAATTGAACGCAACGCGAAGAGTAAAAAACAATAATTAGCAACGCAAAAGTTTACAACAAATATCCAATAAATTAGATTTCTCAATATTTTATGATGGTTTATCATTGTATAATACTCGTAAGCTTCTAGAATGTTCAGGAATATGCAATATGTTGTGAGATCAGATCTCGCCCCATAATGGACTTGTCGATATCCTATATAATCAGCTTCTACTGATCTCTTCAACTACTACTATTCTCTTTATCTTTCTCTATATCCTGCACCTTTCCTTATACACTTGTAAACCACCTAATACGTGTCTCCCTACCATTCCTTTGTACCCAACTGATCCCCACAGCAAATAGACATCGAAGTAAGCAATTAGTAAAAGTATTGCATCATTCTTTATCTAATAAACGTATTGTAAGCAACCACATAATGGGAAAGAATAAACAGATTGGTCAAGAGCTCAGAAAACAGATTGTAAGTTTTCATTAAAGTGGGAGAAATATATCCAAACAGTTAACGATTCCATCGAATTCTGTTGGAACAATAATTCGGCAGTAGAAGTCTCACAAATCAACTTTTCCTTTGGCCGGATTAGGTCGTCCCCCAACAATAACCAAACGTTCTAAAAGGTTATTTACAAGTAAGATTATGAATTCGCCCAGAATTATGCTTGGAGAGCTGCAGAAGGACTTAGAAAACAGTGAAATTAAAGTTAGCAAGGATATTAACAGTAGAACCCTTCACCTTAAAGGCAACTTCTCTAGATCAGCAAAGGAAACTCCCCTTCTTAAGCCAAAACATGTTCCTGTTAGCCTTTATTTTGCAAATTAGTATGCAAGATAGCCTCTAGAGTTTTGATATAACGTGCTTTGGTCAGATGAGACCAAAGTTGACTTGTTTGGCACTTCAAAAACACGGAAAGTTTAGAAAATAAATGATGCTGAATACCAGTAAAAAAAAACACCATCCCAACAGGAAAATTTGGAGGAGGATCCATTATTATCTGGGTTTGTAGTGCAGGAGGTGTAGGAAAAGTGGAAATAATAAAAGGAAAATTGAATGGAGCAATTTATAGGAGGATCTTGGAGAAAAAACCTTAACGACGAAGTAGCTCCAGTTCTCTCCAAACTTAACAACAAATTCTTTAATAAATATTGCTTTCCTGGCTGCTGGAAAACTGCTGAGGGGTACCAGTTTTCAGGAATTTTGTCGAAAAAACTGGCCCAGTAAATTATCGCCCCATTAGCCTCCTCCCACTTTTCGCCAAAATAGTTGAGTCCATAATTAAGCAAGCTCTAGTCCATCACCTTACAAATGCTAAACTCTGACCGATCAACAATAGGGATTTAGGCTAGTCTGTTCCACAGCAGACATCTTAACTGTAATCTCCGAGCGTATATACCATTCACTTGGCAAAGCAGGGGAGGGTAGAGCTGTAGCTCTAGATCTATCTAAGGCTTTTGACAGGGTATGGCATGAAGGTCTTCTCAATAAAGTCGGATCATACGGTATCACTGGAAGAATACGTAGCATGGAATCCTTCTTAGATAAGAGAAAAATCCAGGTTATCCTCCACGATCGTACATTTAAACAATATGATATAAATGCGGGAGTGCCTCAAGGGTCTATCCTTGGACATCTATTATTCCTAATATTCAAAAATAACCCCCCATCCTGACAAAATTGCCTCTAAGATCGGTATATATGCTGATTACACTACGCTCTATTACAGACATGACAAGAAAACAAATGAACACATATCTAAAGAAATGACAGAAACACTAGAGGATGCCCTCCGATCTGTAGTGGAATGGGGACATAACTGGATGGTCACATTAAATGCTGCCAAGACTAAACTGGTTTCCTTCAATAATTACAAGAAGCTCTCTCTGCCATAAATAGCAATGACCAAAGGCACTTTATCTGAAAGTACATCTTTCAAACTCCTCGGCCTAACGTTCAGAGGAAACATGAGTTGGAACAATTACATTGAGAGCATTGCCAGTACCGCTGCGAAGAAGGTGGGTTCTCTCTACCATGCTAGAAAGCTACTAACGCCCGAAAGTATCATGTACCTCTAAAAGACCACCATTCGCCCATGTATGGAGTATTGTTGTCATATTTGGGCTGGTTCATCTGCTACTAGTCTTTCGCTCCTAGACAAGGTTCAGAAGAAAGTCGCCAACCTGATACGTCCTTAACTGTCATCTAAGCTTCAGCCTCTATCCTATCAATGAAATGTTGCAACCCTCTGCCTGTTCTACAAATACTTTAACGATGAATGCTCCGACGAACTGCAAGCATTTCTACTCCCTCGACGTTAATACCCCGCCAAACCCGACAAGCAGCTAAATCCCAACTTTTAACAGTAGAGATCCCTAGATGTAAGAGAACATTCTACTCCAGTAGTTTCTTTCCCAGAACCGCTAGACTTTGGAATTTCCTTTCGGGTCCTTGCGTCCACAACTGCACTGATATGCAGAAGTTCAACTGTAACGTGAACCGACATCTTGCTGCCCAACTCCCCACATAGTACCCCTGTAGCTTATGTCCCTGATAGTACGCTCCTACATAAACTGGCAATGGGTTTGGGGTGAAATATTTTTAAAAGTGTGAAATTGCTCAAATTGAAATAAGACTGAATCTTTCCACAAAATTACGATCCAAAACCCACTGCGAAACTCGCACAAAATCGGTTTAATTAAAATAAAGTGAACATTTTAAAGTGGCTCTGTAAATCTCCCGATCTCAACCCTATAGAGAATTTATGGGGAGAATTGAAATTAAGTGTTCATAGAAGAGGACCTTCAAATCTGCGAGAATTGAAGAGAAGTTCTGTGGAAGAATGGAATGAAATAGCCAAAGACACATGTAAGGAGTTCGTAGGAGATTACTCAAAAGTCTGCATGTTGCAATCAACAATAATATTTATGCTACAAAATACTATATATTGCCAGCCGGTTTGTCTTGAACCCCACACTGGACCCTTCCAACCACCCCATGCCTGACTTTCCTTTGCGGACAGACGCCACGCTAGACGATCTAAAAATCACCCCTGCTCAGGTACACGCTATCATAAAAAACCTTGACACTTCAAAAGCATATAAACCTGATCTCATCCCAGCTGTGCTATTAAAAAAGTGCTCAGCGGAAGTAGCACCAATTCTCTCCAAACTCTACAACAAATGCCTTAATGAAACATGCGTTCCGGGCTGTTGGAAAACTGCTTCTGTGGTACCACTATTCAAGAATTCTGGCGTAAGAACTGACCCATTACATTATTGCCCCATTAGTCTCCTCCCACTTTTCGTCAAAATATTTGAGACCATAAGTAACCATGCTCTAGTACGACACCTTACAGATGCTAAACTTCTGGCTGACAAACAATATGGATTTAGACAACCTGTTCCATAGTAGACATCCTCACTGTAATCTCTGAACGTATATACCATTCACTGGACAAAGCGGGGGAGGGCAGAGAGGTAGCTCTAGATATATCTAAGGCTTTCGACAGGGTATGGTATGAGGGTCTCATCAGGAAAATAAAATCATACGGTATCACTGGTAGAACACTTAACATAATTAAATCCTTCTTAGATAAGAGAAAAATCGAGGTTGTCCTCGACGGTCGTACATCTAATCAGCGTGATATAAATGCGGGAGTGCCTTAGGGGTCTATCCTTGGGCCTCTATTGTTCCTAATATTCATTAATGACCTCCTCGACAAAACTGCCTCTGATATGGGTATATATATCCTGATGACACCACACTCTATAACAGGCATGACAGGAAAACAAATGAACACATAACTAAAGAAATGGCAAAAACACTAGAGGATGACCTCCAATCTGTAGTGGAATGGGGACAAAAATGGATGGTCACATTCAATGCTGCCAAGACTAAACTGGTTTCCTTCAATAATTACAAGAAACCTTCTCTGCCACCAATAGCAATGCCAAGTGGCTCCCTGCCTGAGAGTACATCTTTCAAATGCTTGTCCTAACCTTCACAGGAAACATGAGTTGGAACATTTATATTGAAAATATGGCCAGGGCCGCTGCGAAAAAGGTAGGCTCTCTCTACCGTCCAAGAAAACTACTGATACCTGAAAGTATCTTGTACCTCTATGAGCCCACCATTCGCCCATGTATGGAGTATTGTTGTCACATTTGGGCTGGTGCATCTGCTGCTAGTCTCTCGCTCTTAGACAAGGTTCAAAAGACAGTCGTCAATCTGATAGGCCCTGAATTGGCATCTAAGCTTCAACCTCTGTCCCATCGACCAAACGTTGTATCCCTCTGCCTGTTCTAGAAGTATTTTAATGTTGAATGCTCTGACGAACTGCAGACACTTGTGCCCCCACGACGTAGACACCCTCGACAAACCCGACAGGCAGCTAAATCCCACCCCACACAGTAGAGATCCTTAGATGTAAAAGATCTTTCTACTCCAGTAGTTTCTTCCCCAGAACCGCTAGACTCTGAAATTCTATTCAAGGTCCCTGCTTCCATAACTGTACTGACATGCAGAAGTTCCAGTGTAACGTGAACCGATATCTTGCTGGCCAAATCCTAACGTAGTACCACAGTAGTTGCTTCCCCTGATAGTAGCCTCCTACACAGTGGCAATGTGCCTTGTTTGGGGTGAAAATGTAATAAAAAGAAAAAAACTAAAGTTAAATTAATTAACGTTTAATTCCACAACGTTTTACTCATGGTTTTTATCTCACACAACATATGTGTAAATGTGCTTTTACGTGTATATGACGGTAAGAGTGGCAACAGAAAGATGGGCGCTATCAAAAGGAATAGCAGCAGCCGATGTAAGTGCGTAGGCAAACTGGTAAATGTGTGCGGGATTACGTGAAAAGAAAAAAAAAAAGAAAATGCACCAGGTTGTGAGGACAGATAGAAAAACACAATCGGATGACATGAACGTGTTGTCTCGCAGTGGCGGCCAGAGAATTTAATCTGGTGCCAAACGGCGTTTTCTTTATAGAAGATGAAATGAACAGTTAGAAAAAAAAAGAAAAAGACAGTTTGGAAAGTAAGGGCAATAAACGCTAAAATAGAAAGGAGGCTGTTTTATAAAACTGATTAGAAAAAAAAGTATCATATAAATAAAAAATATAATTGAATTATAATAAAAGTATAATATAAATCTGAATATAATGTAAATATATTGAGATTGTCGGACTGACTTCCTCATCTTGATTGTTATAGTCACGACGTTTCGGCCGTTTTGCCATCCGGTCTTCATCAGGTCTTTTGTATCGAACTGGGGAACCGTTTGTTAGGAGTCTCGAACCAAACCCTTTATTATTATTACGGGGGTACCGTGTTCGGACTCCAGCTAGGCTCTGGGACATAGTTGCTGATTCTCGGTCTTGAATGTTACTTTTCACTGCCTTCGTTCAGGATTGAACTCAGCATCTTTTGGGTAACTGTAAACTTTGATACAACGTCTAAAACCACTCGGCCTTATGTATTCATTTAATTGTTATCAAGTTTTTTTACCTTTAACTAATATTTTAGCTCTTTATATACCTGACTCCATGACTTTTCTGGGGAGATTTCAATTTAAAGTTTATACACAACGAAACCTGCTAAAACATTCGCTATTTTTATATGTCATGCTTAATAAAATCTTTACATATAATCATTCTAATGAAATGAACCTTTAAGATCTTTGGAATCAGGGGAGATAACTGCTTCCATATCGGCGATCTTGATTATTCTCGATAATACTACACGTGTTGATTTTCTGAAAATTAGATCTGGCACGTGTTCTTCTTGACTACATTTCGTAAATTTTGCAATTTAAATCAATTCCAACATGACACGTACGTAATAATGTTTTACCCTGAAATTCTATTATTCGAAAATGCACGATCTGCTGGACGACACACTATAGTTATGTGACACCGGTTACAATATTGGATATCAGTGGGACGCTAACAGGTGCTACATATTCCCTGGGGATGAAATCATACATTTTAATTTACATCATGAAAGAGATGTTTATTAAATATTTATAATTTATAGAAAGAAATTCCCCGACAGCGCCGGTTGCCCTTTCTAATATAGTAATGATGGTTAACGAATTATACCGGTTTAAAAGTCGATGTGTGGGAGTGATTTATAATTTGATCGATGTGTAGACTAGTTAGCATATGTTCAGTTGTGGATTCATTAGTGCGCGCTTCAGAAGATAATTCTTGATTTCTTCCTTCGTGTCATTGGTTTTCGGGATTCTCTGCTTAAGCTAACTCGACTGCGCCAATAGAGATCATATTGCAGCGCGGTTAATCAAGTTTATTGTCTACCTATCATTTCGCTGCAATAGTGGTTTCAACGTCATCCATTTTTCGAACACATGCAAACCGAATGTTTGCATCGTTAAGCTGGACTCCATCAATCAGTGCCACACGCTCCTTGATTTCGTAATATCGCTTCCGTATGACAGTGGGTGTTCAAAAAGTTCTCAGATCGACTCTTGAAGAAAAAGACATAATTAAGCACATTTCTTTTATCTTTTGATTTTTGTTTTTCTATAGAAAATACATGTGTCCAGTTCAATGATATTTTATGCAAACTATTTTTAAGTGCAAAGGAAAAGAAGTTTAACCTTAACAATGTCTGACAATAATAAAAGAGGAATAAATGATTTTGCATGCAAATTATATTTTACTAGCAGGCATACCCGCCATTGCCCAGGATTGAATGATGGTCTATGAATTTTTCATACTCCCATATTTTATTTCCATCTTAATCGGTTGATTGCCTACTCTAGTTTTGGGGGCATCGCGGTATACCGGAGGGAAAGATTCATATGCCTCCCCACAGTGACTTAGTCCACAATACATTATAGTCTACATTGCACTGTAAAGAACTTTCTGTTGATTTTACATTAATTATTTTAACATAGACTTGTTTGAATTAAAGATTTTTATGCAAAAATCAAGTATCATACTTCAAAGAACATATTGTTTATTTTATATGCTATTGATAATGACTTGAATTCAGGTTAAAAATGTAAAAAATGAAGTATCCTAGTGCAATTGTGGTCTAAAGAGAGGCATTCATTCAATGTTGATTTCATATGTTGGGCCTTTCGGCTTGTGTGGTGATCACTTCTCAAATGCACTTGTGATATTAGGCTGTGTAAGGTTTTAACTTTGGTCAAATTCGTTTGTTCCTTTTTTATCAAATTATTTAGGTCATCGTCTGTCGATACTTATTCAAAACTTTCCGACACAAAACCTATATGAGAACACGGACACATAAAGTACATTTGTGTGAAATTGTATTAAAATCAGCCCCGGCGTTTTTGAATCCCCACGGAATGAACTCACGCGTACACAGACAAATTTCATTAAAAAACAATGATGATCAACGTTTTGTTATTTTTATAGCACTTATAACTATAAAAAAAATAGCATGTTAAGTACATTTGCGTGAAATTGTATTAAAATCAGCCCCACCGTTTTCAAGTCCCTAAGGAACGAACGATAGAGCCGAGCAACCCCTGCCACAATCTGTTAACATGCATGTTTTGCATCAATAAAAACAGATTTCAAAAACATTTTATAAATAGTATATTATTATAAAATTTGAAAAACAATATATTATTAAATGTGTCGTGAATATCTGAATATTTGTATAAATTATTCTCAGTTTTCTTTTATCTTTTCATTATTTATATTGAATATAGCCCACATTCGGTGCCCATACTTTAAGAGCGGTACCCCAAAATTCATAATGGTTGATTAATTAATTTATAAATAAATGCTGTACACTAAAAAATATAAGCAGATATACATACCAAACTGTCGTTGAACAACAGAACTCTTTCCTGTTCGTTTCTTGAGATCCATCTTTCCCATTTGATGCTTTGTTTGAGTATAAAAAGAAAGCCGCTATTGCCGCGAACGTTATTAACTCTCATGTTGTCTTGAAGCTTTTGATGAATTACAAAATTGCGTTTAGTGAATTTATTCATAAAGTTAAGTAAAATCGTTTTATAAGCAAAATCTAGTGCCCCCCTCGCCAAACATTCACGATAAACAATCGTCGAACTGAAAACACTATAAATCATTTCCGCGTTTGAAACCAAAAAGGAACAAAATCGTAACGTGAATTCCCCGTGACCAAACGCACCGTTTCGAGATTATAAAAAAACTACCGTAGAAACAACACACGGGATTCTTCTTGCTTATTATCTGCTCCAACAACAACATGGCGAAAAAAAAACCATACTGAATATGAAGTTTTCCTTCGAAATATATTTATGGATTTCAATATAAATTTCAAACAAAATAAATGTCTGTTTATTTTGTTATAATGCTCTGTTTTAGCTTCAAACGTATATAATAGGTAGTTCATTCTATTCAAACTCAACCAGCGCTTCTAAGGAACAAAATCTTAACATATATGGAAACAGTTTTGTGTTTGCTATAAACTTTTTAGGCAAATATTATGCAAGTATAAATTATGTAGAATATCTACATTAATATAATTACATGTAATAGTTAACTAAAGATAATCATCCCATAAGAAAACCGAATAAATTAATAGGGAATGAATTAAAATGAATGTTTAAAAGAATATGCAAATGGGTTAGATCTTTTGCTACTGAATTCATTTCCACAACCCATATATAAGACCGTTGTATTTTCTTTATAAATAAATAGAAAAAAGGTGTTTTTATATGAATATCAATACACACACAGATAAAACGAATTTATAGGAGTATATATATATATATATATATATATATATATATATATATATATATATATAATCATCCTTATCAGTGAATGTAAGAAATGGCTCTACCAACCTCCTCTCTTAATATTAGGTCTACTGACTCGAAACTGGGAACATTTTCGGTTTAGATTTTATTTTGGAAGGGTTCCAAGTTTATAAATAAACCAGTATCCTCTTGCAGAAGTAACTGAGTAACTTCTGAGCATACGTACATGTACATTTTTGGCTCGTAGTCGCTTAACTCTTAGCTTTTTTTTCCTTTACCTGGGGGGGGTAATGTTGTGTCGCTTTAGCTGTGATCATAGCGTAGTACCTATGTTAACTGTAGCAGGTAGGGTCAAGCGTCAAAACATTATTATTATTATTATTATTATTATTATTATTATTGCTCACATGTAGCTTTCACACAAGTCAACAAACGATCTGATTGGAAACCTGTGGTGTTCTCTGGAAGCTGAGTGATAACAAGTCTTCCCAGACGTCCAGCTCTCTTCACCTCCTTCGATAGCATTTGCAAATGAATTTGCATCATTGCAACAGCCTCTTATCATTGATTTCTCGCGGGCAGTGGCCATTGGGTTATACTGGAATTTGAGTGGCACTAAGCCTCCCCAGGGTGCCAGTTCTCTTTGCGCTTATCCAGTTGAGGTCTGCCCAGCGCTCTATCCTCGGTCTTTCAATCCTTCTTGGCCATTCTCAGCTCTTTAGTATCACTTTTCTATTGGGAGGAGCGGTGATGAGACAATGGGTTGATGCATGGTGGGGGTGTAGAACTTGTAGATATGCAGCTTCGCCGTTCTTCATTCCCTGTAACGCTTATTCATTATATTCAAGGGGTTTCCTTAATATTTCAGTCGTTTTCATTATCCTTAGTCGTTGTATTTTTGCAGTTATTCCTCTGATTCCAATTTCTGACATTCTTTTTTCGAAGGTTTTCGGAATTGTTTCTAGTGCTCCTACTATTATCGGTACTATTTTGATTTTTTTCATCATCCAAATCCCTTTTGACTCTCTGGCTAGCTCTATGTCTTTGCTTCGTTTCTGCTTTTCTTTCATACTCACCCTTGGTCAGCTGGGACTGCAAAATCTACAATTTGACAGGATTTTTCTTTCTTGTTAATTATTAGGAATTCTGGTATTCTTGCTTGGATGGATTTGTCCGTCCGTATGTCCATGCCCTATATGATTTTGTGGTTCTCGTTTTCGAGTGCTGTTGCGGGTTTATGCTTGTACCATTTGTGTGTACGATTAAAATGCAGTCGTTTGCATAATTCCCAGTACACCGCCCTCCCCACTTGGTCATGCCTGTTCTTGTATCTCGTTTGGGCCAGTGTGCTGCATTCACTTCCTATATGGTTTATCGTTAAGTCACTTTATTATTATTATTATTATTATTATTATTATTATTATTATTATTATTATTATTATTATTGGCTCACATGGAGCTTTCACAAAAGTCAAAAGTCTGATTGGAAACATGTGGTGTCCTCTGGAAGCTGAGTGACAACAAGTCTCCCCAGACGCCCAGCTCTCTCTACCTCCCTCGGTGGCATTTGCAAATACATTAGCATCATCGCAACAGACGCTTACCATTGATTTCTCGCTGGTAGTGGCCATTGGTTTATACTGGAATTTGAGTGGCCTCAGCCTCCCCAACGTCCCAGTTATTTTTGCGCTTGTCCAGCCGAGTTTATTATTATTATTATTATTATTATTATTATTATTATTATTATTATTATTATTATTATTTATTGATTTGAGCGACTTCGGATTGCCAAATCAATTATTAGGATTAGAAAAATAAACATTTCTCGATTGGGAAAACCTCATTGACAACTAAATAATAAACAACTACAAATAGAATGTGATTTTAGGAAATACAGGACAACATAATTTTTGGTTTGAATAAAAACATAATTAGATTTATGTTACGTCAGCGGTTTGGGTCTTAGACCCGTGATGAGATGTAGATTTGGGGAGATTCTACTCAGTCGTTAGCTGGACATCAAAGAGACCGAAAGGGTAGTTGGTCTCTCCATGACGCAGAGAGCAGCGTTTTCTCAGGCAGCGAAGATGTGAAGACGTTATAATCTCTGAAGACGCCGGCGGGAATCATGAAAATAAATGCTCGTATATACTCCAGGTATATGTTGTGTTATTTACATCTGTTAAAAAGAACTGTTGTCTACAACTGTTTTGCTACGTCCACGTCAATCGTTTCCTGTTAAAGCCGTTGAATAAATTTTAGAATATACACATTAGACTATTAACAAAATGACACAACGTATGTACATACACGCATTTTACACGTACATGAATATACAGAAAAAAGCGAACCCTACTATTCAACATGTACATGGTTTTGGAACATATTCATATACACACACATACGCCTTATTGGGGTTCTGGTATCGCCACCAAATCCCTCGAAAGATATTTCGTAGTGGGTACATATTGGAGACATATTAATACTTGAAGGCGGTTATGCAAAGTTCGTTTAAGATGATGATAGACAAACACATTTATATTTTCAGTTGCTTGAATGACGACACGAAGACAAAAAGTTACAACATATTAGATGATTTCTTTATTCCTCAGCTGGTCGATTGGTGATGTCAGGAATTCAAGCCTGTAAAACTACATGGTCTCTCTTCAACCCTTCCCCTCTACGGTGATCAGCTTCACTGAGTCGCTGTCCGGCTCTCGTCTGTGACTGTGGCTGATCATCTCTCTAACTTCGAACCACATCTCAATATATTGAGAATGTACTTGTTTATGACGTCAGAGGTGTGCTGTTAACCAACGTGACTAAATTTCACGTGGATTTTACATGTTCATACACACTTTTGGCGAACTAAGAATTCCCAATTTTAATTTTTCAATATCTAACCTATTTTTATTCATTGTCTAGAAACGTGCATTGCCCATTATTTTAACTGAAATATTCATTATCCAGTTATTTTTAAAAGAATGGACAATCGCTCTTTTTTTCTGACATAAAAGAATTAATAATGGACTGCATTCCTACGATTCACATTATACATTATCTTATAACACTTGCCTACAGGGTCTGACTAACCTTTCCCTTATATATATATTTTTTTACACAGTGATCACCACTTATCAAGGCCCGGAAGCCACTCAGGGATAAGGGTTATTGCAAGTACATTACGTTAGTGTGGAGATTTGATGAAGTTTTTACTTAAGGGGGCGGTTCATTAGGAATTTGTTAACGTTGGACTTGAAGACATCCAAGTTGTAGTCCGGTGGGAAGCAGGCAGACGGAACAGAGTTCCACAGGCGTGCAGTTCTAAGAAAGAAGCTTTGTTCATGGAATCCACGTTTTGATTTAGGCACAGGTAAAGAGTGGGGGAAATTTTTCACAGTGGATTCAGCTAGACGTGTGTTTTTCGTGAAGGACTGGCGAGGAAGACCAGAGATTGGAGTTCAGACGAGCACCTGCCATGGAAATAACAATAAAACAAGGATAGGCTCGCATCGTCTCTTCTGTGGGAAAGGGGTTGCAGGGTAGAGAAAAGGGCATCCCCCATTATATTATATTATTTTCACTTATCTAGTCTGCATTCTTACTTAAATGAGTAGGGGACATCCCTCCTTGTGTAACATTCCTTCCCTCCAATTTTTATAAAAATGTGCGAATTTTTAAATTCGCAGCTCAGACAGTAACGACGAAGCCTGTAACGCTAAATAGTGACTAAGTTTGACGTGTTTACGTTTTAATATAATCTGATGGCACCTCCTATTTTAAAACCATTTGAAATCAGTGATCATATACATTGGAGTTTTTTTGCAATTTACGCTGGGTGACCTGCTTGTTATCACGGTTTTTGTTGTTGCTGTTTTATTGATTTTATCATTATTTACCTACTTGATAATCTTGTAGGTGTAATTATAACGTGCAAATTCACTTGTTCTGTAGAGTTTATTTTTATGGCTCTTCGCTTTTTTACATTATCGCATCAAGCGAAACTACCGTATATTATCGTCTATCGAAAAGGCGTACGATCTTGCTTGTTTTAAATATAATTAAATTCATGTAGATTTCCCATTTATTATAATGGACCAATTCTCTATTTATCATATTTACAGCCTTGGTCAAAATTATGCAGCACTAATGAAAACACAAAATTATCATTCAACCTCATATATGTCGAGATTAAGAATAGTGGAGTTTTTTTACATGGTGGTCACCACTTATCAAGGCCCAGAAGCCACTCCGGGATAAGGATTATTGTGTTTACAGTAATCAATGGGATAGTATCGTAGTAATAGTTAGTATTGGAGATTTGATAGAGTGTCTAACTTAAGGGAGTGGTAAATCAGGAATTTGTTTATGTTGGACTTGAAGACAATCATTATTTGGTATGGCATTCTGCCTTTATAACAGGTTTTATTATTGTCTTAATTGGCTTAAGTTGTATGGTGTTATTTTCTGCCACTTTTTATGAAGTTTGGTCTCTAATTCTTTTCTTATAAACATTTGTGCATCATCACTCTTTTCTATAGATGGGTCTACAAAGGTTCAATGGGGATTGATGGGGTCACTTAATCTCTGTTATCCATTTTTTCTCAAAACAACCTATTGAAACTTGACGTATAACTTGCGTCATTGTCTTATATGAAGATGACATCATTTGGAATGTTATTATTTTATAGCTTAGTTATATATGTTTGGTAAATCTGGTCCATCATGTTAGTGTAACTTGTGGAGTCTATTCTGCTATCACATATGTACTGCCTGAAGTAAGAAAAAATAAAGAAAGAATGGAGAAAGTGGAACAATCTGAGAAAAGAGACGGAAAAACAAAACGCAGCAGTGACCATGGTCTGGCCTCCAATAAGCAAAGGTAGGAGTAGGACACACCCGTAAAAAAATTTATAATTATTTGCATACATTTCCACCGCTTGGAAACATGTCACCAAAATGTATTGCGAAAATATACATTTTAAACACATTTTAAAAATATAGTAAATATTTTACATTTTGAATACTTTTTAAGAGGACGCTTCACACAATATCTGAAACTTGTTAAAAACTATTTCGTTTTATTAAAATAACGATAAAGCAGAGACAAACTTGCAACATTTCTTTTGTGAGAAAGAGGTTGTATGGAAGAGAAAAGGACATCCCCTACGAGACTACAAAGTCTATTTTGAACACTATTAAGGCAGGATAAGTCCTTTCTAGCAGCCCCTGCCCAGATGTGGCAACAGTACTCCCACCTTGGACGTACCTGGCTTTTATATAGATAAAGAATTGCATCAGCAGTGAGATATCTACTGGATCGTTAAAAGGATCCCACCATTTATCCAGCGGCCTTGGCAACGGATTTAATGTATGTGTTCCACTTAAGATCAGGAGTAAAAACCAAGCCCAGAAGCTTGTCAAAACATGAAGCCTCCCCAAGACGAGATCCATTCATTTCAATTGATTGCCAGATGAGGATCAGAGCGTTGATGATGTAAAAATAAAAGCTTGGTTTTCGATGCATTAAAAGTAACCAGCCATTCCTTTCCCCGTTGTACCACATGCTCAAGATCAGAGGAGAGAGAATCAGAGAGAACTTGGTCGTTTACGGTCTTAGATATGCTACCATAGATAGTAGTGCCACCAGCATAAATGTCTACGAATGATGTAAGGATGTTACTTGGAAGATCATTAATGTAGATCAGGAAAAGAGTTGGGCCTAGGATGGATCCTTGAGGAACTCCAGCATTAATACTGAGCGCTTCTGATTACTTCCCATCAACCACTAGTCTTATGAACCTATTAGAGATAAATGATTTAATAATTGAGAAGACATTTCCAGCTATACCGTAGCTGGAGATCTTGTGAAGTAAACCTTTATGCCACACTCTGTCAAAGGCCTTTGATATGTCAAGAGCAATTACACTAGAAAGGAAGCCTCGGTCGAGAGATTCGCTAAACCTATGAGATATAACTGCAAGCACATCTGCTGTAGATCTAGCAGAATGAAAACCATATTGTGTGTCACTAAGAAGGTTATTTTTGCTGAGATGGTTGATTACTTCTCAATTTAACACAGATTCCAGCAACTTATTCATGACGCACAAGAGACTTATTTGCCTGTACGGAGAGGGAGATGAGCAATCACTTGAATTCTTAAATACAAGGCATACTGGTGAGATTTTCCAGGGTGATAGGAAGCAATTCCCCTTAAGACAACGTATAAACAGTTTTGTAAGGATGGGCGCTAGTTCTGGTTGAAGTCTTTTGAGTACTATAATTGGAATACCATCGGGGCCGGTTGCTTTACTGGAATCAAGGTTCTTGATTAGCTTGGCAACATCACGTACATATATTTGTATATCACATAGCGTGTTTTCTGATACAGGAGAAAATATTGGAGGTTGGCGGCCATGGTCGCAACGGGTAGAATTGGCAGCAAAGTTCTTGGCAAAGAGTTTGGTTTTGTCTGATGGTAACGAGATTACCTGAGGTCCATTGATGATAGTTGGGATAGAGCACACGCTTCTGTTCAGGATTCTGTTTGCTATTTGCAAAAATTGGTGGGAACCAAGCCGCTGCTCAGCTACTTTGGACTTAACGGACGGAGCATATAACTCTCTTGCGTTCTTTATAACTTTTTTAAAGTGGTTGCTGCCAGTCCTGAAAGAAGATTTAGTCTCAGTACATCTATTACGTTGGTAGCCATGGAAAAATTTATTTCTGTGCACAATGGCAACAGCACATTTTGGAGAGAACAACGGCTTGCTGTTAAGTTTTTGCTGGGAGTTTTTTGAGAGTATGAAACGATCTATATCTACAATTAACCATTCCGTCAGGTCTGATACTATAGAGGACACATCCTTTTTAAACATGCAACGCAGAGGTAGATAACATTATTAGAAACATCTAAATAATTAAAAAAAATAAAATAAAAAATACAAAATAATAAACTAATGTTAAAAAAAGACAAACTTCTCTCATTTAAATATATACGTTTTTCTTCGTTGGAATCTCTCAACCCATTATATATATATATATATATATATATATATATATATATATGTGTGTGTAAATTTAATAGACTGAAAATATCTAATCGAGTTAAAGAATTGTGTATGTGTGTCTGTCTGTGTCTGTGTCTGCGTGTCTGTGTGTGTACATTTCCCTA
Source organism: Euprymna scolopes (assembly GCF_053919585.1). Classification (NCBI taxonomy): domain Eukaryota; kingdom Metazoa; phylum Mollusca; class Cephalopoda; order Sepiida; family Sepiolidae; genus Euprymna; species Euprymna scolopes. The sequence continues at coordinate 98,609,613 of NC_136513.1, forward strand.
CGCAAATACTCTGTCAATTTTTAGTCTACAGATTCGAAATTTGATATACAGGGCACTGAGATTAGGGAAAATCGATGTGATTGGTTTTCGGCTAGAAATTTGGCTGTTAAGGCGTCAAAGTTCAACGATTTTACTTTTTAGAACTCTACAAACATTTTGGGTCTAAACACTTGAAATTTTCGATATAAGTTCCTAGAACATGGATCTAACTTAGTAACTTGATCTAAGCCACAAACAATAAAAGTTAATGGACCATAATAGAGGTCAAAGTTTTTTAAAAATTGACCTTTGCAGTCTCTACCAAATTACTTAGACAATTTCTGGTCTAAACATTTGAAATTTTACATTAAGGGTATTCAGAGATAGGGCAAGCTTTTTCATCGGTTTGGATCGAAAATTTTTAGTTACCAATATATAAATGTATGTATGTATGTATATTCGCATGCATGTCTAAAACTTTCGGCGGAGGTGACGGATTTTACCAAGATCAGTATCGTTTTAAAGTTCGACCTTTCAAACGACAAATATGGAAAAATAACCTAAAAGCAATTATATATTCACCTTCAACTAGATTTTTTTTTAAAAGGGGGGTCGCTTTTTCCGCTGATATTTTTGAAAGTCATCGTCTCCTTTCGATTGTCTAGCCTTATTTAAACATTCCGGTTTGGCGATGATCGTAACAGCAAGGACGTGATGTTTTTCCCGTTCTTTTCCTCCTTCGCGGTACGGGTTCGAGCATGCCTTCCTACTACCACTTTTTTTATTGCTCAACATACACATCCAAACACCCGGGCAACGCCGGGCTGAAATACCACAGCAGACATCCTCACTGTGATCTCTGAACGTATATACCATTCACTGGACAAAGCGGGGGAAGGCAGAGCGGTAGCTCTAGATATATCTAAGGCTTTTGACAGGGTATGGCATGAGAGTCTCCTCAGTAAAATCAGATCATACGGTATCACTGGTAGAATACTTAACATAATTAAATCCTTCTTAGATAAGAGAAAAAGCCAGGTAGTCCTCGACGGTCGCACATCTAAACAATATGATATAAATGCGGGAGTGCCCCAGGGTTCTATCCTTGGACCTCTATTGTTCCTGATATTCATAAATGACCTCCCCGACAACATTGCCTCTGAGATGGGTATATATGCTGATGACACTACACTCTATGGCAGACACGACAGGAAGACGAATGAACATATTTCTAAAGAAATGGCAGAAACACTAGAGGAAGACCTCCAATCTGTAGTGGAATGGGGACAAAAGTGGTTGGTCGCGTTCAATGCTGCCAAGACTAAACTAGTTTCATTCAATAATTACAAGAAACCCTCTCTACCACCCATTGCAATGGCCAACGACTCTTTATCTGAGAGTCCATCTTTCAAACTCCTTGGCCTAACGTTCACAGGAAACATGAGTTGGAACAATTACATTGAAGGCATTGCCAGGGCCGCTGCAAGAAAGGTAGGCTCTCTCTACCGTGCTAGAAAACTACTAACACCCGAAAGTATTCTGTACCTCTATAAGGCCACCATTCGCCCATGTATGGAGTATTGCTGCCACATCTGGGCTGGTGCATCTGCTACTAGTCTCTCGCTCCTTGACAAGGTTCAAAAGAGAGTCGAAAACCTGATAGGCCCTGAACTGGCATCTAAGCTTCAGCCTCTGTCCCATCGACGAAATGTTGCATCCCTCTGCCTTTTCTACAAGTATTTTAGTGGTGAATTCTCTGACGAACTGCAATCACTTGTGCCCCCACGACGCGAGCACCCTCGACAAACCCGACAGGCTACTAGATCCCACCCCCACACTGTAGAGATCCCTAGATGTAAAAGATCTTTTTACTCCAATAGTTTCTTCCCCAGAACCGCAAGACTCTGGAATTCCATTCCAAGTCCCTGCTTCCCCAACAGTACTGACGTGCAGAAGTTCAAGTGTAACGTGAACCGACACCTTGCTGCCCAAATCCCTACATAGTACCCCAGTAGTTGTTTCACCTGATAGTAGCCCCCTACACCAAAGTGACAATTTGCCTTCTTTGGGGTGAAAATGTAATAAAAAAAAATACTTGTATATATATATATATATATATATATATATATATATATATATATATATATATATATGTGTGTATATATATATAAAGTGAACAGGGTTGTGTGTTGGCCCCAACAATCTTCGGCATCTTCTTCTCCCTACTCCTGAAGCATGCTTTCAAGAACACAACGGATGGTATCTGCTTGCACTCCAGGTCAGATGGTGATCTCTTCAACATCGCCAGACTCCGCTCCAGGACAAAGACCAGGACAGTTCGGATAAGAGACATGCTGTTTGCCGATGATGCAGCTATAGCATCGCATCAGGAAGATGGTCTTCAAAGACTGATGGACATGTTTGCTAATGCTTGCAGCCTGTTCGGTCTCACCATCAGCCAGAAGAAAACTCAAGTCATGGGACAAGCAACCGCCTCCCCACCCAGCATCACAATCCAAGGCACACCACTAGAGGTCGTACGCCAGTTTCAATATCTAGGCTCCACGTCTTCAGACACCCTCTCATTGGACGTGGAGCTAAACAAAAGGATTGGAAAGGCATCTACAACCCTCTCTAAACTAACTAAAAGAGTCTGGGAAAACAGGCACCTTACCACCTCCACCAAGATGACCGTCTACAGAGCGTGCATCCTCAGTGTTTTACTGTATGGGAGTGAATCCTGGACTACATACTCAACACAAGAGAGGAAACTCCAGGTCTTCCATATGAGGTGTATACGTAGGATACTTGGTATCACATGGCAGGACAGAGTAATACTGATGTTCTGCAGAGAGCGGACATCCGATCCATTTACTCCCTACTGCGTGAGCGACGTCTTCGCTGGCTGGGCCATGTGCGCAGGATGGATGATGGGCGCATCCCTAAAGACCTTCTCTATGGCGAGCTTGCCTCAGGCTCAAGAAAGAGGGGGCGACCCCATCTTCGCTACAGGGATGTCTGCAAGCGTGACATGAAGGCTCTCTCGGTGGACAGGAATACATGGGAAGCCTCTGCAGCTGACAGAACTGCCTGAAGGAAAATGATACGCCAGGGGATTATCATCAGCGAGAGGACCCTCCATGTTGAAAATGCTGCAAAGAGAGCAAGGAGAAGAGCGAGTGTACAGGCGGAACAGCCGGACGAAGCGGCAAATTGCATAACAACCTTCGTATGTCAAGGCTGTGGCAGACTATGCAAATCAAGAATTGGTCTCTACAGTCACACAAAAGGATGCAAACAGGCAACATCTTAATACGGCGCTGATCCATAGTCGTTTCGACTGACGGATGCCACACATATAAAGTGAAAATATATGTCTTCTGACCGTCTGTCTGTGTCTGTATACATTTCCCTTCCAAATAACTCTGTCAATTTTCGATTTAGAGACTCGAGATTTGTATATATATATATATATATATATATATATATATATATATATATATATATATATATATATAAGTGTATGATTTGTATATATATATATATATATATAAGTGTATGATAGAGTCACTCCGCATCAACGGGGGTGGATCACGCTCACGCGGTTTTACGTTGAGTTACAAATATAGGCAGGATAACCTACCATGCGAAGGGGCCTGTTTTGACGGATTATACCGCTCAGCCCTTGCAAAGTGGGTAAGTTCAGGGAGATAATTGATGACTAAAAATTATGTGCGCGTTCACACAGTTTAATGTACACCGCTCCCCTTTTTGCACAGTGTAGTAGCCCTAGTAATGTCACTTGAAAATAGGACCCCCATGCGCTATCGTACCTTTCTTTATAGAGCTATCGAACCTTTTTCTTCCCATGATGAGGATATCATGTGGTTATCCGCATCATGGGAAGAGAGGAGTTATTAATGGTTACATCCCTCACTCACACCAACGGAGGTGGGCCACTTACAACAGGGAACCCTAATTATTCTTCAAACATCTGAGGTAACTAAGATTTCCACTTCAGCCCCCCTCAGGCTCGTTTGAGGTGTTGCCTTGTTCTTGATACCACAAAAAGTTGAAGCTATCTTTTAACCCCCACATCTACTTTTCATAACATTTCGTCTATATATATATATATATATATATATATATATATATATATATATATATCCCACCTGTCTATTTTAATGTATGTATGCATGCATGTATATATGTATGTATGTATTTATGTTGTCTGTTTGCATAAAACTTTCGACAGCGGCGACACATTTTCACGAAAGTGGTATCATCTTTAATCTCTACCCTTCGGACGACGAATATCGAGTAATTGAGTAAAAACATAAATTCCTTAACCCTTACCTGCACACTTTTACAACAAAACAAATAATATAAATATAAATATAATAAAGGGTCGCCTTTACACCGGTGTAAGTCATGTACTCCTTTTGATTCACTTGCCTTAATTTAAACCTACGCGATTTCCAGTTTGGCGATAGACGCAACCGTAAAGACGTCACGTTTTTCTCACCTTTTTTTCTCCTTCGCGGTCTGGGTTCAAGCTTGCCTCCTTACCTACTATAATTTTTTTCATCTCAACACACACATCTAAACACCAGGGCAACGCTGGGCACCCAGGCTAGTACTTTTATAAACCAGAGGCGATTTTCTGAAGATATCTCGACACAGTTAACGGCGGGTACGTATATATATATATATATATATATATATATATATATATATATATATATATATATATATATATATATATATATTACAGATTTCCAGTTGACTTGGATGCCATCACTAACCCGACTGATACATGGGAAGATTATAAAAGTCAAACAAATTTGGTATATGGTTAATTTACGCATGCGCAAACTAATAGGAATGTGTACAAGTTAAAATGAATATTTTGCATTCTTACTTTCAAATTTCTATATTATAATTCATCTATGATAACTACATCCTCTTAATTTTAGTGTCATGTGACCAGTAGTTTAAGAGTTTAGCAGTTAAATATTTATGGACAGACAAACATACATGCCTCTACTTATTTTACTAATATAGATTTTTGTTTACATCTTTTGAAGATAATGAAGCGTTCAATATTAATCATCAGATCGACTTCATTCTTCATATTCACTTTCTTCATTGATTCCTGTTCTTTTCTTTCGTTCCGTTTATTAACTGGCTAGGATATTGTCCAATTATGTATTCCTTTTATTATGAGTTTATTTTTAGTGTTATTTTCTCATTCTTTTGTCACTTTTACCTCATCATGTACATCCCAGTATCCTATTCTTTTTTCACATTCTAATTTAATTATGTATTACATATACACATGTTTACGTCACTTTGCCTTTATGTTTTTTTATTTTCCTTTTTTCATTTCAATTTGTTACAACTAAAATCGGATTTTGATAACGATCCCAAAATTCCGTTATGTTGCCTTTATTGTTCCCAAGTCTTATGTATCTAAAATCTACAGAAGCTGTTCTTTTCTCAAGACTTATGTACTTACAAAGTATTTAAGAATAAACTCGTCTCATCGATGAGGACGCTGTGCAAATAAGACATTTTTTTTTATTCATACTTGAGTATGCTAATGTTTCGAGCGGGAAACCTAAACAAAATTAAACCCTCGTCTTAGTTGTGTGACATATTGATCTTTTGAAGCTCCTTCAGACACATTTACGGAAGTTCTATATTTAACGTTGATTGCCTTGCGTTCCGACAGTTTTAGCCATATAGAAGTATTTCGTAATTATATTATTGTAGTATTGTCTTTCATGGAAATTAAACCTTCAACTTGTAAAACAATATCCGTATTTTTTGTATAATCGCGAAGATAGACACTATTTTAAATACAGGGAAATCCAGGTCTTTATTTGGAGAAACATTAACTTTGATTTAGTCTGGAAGGATTTTTGCTTTCTGATTGAGGAAAAAATTGAAGCGTAGTTCTAGAGCATATACTACACATTTTTCATATTTCATCCACAAAAAAAAACTGCTATAAATATCGGTATATTTTTGCGTTGTTCGATGAGTCTAATGAACAAACTTATTTCTGTGCTTCTTTACAGATGCAAAGAGCCGAAACATTATGTCTAGCTGTGCACACAAATCGGATTTTGTATGAATAAACACAGCAATGAGTTCATTACGTTCCATCATAAATAGAATTAAGACAGAATAATGCATTATTCATATATGACATAAGTACGTGATTGTTGGTGGAAACTAAAGTTACGGGCGTTTTTATTCTCGTGCCAATAATTCACCACCAAGTAGAATTGTTTACAATGTTTCCGTCGTAAAGCAATATGGACGCAAGTAAATGAAATATCTAGACTGCAACAAGATTTAATCCGGCGTATTTTAATTATGGTTCTGTTCTCAAAAACTTCAGGCGTTATTTAATATGAAGAGTAAAAATAAATCAAACAGATATATTAATACGTTTTATTGTTTTATGAGTAGGGAAAATGTCCTGGCGTTGCCCGGTGTCATTGTTGAAAATAAAGAAACTTTGTATCCTAGTAATTGGTTTTGTGTGGTGTGACATGTGTAATTGAATTTATTTCACAGCGTTGATCGACTTTGGTACTCCTATAGTGTTATTGATCTTTCAGTTTACAATAACCCCATGTAAAAGGTTTTCTGAATCGTTTTCTTATACGTAGGTGTGTGTTATTTTAATTTAACAGTTATAATTTAATTGTAGCTTGTAAAAAATTAAATGGAAGTAAATTAAACTTTTATCAGCGTTTATCATGCTAAAATATATTAATAATATGAAGTGTAGGTTTTATTAGTAGGCAAACAATTGTTGAAATTGTCACCAACATTACAATTAATAAAATTTAAGACTTCAAACTAATATAACTTGATACGACATGATGTGGAAACGAATGAACACATACATAAAGCAATGGCAGAAACTGAGGAAAACCAGGAAGGACATGGTTGAAACATTTGTAGCAAAACGTTTACTAAATATAATATTCTGTTCGTTTCGTTTTAACAATATTTGTTTTTATTATAATTAATGCAATTAAGAAATTGCAATTAATGCTCATTGAATTTTCTTATAATATGCAAATTAGATAGTTTGATTTATTTACGAACTGTTTTAATAATTACTTCGTCAAAGATTAATAAATTTAATTTTGGGGATGGCATAATTCAAATTTGGATGTTTAATAGTTTTTTTTTGGTAAGTCTTAGTATAGTTTCCACATTCAAAGAAATACTAATATATGTTTTTAATCGAGAAATTAACGAAACATATCTATACGAAATGTTCCGTTGCATTATTGTACAAACATTCAACATAAATTAGTAAATATTTTGAACAAAACGAAACGAATAAAAACCTGTAAATTTACTCTGTAGCTAGTTAAACTTTGAAGCGTTATTGTAAAATGACAGTCAAAATCGTTCCATATTAGCGTTCAAATTATTCACAAGGCAAATGGCTTCTATACTACGACTTTAAATCAGGGAAAGAATTTGGTTGACTCCCGAAAGTGATCGTTCAAAAAGCACGGAAAGCACGATCGCAGTCGGTAGATGAATGGGACGATACATTGATGATAATATAATGCTACAAAGAGTACGTATATTTCCTTTAACAAATACGAAATGCCTTCTCAACAAACGAGTATCATAGCAAATAATGCTCTACTTGAAGGCCCATTCTTTAAACTCCTTTGTTTCACATTCACAGCTAACGTTAATTGAAACAAAATCATTGCCTCTTTTATAAGTGCATTACTCGAATATGCTTATATGAAGTCGGAGCGTCTGTGGCCCTACGACGTATATACTCGCATCTAAAGTGAGAAAGATCATATACCTCATCTCATTATTTTCGAATTACAAAGATGCCGGAATGTCTTTTAATACTTTCTTTCAACGGGATGACAGGTTTTGGAATTTTCTTCTTTTTTTTTATTCTCCCTGACTAACATGTAGACGTTTACATGAACAAACGTTTCCAGAGTTCCTTTTTAGACACAATTCTAAATAGCTGCAGCTTACGTCCAAAGTGTGAAAAAGACTTAAAGAAAGAAACTTTATTTTTATTTTCATAGAAATGCCCGGTTTGGTTCGATCGTAAAACACAGTTAAATATATTTTAATTAATACGTAATTTGTGTTCATTATTAAATGACATATACTCTATTGAATATTATCATGCTCTGACGAACTGCAATCACTTGTGTCCCCACGACGTGAGCACCCTCGACAAACCCGACAGGCTGCTAAATCCCACCCCCACACTGTAGAGATCCCTAGATGTAAAATATCTTTTTACTCCAATAGTTTCTTCCCCAGAACCGCTAGACTCTGGAATTCTATTCCAGGTCCCTGCTTTCCCAACAGTACTGACGTGCAGAAGTTCAAGTGTAACGTGAACCTACATATTTCTGCCCAAATCGCTACATAGTAACGCAGTAGTTGTTGCCCTGATAGTAGCCCCCTACACCAAAGTGACAATTTGCCTTGTTTGGGGTGAAAATATAATTTAAAAAAAAATAATAAAATATTGCCCCTGTTATATAGCAGTGATTTCAAATTTTTAAACAATCATCTAGAAATGAAACCAAAACATTTAGCATCCTGTCGAGTGTCCTAGCGATGTATCGCTAAATAGGTAAGAAATATTTCATAAAAAAACGACTTAAAGAAATGAATTTAATTTACGCATGCGCAGAGAGAATTTTAAATTTGTTGACAAGTTGCAATGAACTGTTTTCATTTAAAGTCGCCGACACATGTATGTGGTTGCTACAAAGATTTTACTGGTTATAAATCATCCTAGGTGTATGAGTAATATTTCCCATCATTTTCAATGTTTTGCAACCAGTAGTTTAACTGTTTATCTGTTAAATATTTACACACAATCATACACACATACATCTACATTTCTATTTATATAGATGCTGGCGTTTTAATCTCATTATAGGGACTGGAAGTACATCCACTTCCGAAATGTAAACACTAACGTCTTTTTACATTCTTTTTTAGTAACTGCAGTAAGTTTACATTTTTTGCCAGTGTTCTTTGTATTAAATGTCATTTCAGTAAAGTGATGTCAGAATTCGTTTCTATATGTTTGCAAACGTGGATTTATTTCATGATCGATTACCAAGATAGTCATCGAATGGTATGACGTGAGGATTGATGATGATTAGCTGTTTTCCTTCTGGCAGTGATTGACGGTGCAGTTAACATGGAATGATGCTGGAGTATGTTCTGGGGAGATGAAACATATTAAACATGAGATGCATAATGTCATTTTAAAAATTTGTAAATTACACAGGAAAAAGTAGTTCATTCCTATCGACACACGCAATATCATTTGCTTAACATTCCAGCTTTTAATTTAGATAAGTTTTTACTATTGAATGTGACATCTTTCAAGTGTCTTATTTTTTTTAGTTTGAACATATTAATGTTATCGTGTTTTGCATGTGACATGCAATTCTACACACCGCAGATGCATATATAAATATATATATATATATATATATATATATATATATAAATATATATATATAATAAAAAGAGAGTGTGTTTGAAGCATTGCTGGTAAATATGTATTGAGAAGTCTAAGAGGAATATAACAATGCAGGGAACCAACTGGTATTTGTGTAACAGAAATGGAAATCAAAAGATCTTACTTGTGTTTGTTATTTTTTAAACTTTGTATATCCATTCATTTTTCAAGATAATCACAATAATATCAGTAAACATGAATTTACTGTTTTATATAATCGACATGGAAGAATTCTTAGTATTTCGAGAATATAATTTTTGTTTTTCAAAAATAATTACTTAACTATGTAATTTAATGCACATTTTAATATAGTATTTATTTTTTTCTATTTTTGCTTTATTATGTAGTTTATTTTTTAATAGATATTTGTTATCGAAAAACATTCGTTTGTGAAGATGACCGTTCTGACGCAATTTTTCTGTGGGTCCGAAGATAGCATGTTACACGAATTGGAACTCTGAAATATTTTCCGTGTGTCAGTCACCGGGGGGATCATTCTCTATCAGAGATCTTGATTGTTCTGTCTCCTGACAAACCGCCCCCTTAAGTAAGACATTCTATCAAATCTCTAATAGTAATGATTACTACAATACTATCTCATTGATTACTGTACACGCAATAACCCTTACCCCTGAGTGGTCTCCGGGCCTTGATAAGTGGTGACCACCATGTAAAAAAAAATGTCAGGTTTTATTAAGCCTACATCATTGCGTACGGAATCAGCTATTGTAGTCAATTTGTGAGTTGAACCACACCAGGAACATATGTCTTGGGTTAGTTTTTTCCCCATGATTTCAAATATAATACAAACTCTTTAAAGGAGACTTTCAGATTGTCTTGAACCGTTTCTGCTGTTCTCCTGTGGGTTTTAAAGTTTAACCGTAGAAGACCTGTTTTTGGAACCTTGAATCAGGCAGGGTTGACCAGGATAGAACCTCTGGGTGTGTTATCTTGCCTTGCCACTCGATCTACGGAGGCAGGTGTATATGAAAATGATTCAGTTTCCTGGCGTTACATGTGTGCGTGTGTGTGTGTGTAAAACTTTTAAAATTAATTTAACAAAAGCCCCACTTCTTATCCAACAACCTCTATACATAACACACACACACACACACACACACACACACATATATATATATATATATATATATATATATTTAAAAATCCGTATTCTTGCTTGTTTGTTCAAAATGGTGTCATCGCATACAATATATATATATATATATATATATATATGTGTGTGTGTGTGTGTGTGTATTTGTGTGTGTGTTTGTGTGTATTTGAGTATATTTGTATATTGCATAATCATGGTAAGATAATCGACGGCAAGCAAACTTAAGTTTGGCTAATAACAGATAGGTAACAGTTTGGGCATTTTAAGCGCTGTATGTGCTCTCCGCTTATCTCGGCATTGTTTCCACTCGCCATTAACTATCTCGTGCCACTAGTATTAAACAATCCCGACTTACGAAAGTTGTGATATCAGATTGCGCAAGTTTTGCTACAAAAATATCATGTGCAGGCACGCTTACAGTGGATATCCATAGTTAGTCAACAGTAATGGAAGTTACTATATATGTATAGCACTTGATATTTATACGAGGGGTGTGCAATAAGTAATGCCCTGGCCCACTTCCCATAGCAGTAGAGCAACGAAAGTTGGCACAGTTATTAGTCTTTCTCTACATAGGAACCACCCAGAGTTATGCATTTCTCCCATCGTTTGATGCAGCTCTGGAGACCGTTTTTTAGAACACCTTAGGTTGGTCCTCAAACCACGACGTGACTTCAGAAATCAAGGCTGCGTCATCTGGGAAACGCGTTCCTTTCAAAAACCACTTCATGGCTGCGAAGAGGTGAAAGTCAGAGGGGGCAAGGTCAGGAGAGTAGGGAGGATGGGGTAGGGTTTCATAACCACACGCCCCTGCTTCTGATCTGGCGGCATGCGAGTTGTGGACCGGAGCGTTGTCCCGCAGGAGGAGGGTGCCGTTGCTGGTCTTGCCCCGCCTCTTGATTTTGATAGAATCCCTTAATTTCCTCAAAAGTGAAGCATAATAGGCTCCTGTAATTGTGGTACCCTTTGCCAGGAAATCTGTCATCACTAATCAGTCCTTGTCCGAGAAGTCTGTGAGCATGACCTTGCCAGCGGAGGGCTGCACCTTTGTCTTCTTTGTAGGTGGTGAGTCAAAGTGCTTCCACTGCATTGACTTGACTGGGCTTAGGTCTCTGGATCATAGTGATGGACACAGGTTTCATCCTGTGTAATCAGCCTTTTGAAAAACTTTTACTCATCTTTTAGGAACATCTCGAAATCCTTCCTCGAACACTCGACGCGTCCTCGCTTCTGGAATGGTGTGAGCAACCTGGGAATCTATCTGACAGACTCCATATCCATATGCAAATTGTCATGAATGATAGTTTCCACAGACCCTGTACTAATCTTGACATCTTGGACTATCTGACGAATAGTAATGCGCCGATCTTCCAAAATGGCAATCTCAAATTCACGGACATATAGCTCATCAATGGCAGAAGGGGGCGACCAGGTCTAGGAGCTGTTTCCACAAACTTCCAGCCATGTTTGAATTCACGATGCAAGGGTTTTACAAGGTAACATGATGGGGCATTATCACCATCATTTTCTTTCATTTCATCAAAAGTCTCCTGTTGTGTGCGTCCTTTGAAATACAAAAACCGGATCACTGCTCGACATTCAACAGGCTCTATTTCACAACTGACTCAGTTCAAACACCTGTAAAACAGAAACCACAATGAGTTCAGAGCTGTAATTTGCCAAATACACCATATAGATACACATCATTGCGCATGCAAAATTTAAGATCAGACATCTGGAAGTGGGTCAGGGGCGTTCCTTCTTGCACGCCCCTCGTATATGTGTATACGCCTTTCTGTATATCTTTAAATACACAATATGTATATATATAAACATATTGTGGCCGTATGTAGCATATAATATTTTATATTAATGCAAGTGTATGTGTGTACGTATGTGGCTGTATATATATATATATATATATATATATATATATATATATATATATATATATATATATATGCACACACTAATATATGTATATAATATTTTGATTGCAGAAATTTCCCTCTGGGCCGAAATCGTGTCAACAACAGACGCCACATACAAATTTATTATATATAGACTATTAGCCACTATCTTATGTAACGTAAGACCTACATTTTAAGCACATTTAGTGGTTATATAAAAAATAAACGTATAATTACCTATAGGAGCAATAATATCACAATTGAGCAGATGTAGAGCAGTTTTAGAGGAATTAGTTCTTATTTTTCCCCTAAATATTAAGTCCTTCTACCACTCTCAGTAAAGACAGGGAGAAAATATACATATTTTAGAGACATTGTTCTTGAACTCTTCGTAACTGGATCATAAACTCATAGACATTACTCGTAGATATAATTTTTCCATTCCCCGATCAGAAGTCATAAATTCCCCACTCCTAAATTACGCCCATTCTTATTGGCTGACAATTCCATTATTTAAAAATCTATCTCTTAATATATAATTGAACGCCCCATAACTTTTCAAATATGATGACACTCTCTACATGGATCAATCGCTTTAAAAATGACCAAATACAAACATAATAACCGCTCATAACCAGAAATAAAATACTAATAACCATATGCTTATATATGCCCACATTAAAAACACGCCACTATTCCCCTCCCTCAAACTAAAAAAAATGTATGGTTTATTTTTCGATTTTGGAGAGGATTTGCGAACAATACACGATGCTATTTTGTTTTCTTTTACTGTAATTAATGATGTAGCTATTGTTCGCCGTGAAATATTTTTTTTCTTTTGACTTAAAAGAACTATAAAAAGGGAGCTATATATAGAGAGAGACCGGAGGGGTGAGAGAGAGATTGAGTTAGATGAAGATATATAGAGAGAGATATAGAGATGAAAAGAGATAACTTTTTAGAGTTCTTTTTCTACAGCGTCAAGGCTATCTTCACCATTTTTTTTATTTCCTCACCCCCTCTCTCTATCCTTGATTATTATTTCTTTTGCTTGTTTCTGTGTTGGTTTTACCATGCGGTTTGCTACAATGAATTGCTATCACAAAAGAAAAAAAAAGCATGTACCTACATTTCATTCCGCATTTACTCATGTACTCATAGATTATCGTGAAACAAAAACCATCGGGATGAAGCTAACGCCCCACAAATAAATAAATGCATACACATTCTTGTTTATAAATTAACTTACGTGTATTTTTCTATAATAAAAAACACAGTTTGCCACACTAATAACTAAAAAAAAAATAATGTAGCCTCTTTTGGTGGGGTGTTCTATTTACGCACACTAAACTACAGCAACGCGTGGCTAGAAGCATTTTTACTTAATCTTTTTTCTGATAAAAAGTTGGTTGGTTGATTGCTTGGTTGTTTTACGGCATATCAACATTTTTTAGGTCATTAAATGCCGAATACAGTGATTGTGAAAAGGTTTTTAATAGAATATGCATATTTTTTTTTCAGTCAATTTCTATTTAACCCATAGTTGGGACCCTAAAAGGTACTACCACACCGGGTTAGAGTGGACCTGGTAGCAATGGCAATAAAGGGGTGACTCCACACTCTCCAAAGCCCGCAAGCTGGGGCCTCACCAACGGATACAGTTTTAGTCCATATCCAGAACTTCTGATAAGAGGCATATAGCTTATAAATGATGTGGTCTAAAGTGTTTTTCTATTTTAACCTTTTTTTAGCTTATTTATCTAATACTATAATAAATTTCATTCTGAGTCAAAAGACTATAACTTTCTTCGGTTTAAAATGTCTTATATATATATATATATATATATATATATATATATATATATATATATATATATATATATATATATATATATATATATACTGTCGACGCACTAGGAAACAAATTGACCTTTTGCAGATTCCCTATTTATTGGTATTTAATAATCCGGCGATTTCAATTGCAATTCTTATGCAAAAGCTATTATCATAAATTATTTTATTATATTGTAAACGAGGACAATTAAGAATTCACCAAATTGATAAGCACAGTCCACGACACATTTTTAAATAACATGCATGGCGTTGCTTTCAAGTGGCCTTTTGCAACAGCCCTCACGTTGAGGCCAACGAAAATAAGCAAAAAAGCGTGTCTCTCCTTTCTCTTCTCATTGAATTCATATTCGTTTTTGTAGTCTAAACTTTTACTAAAGAAAATTATTACTCTATCTTTTAGTTTAATGTTGACGAATTTAGGGTAAATTGCCATCATTCAAGAACTGAAAATAAAGCATATGTATTTTGTCTGGTTTAGAACTGCACGCCTGTGGAACTCTGTTCCGTCTGCCTGCTTCCCACCGCACTACAACTTGGATGTCTTCAAGTCCAATGTTAACAAATTCCAAATGAACCGCCCCCTTAATTAAACACTTCATCAAATCTCCACACTAACGTAATGTACTTGCAATAACCCTTATCCCTGAGTGGCTTCCGGGCCTTGATAAGTGGTGATCACTGTAAAAAAAAAGATAACAAATGCTATAAGGTAAATCCCTAATTGGATATCAGACATAAGTTATATAAATACGTAAGAAATTAATTAATTATTGACAAAACCATAGATCATGAAAGTAGTTTCATGAACAATGGTGACAGTTGTCTGCAAGTTATCTCAAGCCATCATAAGAAGGGGTGGCAAATTAGCAAAACTTTTACATTAAACCATTTTAGAAAAGTTCATCCAGAAGAAACAACAATTCAAGGTAAGAAAAGAGAAGGCAATGAATATTTAGGGACAGACATTACAGGAATAATACACGTAACTTTAATCCTCTTTCAAGACACCAAATAGAATGAAATTAATATTGGCCAAAAGGAAAATTCTGGAAATTAATAATAACATGTAATAAGAGGTTCATTATCAGTTAGGAGATCTGTTTACTCTTAATATTAAACCATTGACATTGGAATTGGCTTATTGCAAAACTTTGTTAAAAATAAAGTATTCCATCGAAAAAGTACTTCGCTTAACAATAAATCCATATACACAAGTACAAAAAATAGTTCAGTCGTCTCTTAATTGAAATTAGCAGATTGACTACAGACATTTTGAGATAATAATACTCCATTCTCAGATTGGCACGTTATTGATATGCAAATGATTTTGAAAACTGAAGAGCTATGCCTACAGCTATATTATTTCCTGATACAGACATACGTCGGATGAATATAATAATAAACCAACAATTGTTTTGGGTGATTATATTATATCAAATAAAGCGAATTCCCGAGGATCAAATATGGGGTCTTGTATCAAAGAATGCGCTGCAGATTCAATATTATGATCCATACATACATGCAACTCTCAGTAAATTATTTATTTTCGCAACAGTCTGTGAAGACAATCATTACCTAACAGAAATATACTTTATCACTTTACTCGCTCTTTGTGAGTAATTAGCGTATTAAGTTACTACAAGATCAGCTTTTTTGGAAAGACATAAATGAATTTTAAAATTCCACCTCAGCGTGGAATTTAATATATGTTAAAACTGGATTGAGAACACTGACACGCTCTTGTTAAAAAAACAAAACTGCCCAGTTACGGAGTCGCATTGTCATCTGTCTACAGGATATTTGTAATCGCTAAGCCGGAGATTCCTCTAAAGGCTTTATTACGACAGAGCGTAGCAAGTTATTCAAGGGCGATCGCCATCTCCTAATTAGACACCCAAATGTGCCGCAGCGACTATCATCTCGCAAGAGCGTTGCCTCTGTAACAGGACTCGGACGAAAAACACTAGCGTCCTTCTACAGTAGTGGAATGAATAAGTCAAAGTTAACACCAAAAGAAAGCATTTCCAATGGAAAAAAGTGGGCAACATTACAGCGGGCCCGAGCAAAGTTTGCCAAATTAGGGCTATGTGCAGCACGATTGCAATCCATAAGGCGCCGATATGCACACTATCATATACATCCTCACAAACTGGCGTCTAAGAGATGCATGTTCCGATGTGGACCTGACTAGTACCTCACACACTGCCCGACCATACATATCGAGATGGAGAGAAACGCTATGATGATGACCAAAATCACAGAAATATTGACATCACAGAATGATGATTTGTAAAAGTGTTGGGTTAAAGCTTGAAATTATTGTTCACATATTACATAAAAAAACGCTGGTTAAAATGTTCATATGAAGCGCAGAGCATATTTCGTTGTATTATAAAAATTTGTCTTTGTAAAAGTTTGTAAAAGTTATTCGTTTCTAAAAATTAATTAGCATTTGACAAGTGCTCCGGTTCTTATCCAACAACCTTCATACACAATACACAGCACACACGTATGTGTACACACACACACACACACACACACACACACACACACACACACACACATACATATATATATATATATATATATATATATGTGTATATATATAATATGTATATTATAATAAATGCGTATTCCTGTTTGCTTGTTTGTTTACAATCGTGTAATCGCATACACTATATCAGAGAGGCGGTAGCACTCTCTATATAGGGATGGCCCGTACACGCCTATATACGCCTACAAAACAAAACTATCCAAATCTCAACTAAAATCAACTTATAAGTTTCAAAAAGCACATATTCTTACAGAGAAGCGTCTTACGAATCCAGCGAGTGTCAGAACGTCGGTTAAAATGTCAAAAGAGAGCAAAAAAAAAAAAAAAGGGTGCAAAAATGGCCAATTGTTCTTCTTTCTTCTTTCTTATTCTTCTTTCTTTTGAGACGATGTATCTCGGTGTACGAACGGTCTCTGATAACAGTTAAAGCATCAATCGACTGCTCTTTACACGGAGAAGTGCAGTGACCCATCGCTTTTTAGCTAACTCCATAATTAAATAAGATTACGTGTAATAACAAGTTTTAAACACTATATACCCAATGTAGACAGACCACTTCGAACACGGAACTTCTCTCAAAAGGGACAGCTCCAAAAAGTACACCGGATGCTCACAGACGTTCCAGTTTGCCAGTGGCCTATATTTCTTGGACCCTGAATATTTGAGGTGAACTCTTTAAACAGTAACCCACCAACGTTAATGAAACCACGAAATCTTTATCTCAGTTGATCAAAATTGTTATAAGAGTAACCTATCAGCAAGTACGACGTCAAAAAACAATGTTATAAAAACAAATAATTCTTCAGATTTTGGACTGTAAAATATGTACAAAATGTCAATGCTGTGACCAGGATTCGAACCTAGGTTAGCACGGCCACAACGTGTGGTCCTAACCTCTAGACGACCACGGCTAACACTGACGTCTGTCGCTCTTGGCAGAAAGACACATGACTACTGCCAAACTATTGAAAAATAAGGAGGAAACTTGAAATTCTCACGCATGCGCAAAAATACACTATAGCAACCATTGTTAAATGCAGCTGAATCTCTTCGCTCGCGAAGAAAAGTAGATCAGACCAGTTCTTCTAAGAACTCACCAAACGCCAAATGAAATTAGTTAAATTAACCGCAAAAGAAACTGCAAGAAAGTCATCTTCTAAGAACTCACTGGAAGCTGACCAAAAAGAATCAAAATCCAAGCCCTAGCCACAAAAATAACTAGATATTGGCTACTATACACAATCTACTAATAAAAACAAGTAAGTTTTCTAAAATAAACTACAATAAATTAACCAAGTAACCTCACACTGCCACTGATTAGGACTTCATATAAAGATAACAACTACACTATTGGTGTATATACCGTACCACACTTTAACTATTGGTGACGGGGCAGTATCTCAATTCTACGAGAGTTGTCTTTCTATAAGATAAGTGATATTATAGTAAGATACACATAAGTGTTATATGTTTACATTTAATAAAAAATGCCAAAGTCAGCACGTAGTAAAAAAGCTCAGAGAAATATAGACTATGAAAAAAACAAAGTCAAGGTATTATCTGAGCAAAAAGAATACTATCAGAAAAATGCTGAAATAATAAAAATTAAGTATCATGCAAATCCTGAGGCAAAGAAGGCTACTTCACGTGCTGACTCAAAAGCACGGTATAACAGGGATCCCGAGGGAAAAAACTGCCTCACGTGCTCTTTATAACAAAGAACCAGAAAAAAGAAGGCTGCCTCACGTGCTTACTCAAAAGCACGGCATAACAGGGATCCCAAGGGGAAAAAAGCTGCCTCATGCACAAACTATTAAAATATAAATATCAAAAACTGCCAAATCTTTGCCAAAACGCGGAAGAATAAACCAAGAAAAATTTCATAGTGAAGGTATGAACATTTTAGAACTTTATAATTCTCTAACTGTTTTATCAGAGAGGCGGTAGCACTCTCTATGTAATATAGAACCGATGGAGGACCAAGAGGCAACTCCTAAGGCACAAAACCCAAAGACCTAAAATCCAGCAGGAAGCGACCTGCTACTAATGGAGGCGGCAATGAGCCGCCTCCTAAAAAAGACAATACTATCATGAATGTAAGTTTAAAAATAAGACTGTAAGTAAAAATACTAATTAACAAGAATAAAAAAGCATTGGAAATGCAAAAGGATATAGGGATGGTATGCCAAAAAGTATACAAACAAGATAGCTATGAATGGCTAGGCACATGGAAATAGAATTGCATCCAAAGTATAGCCCTATAGCTTTTTACAACCGTAATGATGGCACGAAATGAAGATTGGAGAAAAGCTATAGGGCTATACTTTGGATGTAATTCTATTTCCATGTGCCTAGCCATTCATAGCTATCTTGTTTGTATACTTTTTGGCATACCATCCCTATATCCTTTTGCATTTCCAATGCTTTTTTATTCTTGTATATATATATATATATATATATATATATATATATATATATATATATATATATATATATATATATGTTATGACCTTATGTGTGGCGTGACATGACGTCATGAATTAAGGGAAGAAAAAAAATAGAGTCCCCGGGCAACGCCTGCCACCTATATATATATATATATATATATATATATATATATATATATATATATACAGTGAATGACCTGTCATTATTAATGTGCAGTTTATATCTATATCTATCTTTCTTTTCATATATATATATATATATATATATATATATATATATATATATATATATATATATATATGCAGGAAAAGAAAGATAGATATAGATATAGATATAAACTGCACATTAATAATGGCTGGCGATTCACTGTGCTTCGAAGACACGCACTTTCCCTTCTTGATTCAAACTTCAGACCTAGTCACTAGATCCCTTTATATGCTATACTGGCAATCGCACGTGATCATTCGCTCTGTCTTTCGCCAGCTCGCTTCCAAAGTCACAAATCATAATCCCGACCTTTAGTGGATAACCTCCTTCTAAACGACCCGGGTTATTATTACGCTTTTGCGATAAATTTGATGGATAATACGAAGCTCAAGACTGCACGAGATCAACACTTTGTCAAAATGTCATCTGCGCTTCCACAAGTCATAAATTCTACACAGGATTTTCCTTCGCTGTTGATTGTCTCGAAACTGCACACTTACTTCTTTCGTTACGGATTTGATCAAAAGGAGACGATTGTTTAGTAAATAATCAGGAAAGTCTATTTGGCTTAGTCGTTCAGACATTCTCAAGCCAAGTGCACTATCGTATTGACTGTTTAGACTTGTGTCTAAATGACTGGCAACATTTTATTTTTAATATATCATTCATATATCATTCATATATTACCATAAAAAGATGCACTGTTTATGTCAGTTTATTCAAGACAGCATAGTATTGTTAAGCATTGTTTGTATATAATGATTACAGATGAAAGGACTGACGTTATGCATGCGAATACTTAATTTGTATAACTATTTTAAACAGTTTATAATAAATATTGTTTTATTCCTATTATATACGCAGTAGATTTCTCGCATATCGCTTTATACACGCAATGAATCAAATCTAATTCAGTAGTTTTAAAACATGTTACTTCTATCTCCCAATGTACTCCAAGATAAGTGTTAGACGCATAAATTCCTACACAGAAAATTGCATTTTTTCCTTGAAATCAATCAGTCAGTTAAACAAAGTATGTTTCATCGGATATCACCAAGACATAATAAATCGTAACCTGCATCATGTCTACGATGAATAGTGGTAGGTTGTAACTCTTATTTTTCATTCATAACTCTTATATTGTCATCAAATTAGTTTACTGTTTACGCCATTTAAATTAACATGGCCTAAATTTATTTTGTCCAAAACGATGTATAAATGATACTTGAGAGGTGAACGTAAAAATGATGCAAACTTTGTAATAATACAAATAAGTAATTTATTATGAACTGTTTTGCAGATAATACAAATTAAAAATTCACTTAATAGACGCTATCACTTTTTTTACATGAATATCAATATTTTACCGCGTCCTTCAATTATAAGCTACATGTGTTTAGATGCGTATATTTATTTGCCTGTCGCCTTATCAGTTAGTCGTTTCTGATCTGATACGCGTATATTAAACTTAACATAAAATAGTTTAATTCGTTGGTTAACACGATCTACTACTTATGACCGCATGAATTTTTTTATGCTGGACTGATAACTATCGATGACTATAGGCATATTTTCAATAGAAGATTTTAGACGCTGAAGTAATAACTTAAAAAAAAAGATGTAGAAATAAATCGATTAAAAACTTGTTGAATAATTTTTTTCAATAAAAATAAATTAATTGCAATTTAAATAAATATATTTTAAAAACTAAATGAGTATATTTATATTTTCGTCATTAATGATGAACTTCGTGATTATTTTATGGATAAAATCATAAAATGATTCGCAATTGTATTTTGAGGAATCAAATCTCAACACCGAGAAAAATGTAAAGTTTACAACTGAACACACCAAGTACAATAGTCAATGCACCAAGCGTTCGCATCACATTGACATCGTGCACATAACATTCAAGATTTAAACTGTAGTCCGAAAAATTAAAATAAGATGAATAATAAATCCTCGTTTACAAAAGTAGAATAGGCATCCATCGTAATGAGATACCTATTTGAAGTGATGTTCAGGTTTACAAGACGCGTTTTCCGTGGATTCAATCTTTGTTTCCATCAAGCCTAACGATGATATAACTTGCAAACACCAAGAAACCCAATGTGTTGCGGTTGTAGACGTTTATTATTTTATAACAGTTGGCGCAGGACAACTTCGAAATTCGATACGAACAGAAACCGCAAGAAAGTAGTGAAAGGTATTCTATAATAAATGGTGGAAGCGGTCAAAATAGGAACCGATACCAAATATGATCGCGTATGTTTGCGGACTCAAGACTCTCACAAAAGTAACTCCTCTAGCTAAAACTCTCAACGATTTCACCCCACTCTATCTGTGCCTTAATCTAACATTAACTCTATAAGCAAAGATTATTTCTAAAACATATCGTCAATAGAATTAGTCTGTCCCCCACTTGTTTACAATTTGGTTTTCTTCAAGTCCAATGTAAACAATTTCTAGCTGAGCCGCCCAATTAAATAATCAAACAACGCAAAAGTGTTACTACTAAAGTTTATTACGCCGCTTTCCGAGTACTATCGTGCACTCATTAATTTTGGCCTTGATAATTCGTGACTCCCTTGTCAAAAACGACCTTTACGTTGTCCTCGATGTGCTGAATATTTACGGACCCACCTTTTCAGTAAGGGACTGAAACGCATTAAAAGTCGTGTATACGATTTTAATAAATGTTTAATTTAAGCATAATACACTAATGTAAATAATTTTAAACGATTGAACATATTCTATTTATATTTGGTGGCGGAACGAAGGAAGAGTAATTAAAAGCAAAAATATAAGTTGAATGAAAAGTGCATAAGTATATATAGAAGGCCATTCAAAAGTAATGCATCCCTATTGAAGAACACCCGGATGAACCAAGTGGGAATTGCAAATTGCATTGTTATAATGATATTAATTTACATATATGACTTTGAATTGTCATCTCTCGGTTGCAGTTATTAACGGTGTGAGACACTAAACAAGTAACACCACTCAGGACCGTGGGTCGGATGCAAGATGCGCCATTAAATTCCGGACAAAATGCATTGACTTGGTAGAAAAAATAAATTCTATTCCGAAAAGGGTCGCTCGTTATATAGGGAACCACCCTATCTTCGTAGTTTTTTTTTTTAATTAAAAAGTACGGTTCTATTCTTATAGAAGTATATTTGCATGTTAAAGCTTTCGAATCCGCTGTACAGCTAAATGATGATATTGTGGAAAAATTAATTATTGAGCACAAGACATAAATATCATTATAATAATGTATATATATTATTATAATAATGTAATAATATTATTATTATAATGTATAAATATTATTATAATAATGTATAAATATTATTATAACAATGTAATAATATTATTATTATAATGTATAAATATCATTATAATAATGTATAAATAGTATTATAATAATGTATAAATATTATTATAATAATGTAAAAATATTATTATAATAATGTATAAATATTATTATACCAATGTAATAATATTATTATAATAATATATAAATATTATTATAATAATGTACAAATATTATTATTATAATAATGTAATAATATTATTATTATAATAATGTAATAATATTATTATAATAATGTATAAATATTATTATAATAATATATAAATATTATTGTAATAATGACAAATATTATTATAATAATGCATAAATATTATTATAATAATGCATAAATATTATTATATTAATGCATAAATATTATTATAATAATGTATATATATTATTATAATAATGTACAAATAGTACCACATCTGTCTTCGTAGCTTTTTAATGTTTGAATATAATATTGTTTTAGAATAATCAAGGTATATATGTATGGATATAGTAATTGTTGAATAAATGTTTTCATACGAGTTGTCCATGTTTTAAAGATGATACAATATTTAACCTGTTGCAAGGTGTGTGTAAAAACGGTGCATAATAGGTAGAGAAATAAATGGATATAGATACGGATCTATGTATATATATTTATATACATACATATATACATATATATATATATAATATATGTCTACTTAAACAGAAGTGGGTGAACTTAAGAATTCAAATGAAAACTTTGAGCTACGAAACTGAGGCGGTAAAACATTAGACTACCGATTGGGCAGTTACGTGTTCGATCCTTGTTAAAAGTTTAGTCAGGCTGACGACAGATCATACCTAAAAACACAAACATGTGAAAATATATTTTAAAAAAGAAAAGTAAATATTAACACATTTTATTAATACGATATTAATGTACAAAGTAATACATCCGGAAAAAGAGTGACGTAAATAAACAAAAGACAAGTACATCTATTATCGCTTAGGTATACGAAACAATTGAATACATCAGAATCGCGAAGAAACACAATAACAGATTTTATATTTTAAAGCCATATAATCGTGCATAATAAATTCACAGGTTCGTTCCTAAGTGGTCAAACACTAAAGTACCTACTGGGCAGTTACGAGTTCGGTCCTTTTTAAAAGTTGAGCCATGCTGACGACGGGTGATACCTCAAAACACATGCACGTCAAATATATTTTAAAAACAAACAAAACCTTTACATATTTAATTAAAAAATATATGAATTATCAACAAAATATTTCCCGAAAATGAGTGACGTAAATAAACAAAACACAAGTATATCAATCATCCCTTTGGTATACGAAAAATTAAATATAAGAAAATGCCTGATAAAAAAATAACGGAGCGTACATTTTAAAACGATATAATCGTGCTTAATAAAATGACAGTGCCGTAGCTCAGAGGTCAAACATTAGACTTTTGATTAGGCAGTAACATGTTCGATTCTGGTTAAAAGGTTAGACATGCTGACGTCTGATGATACCCCGAAAGTTTTGTTCATGTATAATTTTATGTGTGTAAAAATGTTTTTTTTTAAATATAAATAAAAAGATAAAATATATTTAATAAATAAGAAATAATATATACAGATATATCGTATTTCTTGGAATATCTCTTTATCTCATTGCTTATCTTTTTATAAAAATATTTTCTCGCTATATCCTTAACTCGTTAACTATATATCTATTTTCTGTTTACATCTTATTAGTTTTTCTTGTTCGCTTTATATATATATATATATATATATATATATATATATATATATAAAGAGAGAGAGAGAGAGAAAGAGAGAGAGAACGACTTATATGTAATTATACTGAGTTCGTGAAATTCAGTAAATTTTCATATACCAATGAGTTTTAAGCCAGAAATGGTTGACTTAAAGAGTTAGCTACAAAATTATCAAATTTTATAATTGAGCATTAATATACTGTTTAAGCAAAAACAAGACTTCAAAACAAGGTGTTGGTGAACACAAACAGTGTATTTCAATTTACGTTCCCCTTCCTTCCTTGTCTTAAAAAAATGTTCCATTGCCAAAAGTATGATTATTCATAAAGTCTGAAGAAATGCTGGTTTTGATAATTTTCAAACAACATAATGCTTGAAATTGTCGAACTGGACATGGAAACAATTGTAACGTAAATTGAAATCCACTTTTTGTTGCCACCAACACATTTTTTTGAAGTTTTATTTTTTGCTTACACAATATATATATATATATATATATATATATATATATATTAAGATGATTGATAATTTGTAATTAAAATTAAAAATCGGTTTCACAAGGAAGAACAAATAAAAATCAATAAACTTTTAACATCCCAACAAATGATATGCCAATGATACTTACTAGCTTAAGAAGGCGAATCATTAAAAGATACATCTGCCTTACATAAAAAAAATTCTACTTTTATTTTAAGTGTTTAAAAAAAACATCCAATATTTTTGCGTATGAGGAAACGTTGTTTAAAAAAACTAAATCATAAAATAATTGTCCAATACTTATTGTCTATTTCAATAAAAACATCGTTTCTAAAACGATCGTATAATTTATTGATTTTGTTTGTTCTTCCTTGTGAAACCGATTTTTAATTTTTAATATTTAATTTTAATTACAAATCAGCAGTCATCTTACTCAATATTGAAATAGCTCTAGGATATATATGCCTATCGAGATCCCCTTAATATATATATATATATATATATATATATATATATATATATATATAATGTGAAAAGTCCACAATAAAATATTAAATACAATAAGTAACATCATTTTTCATGCTTCAAAAACCCTCATAACCTTTAAATGTATATATATATATATATGTATATATATATATGTATATTTTATATATATATATATATATATATATATATATATATATAATCTTGGAAGTTTTTAAACCTTTAACAATGTATAAAAAACTTATTATATTTTATATTCTTTATCATTCGTTCTGCAATCAATGCATCAACTTGCTCTCTCGAATTCACTATAATCCCAATGTTAATTAAAGGGATCATCAGTTTTTTACAATTAACCACTGTTTGGGGATTTCAAAACAAAACACTATATAAATCATGGCTCCCCGGCAGTGTTGATCAAGCACGTCCTCCCTTAATCAGAAGAACAATAAATGTTACCGATATTGGATAGAGTGTATTAATCTTTATTAATTTGGCGAGCCTATTCATGTTATAAAAATGTCTTCCTTACCTGTGGAATGCGTCTGTTTCCGAATTCAAAATTGATATATTTTTTACATTACCAGTGTTGTATTAGGATTAATGCATTTTCCTACGTATAACTCCCTACAGTTCTTAGTACTTCATATATTTACATTCTTATTTATTTAAAGTTAAAATATATAAAAGTTAATATATATATATATATATATATACCTGTATCTACTCCTATTTAACACTATTTGTCAACTTGTCTAATGCTATCCCCCTATCCCGCAATTTATATCTCTATATCGATGTATAAATAATAAGGAATTTTACTTGGTTACCTTTACTCCCAATCGACTGAATGTACTTCCCACTCTTTTTATTTTCTCACTTTGTTTATCAGTCTTTATATATATATATATATATATATATATATATATATATATATATATATATATATATATATATACATACCTTTCTAACACTATCTGTATTTTATGTCGTCGTGGTTTTTATTGTCACAACTGAGCAACGCAGGTAGACATTAAAGAGGCAGTAAAGCGAAATAATACCATAATCGCAATACCTGGTTTAAATGATTACGTGGGTCGAGGTTGGGTGGGGACGTCTTTAGCAACTGATCCTGAGCAGTCGATCATTAACCTAGATGTGGTTGCCGCCATCACCACTAAAAATGACACATGTCAAAACAATTTAGTCGGTTGATGAATTAATGAATCAACATCAATGTTTTGCTCGTTTCTCATATCAATTTTCTGATAACATAAAGACAGGAACCAGAAAATGAGAGTTTTAAAGAAATACATTAATAAAAAAGGACAATTCTGAAGACAACAAAGCTCTGTTTTCTGAAAACTAGACTTTTGCGTAAAACTTGGATAAAACCCGTCCTAGGGTAGGTACGATTTATAACGGTTGTGCAACACGTTTATATTTACATTGATTAACATGTAAGGTTTTTTTTTTTAATGAAAGTAAAGTCACTTTATATAAGAAGCTAATAAGAATTATTATGTCAAAGAGAGAAGCTTCCTATTAGTCTTTGTCTTTAAGACGGCTACGGCTATAGATATGATGAGAGATGTTGAAGCATGGGATTCTTCGAAATAATCTATTGGAATAAAATTTTTATATATTATTGATAGAAAATACGATCTGAAAAGTATTGCATGTAGAGGAAAGCTTAATACTAGCAATTTTAAGCTTTTTTGTATAAAGTTTGCTGAGAAGAAAAAATAGGATCAATCAAATTACGTATATATATATATATATATATATATATATATATATATGCATATATATAAAGAGAGAGAGAGAGAAAGAAACAAGAGGACCAATCAAAGTATATATATATATATATATATATATATATATATATATATACGGTTTATTTTTTATTACCGTATCTTTCTGTTAAGTTGCATTATTGTTTCAGCAACCCGGCCGTTTTTTTGGCCGTCTGTAGCTTCCTCGCACTTTAACAGAAATGTTCGTTATTATGGGATGAAAGAGTGAAAGAGTGAATGAGGTCAGGGGAGGGGTGCGAGAAGGGCGGAAAAAAAGAGGAAGGGAACAAGGTGGGAGGGAGTTCCTGGTATGTCGGTAATCTTTTAGTTTTGGATTTTAAGGAACGTGTAGGGGAGGGCGTGGGAATTCATTTCTGGTGAGGCTGATGGAAAAGGGATACATGGAGGGGGAAGGGGAATATGTGGGGGTAGGAGGAGGGGGTGACTTTAAAATTTGAGTCTTAATATTAATGTTTTTGGAATCTCTTTAGTGAGATGATTTCTTGGTTAGTATGTCTTGACCTGTTGGGTGTTTGCTTATGTTCGAAAGCGGGGGGCTATCATTCGGTTTATTTATTTAATGTTTATTTTGTTGTTAATTGTTTGGAGAGGGTTAGCTAGCGGCCGCGGCCGCGAGCATATATATGCGCACGTACACACATATACTTAAAGAAACGTTCATATATACACATACATCCCCGCCCTATATTATATTAATGAAAACAAAGGGATGTAGTGTTTACCTGATTTATGCTATAGTAAACTTCAAACTAATATAAATAACAATAATTATATATAGAAAAAGTAATCCAAACCAATTTGAACAAGCTCAATACGCAATAGAGAGAAGAGCTGATTATAGAAGAAAGAAAATTAAAACTGTAAGTTGAACTTTACAATCAAGATTTATTGTTCGACTGAATACTCCAAAAACAATTTACAAAGTCCTTATTCCGCGGAGTTTCAAAGAATGTCATTCTTATTATTCTTCTCATCAGATGACATAAAGAAATTAGCAAATTATATTTGTACCAATGCAAGAATTTGCTTGTTAAGGAATTAAGTGAAAACGCAATTTATTGTAGTTATAAATAGCCAATTAAAAAAATTGAAAACATGTTGGATATGTAAAAAAAAAAAAACTAATTTAAAATCAAACCGTGCCTAATATTTCAGCTTGCATGAAACTCGTCTCAAGTTGATCCAAAATGCAAAATATTTCTTTTGATAGAATATATTCCAAAATAAGTCCAGTGTGACAATGCATATGATCCGATTAGAAAGTTTACAAAAACAGCTGAAATAATGAAAATTGTTTTATATTTAATATACGCATCAAGTGCGCTCGAAAGCCAAATCACAAAGTAATATTAGGAAAATAAAAATATATTTTACTTGTTTGAAATTTATCACAAATACATTTCAGAGGTATACTCCATCTGCAGTGAGTTCTTTTGTTTTTGTTATCCATTTTCTTATTCCTTGCAATGTTGTAAAGTTTGAGAAAGAACTCTGTTTGTAAAGAGCCGCGCCTTGTATCTATTAGGTGTATTTTGAGATGTTTGATCTGTGCGTAGGCAACGCGAGAATAACGCCAAGGATGAGAGTTCATATAGAAACGTTGTTTTAATTTGAATAAAATAAACTACTAATCAAGTGCGCTTGAAAGCCAAATAACAAAGTAATATAAGGAAAATAAACAAACATTTTACTTGTTTGAAACTCATCAGAAATATATTTCAGGGGTATAATCCATCTTTAGTGTGGATGAGAGTTTATCATGAAGTCTCATCCTTGACGTTACTCAGATCGGACGTGGCGGAAATTTAAATTAAGGCTAGTTTACCGACCTCGTGAAAATCCGTCGCCGCTGTCGAAAGTTTTATGCAAACATACATACATACATACATACATACACACATACATACATACACACATACATACGTATATACATTTAAACATACAGGTGAACTTTATATTATAGATTCTGTATGATAGTTCTTTAGTGAACTCGAGCGTTACGCTATGTACAAGTACAAGTTTTCAATGTAAAATTAGGTCAAATTTACGGAATTTGGCTTTTAAAAAGCCATTCAGGAAACTCTGTACAAAAATACAAACATAACCTCTCACTGATGTAGCTTTATTTTTTAATATCGTCATTATCATTGTAGTAATTGCGTGAAAAATAACCCGTAGTAATTTCGACGAGCAGCGGTTCTGCGCCGAAGAAAAATATTAGAGAAACGTTACGTAAACGGGTAAATTCGAAATAAACAGGACATTGTCTGTCAAGATGCTGCGGATTAATGAGTAAATTAAAGATTCTCTGTTACAATGTGGTTGTATTATCTGCATTGAAATAATCTCATTTGGGCCAGTTCTATATTCAAGATAAAATGTAAATAAATTCATATTTTCTACGTATTATTTTTTTTTTATTTCTGTTCCAAATATTAATTTTGTGGGCTATACATAAAACTATTAACTTTATCAAAATATGTTATTCGATTCTAAAATATTTCTCATTGCGTGAGAGTTTCAGTAATTCTGCTAAGTAGAATTTTATGCAATTCAACTTCTCTTTCATGTCACCCCTACAACGTTTGTAATTTTCAATGCGTTTTTAGAATAAAAATTGATGCGAAGGCTATCCTTTGAAGTGCAAATGCTGAATTTTTTAGTATCACATAGTTGCATAATTCTTTTTAATTGTTTCGCTTTCCGTTAAACGCATCTGGGTTTATTTGAAATTTTAGCCGGCAATGGGAATTTTTGTGTTCTTTTGTTTTGCGTGCTATACAGTTTGTGATATATATATATATATATATATATATATATATATATATATATTGGTAGTTTCTTGCAAAATACAAATTTTTATACTAGTGGAATATATTATTCACTTCGTGTTCATTTTTTATAGCCTACGTGCGTTTTAGGTTTGACTACTATTTATATATGCGATTTCAAATTGGATACTTTTCAAGTTCTATTTTCTGAGAGTATTTTCTTAATTGTTGAAAGGTTTAACTTGTTTCTTTTTCTAATCTTGTTAGAACACACCTTCTGATTATATTGCACAAATACTAGACATTTAAATGGTCCATATTCAGGTCTGATGGTTTAAATTCCCTGCAGTGTTTATCAACCACGATCGCATATTTTGCAAAGTCATCTTCGTTGTTTTTTACCAGATTAAAACATTTCCACCTTTTATATAATAAAGATACCTGCTGCAAGAAGTTCCATCTTATAGGTGAAAGATAGCTCTGAAGTTTTTCCTAGCAAAACAAAATCCTCAAAGTTATGTTTAGTAGCTTCCAATTTGCGTGATAACAAACAAACTTTCCCCTGAGAGTCTCTACTTAAGAAATCCTCGTATCTTCTGTAGTAAGCTAAAATTACTTTTCTCCTGGTGGATAGAGACTCGCATTCCATATTGTAGTTCGGGAAAACCGAATTCTTCTCGGTGGACACATTATGTTTTACGAGTTGCGCGTGTAGCTTCCCTATATGCTATTGCCGATCAAATAAATGTTTTTGTAATTGTTCTTGGTTTTCAACTTTACGTTTCTGGTGGAAGTATGGTAACACTTCTTTCTTTGGTAACACTTTAACAGTTCTTTAATATTTCTCGCAGACTAAATACTGTTTTAGTTAATCGTAATGTTCTATTTTAATTTATTATCCCTCGCAAATAATACTATTTTCTCTACAGCAAAATATTTTTCAGGAGAAAAACATGTACGCCGCAAAAAATCCTAGTCAAATATTTACCAGAAAAGAGAAAAAAAAAACACGAAAATTCGTATCTCTTCTTTTTCGAGCAAATCGCTGACAGTTTAATTGTAGTGGAAGCACAGAAGAAAAGGCATAATAAATAAATATATATTCTCGACAAAAGTTTATGCCGGTGTAATCAAACGTTATACTAAACAGCGATAATAAACACATAAGTATCGAATAATCATGACTTGTAAACTCACCTTAAGTTAAATTTCTAGAAAACACAGTTTGACATTTGTAGTGTTACTTAACCTACGCCCGAGTTGAGAAGTCATAAATATACGTACATGTCTTTCTCATCAGAAATAAATATTTTGTTTTGTCAATCTTCATGTAGCCATATATTTCGTACAGTACCTATCTGATTCTTTGACTTTGTTTGGCTTACATAGTTTCAGATTAAAAATATTGGCGGATAAATTCCAAAGTTATAATTGTTGAACCAGTTCCACTCGAATACATGTTGAATTTTTCTAGAACGTAAGCCTTCAATATTTGTATAATCCCGGTAAAATTTGCTAGAAAATATAATTTTCCAATAAAATTAATTTTATTGCCAATTTCCGCGCAAGATTACTATAGTGTCTTCTGCTAAGTCGGTTTGTTGAGTTTTTCTTCACGTATGTAAATGTATAATTTAATTGTCTGACCGTATCTCTTACTGCAATTTCACGATGTTATTAAATGTCTTCATTAATAGGTATTTTCGTCTGGCTTTTTGTATGATTTTTCTGTTTGATTCTATTTTTTGGGTGGTGTCTTATTCTATAATGCGACATTTTTGCCAAAGGTTGCCACAATTTTGACAAGTTTTATTTCGAAATGTTTTATAGTATAATTTTCCGCATCGGTTACCTGGCCTTGGCAATAATTTATTTTGTTTTTGAATTACCTGATCGCTTTGAAAATGTGTGTAGCCATATTATGCGTTTTTTATTTTTAGGGAAGTAATTTTTGTTTAATACTTAGAAAGTCGCTAGACATATTTATATTTTTCTTTTTATTGCAGTCATTTACAGGTCTGTACTTTACTTTCCTGACATATGCTACGCCCAGTTTCTCTATTCTTACGCGTATAACACTAGCGATCAGCCACAAGTTTCTGTAGAGTGAGATCACGCTCGCTTTCGAGTTTCGCTCTGTTTTATATCAACAATTTTTGCCAATACAAGCATTTGAAAAAAAGATGAGATATTAAAAATTATCGGTAGATAATTTTTAATGTATAAAGTCGTGCAGTGTCTGTTTATGACCGATTCGAACGTTAAATAATCTTTGTCTTATACTTAAAAACTTGTGTTGATGTTCGACAAGACGATTTTTTTTTCATTATTAAAAAGATTCTTGTTCCATTTTCCAGTTGAAAATATATTTTATTTATTTTGAATGTTATTATATTCTTCAACACCTTCGATGTTCAATTACTTTCTTTTGCTTCAACCGAATATTTTGGTTCGTTCTCCATTTTAAATTTGAGTTATTTATAGCCAACTTATTGTGTGTATGTCATTTCTGAATTCGCCAAGTTGTTGGGACTTTAAATTAATATGTCCATTGTGAGTTCACGATTACTCGTTCGCCAAGTTGTTTGGCCCCCAAATGGTTACTAAGGAAATCACGAACACGGATTAATGTTATTACAGTTTATAATATTGAAATAACTCAGAATACAGAATATACAATGACTAACAGGCATATATCTTAACGCCAACATGGCGTACTATGAGTCACACAAACGGCTCCAAGAATATTCTTACAGTTCGGAAGGAAAACAAACACAAGACAGCATTTTTAACACCGATTACTATGAATAAATAAACATTGATATTTTACAGATAAAAATACAACTATTTTTCATATTTGTAAAGAAAGAGTTAATTAATCTGCGATAATTAATACCTGATTTATTTTTTATCATACATTTTTCCATTGAATTTCAAACAATAAAAAGGTATTTCCTTGGTCACTAAATTGTAAAAGTAGTAAGTCACCCGCTTCTCTTTGTATAAAAAAGGAGGTCAGCCGTGTGTTAATATCTTTGATTTCACGTTTATGTCTCGTGTATGATTTTTCGTTAGTGTGACTTGAATTGATCTGTTAATTTTATTTTTAAAACCTTTTACAATTTATCCTTTTTGTTGGTTAATTACAAGTAGTATAGACAATACTATGGCATATATCTGGTAAGATAGGACGTTAAAATTACAGAATACAAATCGTATATGAATATACATTTTTGTTTTGCTCAACATACACCTCCAAACACCCGGGCAACGCCGAGCTGAAATGCTAGTTATGCATGAAGTCAAATTTTGATTTTTTAATCACCAAAGAAACAACAAACATAGAACATTTTAAAGTAAAGGGTTGGAGTCAGATAATTTGGAATTTTGGGAATCAGACCTTATAACTTTCAATTCTACATTAAGTGGTCTAAAGAAAAGATGCATTTATAAGGTATTTCAAGAAAGACCGTATAGAAAGTGATAAAACAGCTGTGACATGTCTGGCAAATGTTTATGCATATAAAGTAAAAATAAACCTTTTTCAAAAGATAAAAGATGTTTATTGCTTGTAAATGGTGTACACATTGCATTACGCTGCATGTTTAGTGATGCATCAAATCAAAATGTATGTGTGCGAAGTGAAAAATGAATGAGATAAACAATGTTAAAACTAATAATTAATTTAGTTTCATACTTTGGGATTCTTCCAACTACATTTTTCATATTCACTGTTAATCTTCTTCATATTCACTGTTAATTTTCTTCATATTCACTGTTAATCTTCTTAATATTCACTGTTAATCTTCTTCATATTCACTTTTAATCTTCTTCATATTCACTGTTTTTCTTCTTCATATTCACTGTTAATCTTCTTCATATTCACTGTTAATTTTCTTCATATTCACTGTTAATCTTCATATTCACTTTTAATCTTCTTCATATTCACTGTTTTTCTTCTTCATATTCACTGTTAATCTTCTTCATATTCACTGTTAATCTTCTTCATATTCACTTTTAATCTTCTTCATATTCACTGTTAATCTTCTTCATATTCACTTTTAATCTTCTTCATATTCACTGTTAATTTTACGTTTAGGGCGAATTATTGTTCAACATTCTACATGCGTATATTGTGCGTGCTGTAAAACTCGGGGTAATTTCAGATTGAATTCTGTTTTGTTTTTTTGTTTTTTTTCATTGAAATCACACATTTGATAAAGAAGCAAAAAATATTACTTCATAATAAGGAAAAATCTAAACTAGGCTTAGATGGAATAGATTTTAACCAAGTCAACAATAATTCTTCCTCAGAAACATGAAATGTGGAGATTAATAAAAAAAAAAAATCCATGTCTGCCAGGATCGGAGAGAAGTTCCATGTAATCGCAATTCTAAGGATCGTTCGTAATAAGGATACCTGAGATCGATATAATACACTTAAAGAATGTCGGCCGAAACGCTGTGAAAATAAAGACATGAATGCAATAATAGGAATTTTTTATTGTGTTTTTTTTTATGGCTGGTGCTATTGTTTTAGTTTGTTACGCGAGATCATTGGTTGCTATGAATTGAATAACAAATTGAATGGAGAAAGAAGAAAAAGTGAAAGAATTAAATGAAAATAATTTCTATATTTTTTTTCGTTTTCCTTTTTTTCTTAATATGCAGCTTCCTTTCTTACCTTCTATTTATTCGCCTTTCTTCTTTCTGTCCATTTAACTTTTTTATCCAGTTTTTCCTGCATTGTTTATCTACTCAATTCTTTATTTTACCTCCACTGCTTTCTATATTAAATTCTGTAGATATCTGTTTGTTTTCATTTTCCTGGTCTTTTCACTACTTTTATAAATAATGAAAGAAAAAAGGATTAAAAAAAATAAAAGCGATTAAACAATTAAAGATGAAAAGAAAAATTGAAAAAGAACAAAAGAAAAAGAAGTATGTTATCGAATTATGTAATACGGGAAGAAAAAGAAGAAAAACGAAAAAAAGGAAAATTAATAAAGAACAAAGAAAATTTACAACAAGCAGAAAATAAGAACGAGATGAAAATGAGAAAAAGTATAAAAATAATAGAATATAAGAAACTACAAGAAAATACGAAGGAAGTAAAACAAAGACGAAATGTATAAAAATGGACAAATTTGCTATAAAAGTTCTTCGTTGTAGTGTAATGCAATTTTCCAGCTTGTCACTTCCTCCCAAGAGTCTGTCAGTTCAATATGCTAATGGCTATCGATTTAGTCCGCATCTTCTATATCTCATTCCCACCATAAGGTGACCTCTTCATGTCAAAGATCTCCGACCGAAACGCGCATGATGGCCAGCGACTCAGAGGTTTTCGTCATAATCTATCCACCAACCAGGAGCCCGACAACCCTCCTACTAACAAGCTATAACAACCGCTAAACTTTCCACTTCGTGAATTATGTGATTAAATGAATCCATAGACTTTTACGCAGATTTTCCCATATTTATTGTCAAAGAAACAACAATCTCAAATGATTTATTATCGTGATTTATTGAGTACAAACAGCTTAAATGCCGACTGCCGCGAAATTTTAAACACGTTGATACACGCAGCTGTCTAAGCCTCAGGTTATACCCGGTACCTAGCTGGACACTCACGTGAAACGGATTGATCATGTGTCCTTTTCATATTATTTAATGCACGTACGATAATCAGTCGAATAAATTTTCCACTCAGGGGAAATGAAAAAATTATTTTTCCATTTTCTTAATTAAAATGTCCCTGTCACTCCATATACATCTTCTACTGTTCCCCAATGATCAGCCATCTGAGCCGTTTCATCGTCGTGTAGCTTCTGTGATATAAAAATATCACAACTTAATTTAATATACCCTATTGTACAATAATACTATACTATACTGTACAATGATTGTAATACTACACTATATGCCATGCTATTCTACATTACTATACTAGTTTATTTTACTACTATACCATAGAACATGCTATCCTAATATCATATAATCTATACTTCAAAGTGGAACGATAAGTTTGTCGCCTTAAACAACCAAAAAAAGACTACAGCTTTATTTTAAATTAATTATGTAGTAGAGCTGACATCTATTCAATGTACTGCCGTCAACCTTGAGTACCTCCTCGATACAAGTCCAGAACTGGTAGCATGCCTTTTCTATAAGCGCCGGTGGGAGTTCGGCCAATATTCGGTAGATAGCGTGGATCAGGCTGACTTTTGTTTTGTGGGATGTCATGTTTGTAATGTTCTCGACGTATGACAAAAGCTAGTAGTTAAACGATTTCAGGTCGGCGGAGGAGTGAGTCAGTGAAAGAAGGGTATAAACTCGCAGTACTTCTTCTGAAGCCAAGCCTGGGTCTCTTTTGACTTGTTGGCCGGCGCCATCCTACTGCGTCACTTACTGATTGCACCAGAGTATTACCGCACTCATTCTGCACAGATAAGTACATTTTGGTGTTGACTTTCAAGCCGACTTCGAAGATGTGAATTTGCCTAATGTTACCTTCACTTAAAACCATACTATATACCATAACCATGGCAAGAAACTTTCTTTTCGTCACGTCCTTGTTATCGATGTCTATCCAGCGATGCATTTTGAGGGAGCTGGCAATTATCCTGTCGTTATAATTTGGATCATTAGAGAGCAAGAATTGCTGATCGGCGCATCTCAGATCATTTTCATTGAAATGTCTCACATTCACACATGACAGAAGGCCCCTATCGCTCTTAGGATTAGTACACAACTGGCATACTAGTAGATGGACTGCAACAAAAAAATGTATTTCTCAAACGGAAATAGACTCACGTCGTCTATTCTAGTGCGATAATTTTACTGTTCCACCTTTTTTACTCTACGAGATACTACGTACTTTACACCTTATACTATACCATATAATTTACGTCTGTGTTATACTATGTATAATACTATGCATCATATTATTTATACTTTCATATTATATATTATATAATATACAACTATACTTTGTTATACGATTATGATTATTGCTGCGTCTTGTCGGACGAATGCAACTCCCTCAGTAACTGAAAGTCCATATACCCGCAGATGACTTTTCTAGTCCTGCTAGCGAGTTGCAAATGCGACAGCAACGGAACCCATTAATCGTGCGCTTTTATTTGATTAACAGCACCGACCTGGAACAACAGAACTCGGTCACACACCTCACAGATCCAAAGATCTCCGTGATTTGGCGGCAAGGTTTTGTGTTTCTTACATGCTCTCTTGAGTTTTGCTCAGTTTATCTTGGCTGCTTCAAAGTGTTCAGCACCCTTATATATCTGTGATTTCCAATGCTTGCGATCATACGCAAGAAACTCGCAACAGTACATAGGAACATGGAAGCTCACTAAACCCCCTTTGATGCTATCACGAAAAATCTTTTTTTTTTTTTGCTTATAGAAGACCTGGGTTTTTTTTTACAAGAAGTACCTCAAATAATACAACCGTTTAGGGAGTCCAGAGTAATCAAACTGGACAAGATAGCCCGCGCAACCCATCTGGTTCTTAATAACAATGTAGCAACACTGGTTGTTTTGGCCTTATTTACGACATACCTATCAGAGACAGAACAATCCAACTTTCAAGAATGCGCCTAAGACAGTGCTGATGAAACCTCTCGAGCTGTTTTGCATGTGGCCGGTACAAGGTCAATGTTTCAGAAACAGGGAGTATAGATAACATTACACATGTTGGATATACTGATGTTTTAGTTGTCAGAGTTAGATCATTATTAGACCAGATTATATCTTGTAATCTTCCAAACGCGTCTGATGATTTGCTTGTCCCGTGTCTTATTCTGCATCAAGAGTTCCATCGTTTGATAAAGTACTACAAAGTAAGACAATTTTTTTACACCCTACAGGCGCGTTTAATAGAGGACTATAACAGTATCCACATACAGATTACCAAGAGAGGAAGGGTATATGACTTTAGTCTTCTTAATGCTAACTGTCACTCCGAAGCAGGTACAAGCATTCGTGAAGAAATTCATCACTAATTGCATACCTACTGGGGAATGTGTCACCAGGTCAGTATGATCAGTATAAAACAGTTCCCTAAAAAGTCCATCATTGAAAAGTGTTTTGGCTTGTAATCTTCTGAGATTGGACAGCTTTCCAGTCGTTCGGAATCACATAAACACCCATATCGCAATCGTGGACAACATACAAGGGCACACCAGTCAGATAGAGCGAAAACAATGTTGGTGCAGCACCCTGCTTCACTCCATTATCAATGGGGAATTCTCCCAATAGTCGACCATTGAAGTTGACACGACCATTCATAGCATTATTACGTTGCTTGAACTTTGCAGTAAAAACAGGTTTATAGCCAAATTTCCAGAGAACCTCATGGTTGACTGTGGCAAACGCCTAAATGAAGTCCACAAACACCTAACAAAGAGACATACGCTGCTCAATACATTTTCCAAAGGGTGTATAGAAGAAAACACAATATCCACAGTCCCTCGTCCATCTCTAAAACATGACTGTGATTCTGAAAGGATATCAGTACAGATATACTTCTCCAATCGGTTAGCAAGAGCCGTGCAAATACCTTTCCAACCGCAGTAAGGCTTTGCTCCCTCTCTCTTTGTACAATGACATCTATCTAGCCTTGGCCACCGGTCTCGCTGCCATATTGACAGTATCAAAGCGTGGACCGCACAATGTACATTAACAGCACTATGTTTCAGCGGCTCAACAGGAATGCAATCCATAGAAGGGTCTTTGTTCGAGTTGATTTGTTTGATGCACTCAACTGTTTCCACGAGAATCGGTTCAGCATCAAGTTCCAGACGAAAGGAACACTGGGGGGTACTTTCTTTTGCAGCAACATCCACATTTGATGGGATGTAAAAAAGATAACGAAAGTGTTCATGCCATCGATGAATAATATCACCTGAGCTTTTCAGCAAGAGTCTCACATCCTTCGCTAGGGATGGTGTGTTTGAAGAGAATTCATGACCATAGGCCTGGCGAAGCAAAGCCTAAAATATTTAACATCTCTATGATTGCAGACCACTATTTGTTTTTTTTATTTGGCGCACACTAGACTGAACCTCACTTCGTATAGGAGAGAAGTGAACAGCGAAACCTGGCCTGTTAGATGTGAAAATTTTAGAAGTTTCAAATAAGCTTTCCGCTTTCTATCGATTTGAAGGTTAATTATGTTGGAGTTATTATCAAACCAATCTCGGTGTCTGTGAACGTTCAATCCAAGAGTTTAATCACTCTTTTTTAGTATATTGCATATCTTACTCTCTCCCAATCAACATCTGAGAAATCTACCTGGTTAAAAAGAAAGAAGTCCAATTTGGAGACAGCAATACGCTTAAGTAATTTGAGTTTATTGAAAGAGCTTTTCTTTCGAGTTAAAATTTTGAGTTTAACTCTGGCCATTAAAAGATCAGTACCACAGTCATTACCACTCTAACTTTGCTAAAATATTTAAAGATCACCACGTCTACACAACAAATGGCCATATTAAGACTGGGGGTGGAACTAGGTCTCCTTGTTTTTCTGGCGAGAAAAAGTATTGAGTGTAGCAAAATTTAGTTCACTGCACAGGTAGGTGACCAACATACAATTTGACTTGACTCTGCCAATGCCATACAGACTTAGTGGAGACACAGACCCATTGTCTGATTCGACTCGTGAATTGATGTAAACAAGAACCATTAAACACTCAGCACTTGGTCAACTGGTGATAACAGACTTAAGCATATGATAAAAGTAAGTAAAATCGTCTTCAGCTGCGGAACACATCAGAGAGTGCAGCAATATCTACATTTTCTCTTAGAGAAAATTACAATCTTTGTTTCTAAACTTTTACCATTATCAATAAACGTTCTCATATTCCAGCAACATAGCTGGATTGAGTATCGTTTAGCATAATAACTTCTGTTCCTGTTCCTGCTAATATGCACATCTGTCCGCCGCAGGTTGCTGACCAGTAGGTGAAGGGCAGCTTTGTTTAAAACGAGTTTTCTTGTCTCCTCCAAAATTTTGGGTTAGCAATTCTATCCTGAAAACGCTGCTTAATCACAAAAAGCCCCACTGAGCTGAAGTATTCTTGAAAAAAACGAGGTTAGGAAAAGCCTCTTGTCGTCTGTGTGCAGATTAGTTATAACATATTCCCAGTCTCTCAGGCCAACACGCTTCACAATTTTTCATCGCCACAGAACTTTTTTTTGTAGACACTATTTTGTACGACAGTTACGTCTCTCTCTCTCTCTCTCTCTCTCTCTCTCTCTCTCTCTCTCTCTCTCTCAGTTCAAAATGCTGACACCAAGCAACAAGAAAGCCGGCAATGTCAAACTGCAGACAAGCTTAATGCAGGTACTGGTCTTTCGCTTTATGTTTTTATTTACAGAGATTTGCTTCTACTAGGGGGCTTGCCTTCACCACGGCTTACGTAAGCACTTTCCACTCCAATGCTAATTGATCCATACCTGGGAACCGGAGCATACTCTACCCGTCTGAGGGTCATGCATGCCACAGCTGAAAGTCTGGAGATTTCTCTCAAGGTTAACCAAGGTTAACCCTTAACCTTCGGTTAAAGAATCCTGGCCCACAAGGTACTACTCGGCCCACAATATACTACTATGCTATACCAGATACTATATTTCCTAACTTTAATGCTATGGTATGCTATTATATTATACTATATGTTATTCCACTGCACAGCACTATATAACATATGCTATCATACCATTGTATATATAATATAAATATACTATATACAATGAGATGAATACAATAAAATACGCATCAAATGCGCTTTAAACAAATCACAACGTAATATTAGGAAAATAAATCTTATGCTTGAGTGGCTTCCGGGCCTTGATAAGTGGTGATCACTAAGTAAAAAAAAAATAAACAAATATTTTACTTGTTTGAAATTTATAACATAAATATATATATATTTCGGAGCTACACTCCATCATCAGTGTGTTGTTTCCTTTTTTTTTCTTTTTCCTTACCCTATTGCAAAGTTGGAGAAAGAAAAGTATGTTTGTAAAGAGACGCGGGTTGTATCTAAGTAGTTGTATTTCGAAATGTTGGAACACTGTGTAGATAACGCGAGAATATCGTTGATGTGGTTGATGGAGGGAAATCAGAAACCCACAGTATTAATGTTGGTATCCCTCAAGGGGCAATCCTGGGCCCAACTCTCTTCCTGATCTACATCAATGATCTACCAAAACATACTCAAATCATTCGTTGACGTCTATGCTGATGACACGACCATCTATGGCAACACATCAAAGGCCGGATATGACAAAGTTCTCTCTGATTCTCTCTCCTCTGATCTTGAGCGCGTGATACAATGGGGGAAGAGATGACTGGTTACTTTTAATGCATCTAAAACTAAGCTTCTATCTTTACATCATCAACGCCCTGATCCCCATCTGGCATCAATTGAAACGGATGGCTATCGTCTTGGGAAGGCGCCATGTCTTGACAAGCTTCTGGGGTTGACCTTTACTCCTGATCTCAAATGAAACACGTACATCAAATCTATTGACAAGGTCGCAGGAAAAATGGTGGGAACCTTCTACCGCTTCAGTATATATCACACTGCTGATGGAATTCTCTATCTATATTAAAGCCAAATACTTCCAAATATCTGGACAGGAGCTCCTAAAAACAGCCTATCCTGCCTTGACAGAGTACAAAATAGACTTTGTAGCCTAGTGAGGGATGCCCTTTTCTCTTCCCTGCATTATCTCTGCCACAGAGTGGGCGTTGCTAGCCTGTCTTGTTTTGTCATTATTTCCATGTAAAGTGCTCGTCTAAGCCCCAATCTCTGGTCCCTCCTCGCCAATCTTTCACGAAAGACACACGCCCAGCTGAAACAACTGTCAGGAATTTTCCCCACTCTTTATCTGTGCCTAAATCAAAACGTAGATTCCATGATCAAAGCTTCTTTCTTAGAAGTACACGCCTGTGGAACTCTCTTCCATTTGCCTGTTTTCCACCTGACTACAACTTGGAGGTCTTCAAGTCCAACATAAACAAATTCCTGTTTAACCGCCCCCTTAACTAAAACAATTTATCAGATCTCAATTACTAGCGATTACTACGATATAATCACATTGGTTACTGTACACGCAATAACCCTCATCCCCGAGTGGCCTCCGGGTCTTGATAAGTGGTCACTTCCTTGTAAAAAAAACGTGAAGACTGTGAGTTCCTTATAGAAACGTTGATTTAATTTGACTAAAATAAAATACGCATCAAATGCGCTTTAAACCAAATCACAATGTAATATTAGGAAATAAAGAAATGTTTTATTTGTTGGAAATTTATAACAGATATACTCCATTCTCAATGTGCTTTTTTCTTTCTTTTTTTTTCTGTTTTGCCAAGTTTTAAAGTTTGAGAAAGACAAGTCTATATTATTTCATTATCATTTGATATGCGAAATATATTATATGTCATAATATAAATATATTATTATCATTTGATATGCGAAATATATTATGTCATAATATAAATATATTACTATCATTTGATATCCTAAATATATTATATGTCAGAATATAAATATATTATTACTCTTTGATATGCTAAATATATGTCATAATAGAAATACATTGTTATTTGGTATGCTAAATATATTATATATCATAATATAAAT
The DNA here is from genome assembly GCF_053919585.1 of Euprymna scolopes. Taxonomy (NCBI): domain Eukaryota; kingdom Metazoa; phylum Mollusca; class Cephalopoda; order Sepiida; family Sepiolidae; genus Euprymna; species Euprymna scolopes. The sequence continues at coordinate 98,652,575 of NC_136513.1, forward strand.
ACTTTATTATCATTTGATATGCTAAATATATGATATGTACTTCTAATATATTTTAACTCTAAATTGTATTTTAATTGTAAGCAATGATAGACTAATTTATACTCCGTGGAATAATTTTCTGGTCGGTCAGGTTTTGCGATTTTTATTGATTTACTGAAATTGGTTTTTGAATCAGGTACTTAAAAATAGAGAACGCGATCTTTAACCTACCATTATAAATGAAAGTGGTGCTACAGAACCGACTGGTTTTGGCCTTGACTCACTCAAGTCATCACTCCGACAAGTTAATAGCTACATTAGCCGATCGATCTACACAGCACTCACTTATAACAACGCAATCCTTGCAGGTCTGAGTCGACTTACTCCCAAGTACTGCATCTCTGAATTTCGCAGCTTATTTCTCGATTCCATATTTTAAGACAATCTATATGTGCTGCCAGTTCAACTTTGACTGTCGTCATCTGCCTATCCACAGATTAGCACCAACCAGGTAGACAAAAGAACAAAACCCGTTGATAATGAACTCTTAGTCACCGAGTCGCATGCCTGGAACAGCTTACAATGTGTGTTGATCGTGTATCAACCTTAGATCTCCGTTTAAGATCTTTGCTAACAATCTTACTACACTGCTGTTTAAAAATGGGTTTCCTACAAATATTAATAAAATCTGCATATATCAATGGTACAACCAACAAAAATGTTGAGTAATAATTAGTCCAAGTCTTCGGACTGTTGAAGGTTCAATCCTCAGTAAAGGCGATAAAAGAACGTTACTGTAAGTCACTTTGAACTTTAACCTGGTCTTGGGTGATATAATCAGAGGAGGTTAAGCCTGTGATTGAAATAAATAGTTACATTCGAATAAAAAGTCGATTTAGAACAACGCTCCGTTTAAACCGATGATTGCCAGTCCAGGCTTGATGGGAATTCTCGATAACTCGGGTCAAATTATGTAAGAGTAACGAAACACTCAAACTTTTTTTTTTTTTTTACACAGTGATCACCACTTATCAAGGCCCGGAAGCCACTCAGGGATAAGGGTTATTGAAACTTTAACATATTTTGCTACTTAATAGTGTGTTACATTTGTTTTATATTATTTTAATGTCGAACAGTTGCAATTTATTATTTTCAAACTCCCATTTAATATATTCTCCCAATAATGAATAAAATACAGAGAATAGATCTGTTCTTATAATGCGGTCATTCAATCTATGCGTTTATCACAGAAAATGCTATGAAGACCCAAGTGTGACAACCGGTAATAGTAACATTTCGGACTAAAGCATTAAGTTTGAAGAAAATATTTCCCAAACTGATGCTTGAGAGAATAACTAAAATATCCTTTCACATTGAAGAGTTGTATGCAATTTAAAACGGAAATGCGATTGCCGTATGAAAACTGAACTGTTTTAGACTAAAGAAAAATATCATTTGAAAATGAATAGCTATAAACCAACGAATATTCTATTTAAAACTGAACGGTTACAGACAAATGGAAATATCCGTTTAAACTTATGTGTTACAGACCAATGAATATAAGGAAATAGAAAAAGGGGTTTTAAAAGGGAGATGTAACACACGCCATTTAACAATTCGTATATTTTGTTCATTATTCTTCTGGGTAATGTCAGATCGCCATGCTACTTATAAAAATATATAAACGAATTTTAAATAAACCTTCACACAATTAGCTTAAGTATAATAACTTTAGGTATGCCCGTCCCAGGGCGGGTAACATTAATGATCCAGACACGACAGTTTTGCATCACGTCCATTACAAAGAAATAAATCCCCCCCCCTCTCTCTCTCTCTCTCTCTCTCTCTCTATATATATATATATATATATATATATATATATATATATAAATTAAATTAAATTTATTGCACAGATTTTATTCCAGAATATGCACATACAACGATATAAGTATGTAAGCTCTAAAAATATAAATAGATAGAAAGAAAGATCTAAAATATAATTAAACCAAATATAGCCTACATTATGAAGTTTTGCGTCCAGCAGGTAGCATTCTTAAAGTAATTGTTTGTTTGTTATGGGATAAATCTTTTACATGCGAATATACAAACCTATAAGTATAAAGATAGATAAATAAACTGACATAAATAGATAGACATAAGCCAGAAATTGAGATCAATATATAGATAAATATAGTAATATCAAAAAAAATATCGGCTATGAAGAAAATAAATCTGAAAATGGTGCATTTCTATTTAAATTAAAACGAACAAAAATGCGGCAAAGTAAAATTATATTCATCGCATGTTTGAGGAAAGCCAGCTATGAATTGACCATTTGTATATTCTGTCTCTTATTGTACAATTAGGAGGAGAACGAGAGGTGCACTTTAGTTTTGTGGGTGTTATTGTCATTTAACCCCAAACAAGGCACATAGCCATAAGTCTTAAGGGGCTACTCTTTAGGACCAGATTTGCAGGCATACCATTTAGGGTGTTAGGCAGCGAGATGTCTGTTTACATTACATTTAAATTTCTGCATGTCAGTACAGCCAGTGAAGCAGAAACCCGGAGGAAACTCCAAAGTGCCGCAGCCCGAGGGAAAAAAAGCTATTCAAGTAGTAAGCTTTTTGGCATCTGTGAATCTCCACAGGGTAGGGTGGGATTTTGCTGCGTCTCAGGTGTGTCAAGAGTATTGCCACCAAGGGGTGCAAGAGTCATTAAAATACGTCTAAAACAGGTTTTTAACGATGGGACAGAAGTTGGAGTTTTATTGATAGGTCAGGGCCTATCAGGTTGGCCACTCTGTTTTGTACCCTTTCTAGTAGCAAGAGACAAGTCGCAGATGAACCAGTAAGGATGTGGTAACAATATTCCATGCATAGGCAAATCGTTGCATTGTAGATATACAGGATACTCTCACGTGGGTGTGGCTTCAGCATCAGTTTGGCAATTACTTCAATGTATTTCTTCCAATTCATATTCTCTGTAGATGTTAACCCTAGAAGCTTGCGGAAAGTGCATTCAGACAGTGTATCATTAGTAGGGCTATGAGAACAGCATATACTTTTCATTATTTTGACTCTCGAGTATATATCAGTAAATGTGTTTTTAGATAGAGTGATGTGGTTCTCAATTGAGTAACTGTGCCTAACTCTCGAATATATACTCGAGAGCCAAACCAATGAAAGGAGTATTCTCTCTAATCATTAACCATGGGAATCATTGGTTGAGACCGTTTCTTGAAATCATTAAAGGTTTGCAATTTATTGGGAATATAATCCTTTTGTTCTCTGCACCCTTTTACATAAGACATGTTGCAAATCTTTTTTCTACTTTTTCCTTATTTCTATGGTAGATGTTCTACTGGTTTTCAATAGCATGATGATCATCTACAGTTAAGGGGTGTGATTTTGTTGCTAGTCAAATAATTCCGAGTTTATTTTGGTTAAGCGATAAGCAGTAATTTTATTGGAATAAAATCCGTTCACGTACAAAGCTGAGCATTTGGAAAAATATAAATCATCATCATCATCATTGTCGTCGTCGTCGTCGTCGTCATCATCATCATCATCGTCGTCGTCGTCGTCATCATCATCATCATCGTCATCAATGGTGCAATGTGACATTCGGCCATTGCTTCTCAGTAGAAAAACTTTTAAAAAATTCTCTTTTTTTTCTATCTCTGCTTAGATTTTGTTTCATTTTACTTCACTCGAAAATCTAAAAACATAAATGACCTCTTTCCTATGAGTTTACACATTATCTGAATACCACACTCATAGATATTCAAATATCCCATAAAGTTCTAATGTAACGCTCAAACACTGACTTTGTGAAGAAGCTGAGGACATAATTTCCCTTTCATTAACTTACCATTTTAATATATAATATAATTTCTTGTTGTCTATTAGTCTTATTGGATTCTAGGACGAGCATTCATCAACCCTGACGTATTCAGCTTTTGCTGTAACTTTGGGTAAGATAATTCGTGAAGGTGCATCATTTCCCGAAAAAGCCACTGTTGATGAACCATACCGAGGAGATTTTTTGCGAAAACTATGTATTTTTTTAATATTCAGTCAGGGTTTACTTGTGGGGAAAAGTGTATGCATGCCAGACTGATCTAAAGAAACTCTGCACATAACGTAGACTAGATTGAGCACAGACATCAGCATTACTCTGACAGTTTTTAGTCATCCCGTAATGCATTTCCTCTCCAAGTCCTAGTGCCTTCTGTCAATTATCCCAACTCCCTGCACGGCTCTACCGATCATCTAGCCTCCAGTAAAGTCTACACCTAAGGAAAATTGTCGATCTCTCGTCGCAGTTTTCCTTTAAAATCAGCCTTTAATTATTTTATTGATCTAACAGACAACTGTGTAAAAACTTTCTAATAACAGATCGTCCACGTCTATCTCCTTAAGTATGTCTATACTGCAGAAACATACCTAAAACACGTTTTTAAAGTTCACTAATATCTACGTCGATATCCTGTTGACGTCTTGTTCATATTAAAGTCCCCAGTGATATCTTCTAATCGTTCCCTTATTCACCCCTATCTTCTAATAGACGTCTCAGATATATTTTGTATCCTATTTGTACAATAAAAGTGGCTGATATTTTAAATCTATTTGCCCATAGTTTTAATGGGTTTTGTTTCCACTTGTTGTATCTTCGTCTTTTTGTTTTCGTTGTTTTTTTTATTTACGGCGCATCAACCCATTTCAGGTGATTTAAAGCCAATCACCTTCCGAAGAGTCTGTATTCACCAACGTCTGCAGGTGTACTATTATTTATTCATGTTGTTTGGTTTAGTAGTTTTGCGAAAGAACCTTTTATTTTATTTTGAAGAACATAAATGAGTTTTGCAAACGAAAAAGACATAATTTACATCAACGTTTCGTGCATTTTTGGTCAGGAAGCCGGTATCTTCAAACAACTTGAACTGGTATTTTTCCTGTGTTTCTTGGTAATTCTTGCATAGAAAACACAAAGGAATGTTTGCGGATCATATTTTTTTAACATTAACAGTAACATATCTTTTTAACTTAGAAAAAGAAAATAAAAGTAGTTGTAATTAATTACTTAATTATTATTGCATTATTTTTATTTTTTTTCTTTCCGTTTATTTGAGGGCAAGCAATTAGACGTCCGTTTGCTTGAAAAGTAATGATTCTAATTAAACGTAATTTGCCTAATTCAGTTTCATTATTTGCGATTAGATTAAAAGCAAAAAGAATGATTATACTAAGACGCAGTTAATCGTCGCATCAACGAAGTTAAGCAACGTAAGTTATAGTTAGTACATAGATTGGTTGCCATCATATCCTGAGAGTGGAGTCCAATGCAAAATAGAAAGTGAGTGCGGTATTTAGGGCTTTATCTTAAATATTTGAAGAGTGGGTTATCCATTAGTTTCCGTTAATCCCTTTTTACTCTTATCTAAAGTTGTCGTTTCTATAAACACTGATTTACATTATGACTAGAAGTCGTTTATATAAACAATGATCTACATTATAACTAGATATTATTTAAGTTACTTACTTAAGCTTTCACCTATTTTATATTTTATTTTATTAAAATAAACATGTAACGTATAATTTATACCTGCCCGGCTAATTTATTCTTATATATATATATTTTATTATATATATCATTATACTATCAAAATAAACCTGTAAAGTATAATTCATTTACTTATTTTTCCTTTTCTTTTTCTTTCCATTTTATAAACAATAAATATCTTTCAATCTCTCCCCGCCCGGCTAAATCACTTTAAACCCCATTTTCAACCCGTTCCTTCACTAACATTAACTCTCCAACCTGTTGCCATGGTGATCCTTTAAATTAACTGTTACTTATGCCGTTATCAATAAAAGTAGCGTCTTTTAAGTTTAAACCGTTAAAAAAAACGTATATAAGAATTTACACATAATTAATATTTAATTATAAATCCCTCTCTTATTGAAGACACTCCTACTACTTTAAACTCCAACGTCCTCTCCCTACCACTCCCCCTTCTTTTCTAACTCCCCTTTATCTACGATTTTTCCATTCTTATTTGACTTTATAACTTAGTCCATCTATGAATTCTGACGATGCTAGTTGGATTTTTTCCTCTCTTTGAGGATTTTCCTCTAGCTGAAACAATTTGTAAACTCATTCTGGACTCACAGTAATAAATTTCCTATATATATATATATATATATATATATATATATATATATATATATATATATATATATATATATAGTTCATGAGTCTTACCAGTGGTGTACATAGGTATTCATTTAAAGTATGAAATATTTGCAGGCATAATAAACAAATGAACAACCATTTATGCTGATGACACCACCTTTAATTCTGGTATTTCTTCTAGCTTATCTTTCATGGATCCATTGAAATATGCAGTTTATCTAGACGTTAATTTGGACTTTATTATTGATTTGGATAAGAAATTGCTCGTTTCGTTTAATCCTGTTAAGACTCTAGTATTGCCTTTCAATTGCAAGCGTAACCTTTTTTTCTTCTCGAGATTCGTATTGATGGCTGTGCTATCAATGAGAAATCGACTATATTGCTTTATTGTCTATCTTTCTAATCGAATCTTTATTGGTGCCGATATATTTAATCCATTGCTCTTTCTGCTTCTCATTAAATCATGTCTCTTTATAGCTCTAAACACTCCTTCCACCTTTCTCTAGCACTATATTGAATGGAGTACGGGTTTCATATCGGGGCATGTGAATCTGTGTCTTATTTTAAATTACATAATAAAATGTAAAAACGTATTCGTAATTTGATTGGCCACATACTTTCTTCTTCACTGCAACTCAACAAATTCTATTATAGCATGTCTTCGTCAGAATTATATGCTCTATTCTTTGTTTCTTTTGTTTCAGTTCGTCTCACTCGTTGATCAAGATATGTCTATGCATTCGTTGTTTTAATACTCCATTGAAATACAGCTTCAATTTCCCAGGATGTGGACATCTCTCCCTGTTTACTATTGTCTGTGTACCTACAGCCTTAATATCTTCAGGAATAATGACTATAGAAATCTTCTGTTTTTACAAAAATTAGTTTTCGTAGTTTTTAGCTTTTTAATCACGCGGCTCCATGCCTGGTCTCGAACGATGTCCAAAATTATTGTATAGAATAGAAAACAGATTCATGATTAGATTAGAAATAAACCGTCTTTCCCTCAAACACCGATTAATTTATGATGCATTAAAAATTATAATTATTTTCTTGTTTTTATGTAACGATCAATTAGCGAATTCACTGAAAAGAATCAATCAACAAAACAAATTGCTAATCAATCGCTATCTGTTGTTTGTTCAAAATCGATCGGAATAGAAGCCCATTATCACATGAAAATAATATGTAAGGCGGAACAGCTATATTTTAGGAAGACAAAAAAGAATTCGGGTAAATACCGGATGGTAGTGAAGAAAGCGTATAGTGACGAAAGTGTTGCGCCATCACAACTTTTTCCGCATTTAAACGAGCATTGTTTGAATGTATTTGACAAAGATTATTTAAGGAAATCGAAGACCATACCTAGCATAAACAGAATGGGTAAAATCCATTGAAAGCGGTCGGTGGTTCTATGAGAAAATAAAGCTGTGTACGCATTATAAATGTTTCTTTTCTGTATCTTACTATATACATTAGTACATTAGGGGTCATTTCGAGTTAAAAGTTTATTTACTGCACTCATCTGGACTAGAGAAAATCATGATTTAAATGTGTGTGTCTCGTCTAAATAACTAACGATAATTCTCTGATATGGCCGACCAGACGGGTGATCAAAAAGTCAGATCGAGCGTACCGCGTACCGGAAAACGAACTGAGACTAACGAAATGAGCCAAATCGAAATTGAATTTTATTTACGTTTGAATAAAAAACAGTCGAGTTATTTTTTTTATTCAATAACTCCCCCCCCCCAAAAAAAAACGGGCAAAAAAAAAAAAAACACGGCAAAAAAAAAAATTATCCACCAAGAAAATAAAACATAACAAATAAATCTGAAAAGCGCAAAGTTCAAGCCAAAAAAAAAAAAAAAAAAAAAAAAAAAAAAAAGGCCAATTATCAATTTGATCTCATTTCGTTTTCCGGTACGCTCGATCTGACTTTTTGCTGCTTCTCTGATACCAGTTTACAAGAATTCGGGCAAATGTACGGACCCATTTAATATCGCCCTATTAGTCTCCTCTGTCTATTCATCAAGATATTTGTGTCTATAATTAATGAAGCCCAGGTTTGTCCATAATATAAATCTCACATATTTTTTAAATGTATGTATGTACGTATGTCTGCCTAAAACTTTGACAGAAGCGACAGATTTTTACGAGATCGGTGTCGTGTTGAAGCCCTATCCTTCGGATTACAAATATAAAATAAATAGATAAAACATAGATTCCTTCACCCTAAAATGGGCACTTTCCACAATAAGAGGTAGCTTTCGACAGTCTTCCCTCTTTTGGATTTACTAACCTTTATTTAAACCTTCGCCTCTTCCGGCTTGGCAACAGCAAAGACACCTTTATTTCACACTGGCGGAAGGTACCCGGCGTTGCTCGGGTGTTTCGAGGTGTGTGGGGTCTGGCAGGGGGTGTTAATCAAAACATAAGAATAAGCGAAGTAAATATTAAAAAACACACAAAAGAAACTAACGTAAAGCAAACGAACGATGTTAAATGTAAAAATGCGAAAAACAAAAAAAGAAAAAGTGAAAAAGAAAACAAAAAAACGAAACTTTAAACTCTTTAAATAATCTGAAAATTAAAAACAAAAAAAACATGTGACAATTGCTTAAATAACCCTGTTTCAATATTAAAATTTAATAAATCGAAACAAATATTCGAACCCAAAACATTTAGATAATGAGGCCGCGCTCTAAGCAACTGAGTTAAGACGACGTCGACGAAATTATGTCGTTTTTTCAAATAGTTTAAGTAAATCATGTTCCGACATCGTATGACGCATGCGTAGAAGCGAACTTGTCATGAGAGGACGGTTTTGCTGACCCCTCCCTGTAGAAAACTGATGATTTTAGGGTGAAGAAATTAATGTTTTGGGCTAAGTTTTCGATTTGTCGGGTGGAGGTTGGAACTTTAAAATAATACCGATCTAGTAAAAATCCGTGACCCGTGTCGAAAGTTTTTGCGAGACATTCAAACACGCATACACACAAACGCACACATTTTCGCTTTTATATATATATTATATATATTCTTTTCGTCCTTCGCGTTACGGGTTCGAGCCTGCCTGCTTACTACCACTTTTTTCTTTACTCAAAACACACTTCCAAACACCCGGGCAACGCCGGGCAGTCATGCTATTATACTTATCACACATCGTCATAAGCATTCTAATAATCTTGCTTTGTTATTAACGCTGATTGAGTTTAATTGTTGTGATTTTAACAAATATTACAATATGGGAATTGTTGTTTTGCTCGAAGCTAAAAATATACCTGACTTTATATAATAGAGGGAGATAATCAGGTACTGATAGTACGTGTTAAAAAGAATACATCAAAAGAAGGAATATTGCCGCAATTTATTTTTTCTTTGCCATCTGGTAATCAATTAATTCCAGACAACTTTAGCCGAATTGATTTGAAAAGGCGACTTTTATCAAAATATTAATTATAAAACTCGTGTCTTTCATCTATTTATCTCTGTTTTCTGTCTCCTTTCTCTCTCTCTCTCTCTCTCTCTCTCTCTCTTTCTCTCTATCTCTCTCTCTTTATATAAAGGGCGGAACGATAACATTGTGACCTTAAAAAGAAAACATGATTCCATTTCCGTTTGATGAAAATATATTTTCTTTGTGGTTGCAGACAATCTACTAGTTGACCAGTTGTGTATAAATCCCAAGAGCGATAGAAGCCTTCCATCACGTCTCAAATTGACGCAATGATCAAATAGCGAGATCGGAGATGCGCCACTGTACAACTCATGCTCTCTTCCGATAAAAGGTAAGAAAACAGGACCATTCTCAGCAGCGTCAAACAACAAATCCGGCCGGTTTAACGCTTGAGTGCACAGCTTAACAAAGTCTCCGGGCATATTTATGTCTTTTGTATGGTTTCAAATCAGGACCACATCATGCCACCTCACATCTCTGAAGTCGGGTTGAAAGTCACAAAGAAAGTTTACCTAGATGTGTGGAAGAGTTTTGTGATTCCTTGATGCAATCAGGTTACCGCTGGTAGACCCTGGGTATGGCAGCAGGACTGTGCGCCGGCCCAGAATTGCAAAGAGACCCAGCTTGGCTCCCGGAGTGCTCCAAAGTTGTACAACTCTATCACTGATCCCCCTACCCCGATTTGACCCCCCCCTGGATTACTTCGTGTTGCCATACGCCGAGAACATCATCAACATGACCTTCCAAAACACTAAAGCCAGGCCCAACGCCGTCATCCGTTAAGTATTCGCTGAGCTCCAGCCAGTGCTTATGAAAAACACATGCTCCCAGTTCTTGATCCGTATCGAGGCAGTGATTGAAGCTAAAAGATGTCAACTATGTTATATGATCTTGTTTCTTGAATATATTTTTCCAATAAAAGTGTTAAAATAAATCTGTAGTTTTGTTTTCTTTCGGGCGACAAATTTATAGTCACACCTTGAATATATATATATATATATATATATATATATATATATGTATATATATATATATATATATATATATATATATATATATATATATATAACTACTTCATTTACTCCCATAAAATTAATATACGAAAGTATAAATTTATGTGAAAAATGTAAGTATTTGCTTCAAAAGTGCTCAATACGTAGGTAGAGCTAGTAATTGAGAAAGTTACTTACTATTTATATATAAATATATATATATATATATAGATATATATATATATATATATATATATATATATATATATATATATATATATATATATATATATATATACAGTGTTATACACAAGGTCTATGGGAGCAAAGAGTATGCAATTATGGAAAGCTCAATAGGTGTTGTTTATCTAGGGATATATATATATATATATATATATATATATATATATATATATATATATATATATAAAAGATAAGGGATTAATAATTAGGAAATTATCAAGTTTACATAGGGGAAACAAAACAAAATCGAATTTTTTATGTACGATCGTTTTGGAAGAGATATCCTTTGATGACTTTGATATTTACAAATAAAAGCATAGAGAAATTATACATACTAATAAGTCTCCTGTGTGTCATGAGTAAGCTGCTGGAATCCATATTAAATAGAGAAGTAGTCAAACACCTCAACATAAATATACTTTTTTGTGACACGCAATATGGTTTCCGTTCTGCCAGATCTACAGCAGATGTGCTAACGGTTATATCACATAGGATTAGTGAACCTCTCGACAAAGGCTTCCTTTTCCGGCAAAGGACTTCGATAATGTATGGCATAAAAGCCTACTTCACAAGATTTCCAGCTACGGTATAACAGGAAATGTTTTCTCAATTATTAAATCATTTCCCTCTGATGGGCTCATAAGAGTAATGGTTGATGAGCAGAAATCAGAAGCCCAGAGTATTAATGCTGGAGTCCCTCAGGGGTCCATCCTAGGCCCAACTCTCTTCTCCCAAAACACATACTTAAATCATTCAGTTCGCTATGATTTTCTCTCCTCTGATTTTGAGCGCGTGATATAGTGGTGGAAAAGGTGGCTGGTTACTTTTAATGCATCTAAAATCAAGCTCCTATTTTTACATCATCAACGCTCTGATCCCCATCTGGTATCAATTGAAATTGATGGCTCTCGTCTTGGGGAGGCTCAATGTTGGTACAAGCTTCTGGGTTTGACCTTTACTCCTGATCTGGATTGGACCATGTAATTCAGGTCTGTTGCCAAGGTCGCTGGGAAAATGGTGGGGTCCTTCTACCGCTCCAGAAGATATCTCACTGCTTATGAAATTCGCTATCTATATAAAAGTCAAGTACGTCCAAGAATGGAATACTGCTGCCACATCTGGGCAAGAGCTGCTAAAACAACTTATCCTGCCTTGACAAAATACAAAATAGAATTCGGGGCTTTATGGGGGGATGCTCTTTTCTCTTCCCTGCAACCTCTCTCCTACAGAAGAGACGTTGCGAGACTGTCTTTGTTTTAACGTTATTTCCATTACAAGTGCTCGTCTGAGCTCTACTCTCTGGTCCTCCCTCGCCAATATTTCACGATAAACATCCGTTTAGCTCTAATCACTGTCAATAGTTTTTCCCGTTCTTTATCTGTGCCTAAATCAAAATGTAAATTCCATGAACAAATCTTCTTTCTTAGAAGTGCAGGCCTGTGGAACTCTCTTCCGTTTGTCTGTTTCCGACCTGACTGCGACTTGGATGTATTCAAGTCCAACATGAACAAATTTCTGATGAACCGCCCCTGTAAGTGAGACACTTTATCAAATCTCCAATATCAACGATTACTACGATACTATCCCATTGATTACTGTAACACTTATCCCCGAGTGGCTTCCGGGCCTTGATAAGTAGTAACCTCCATGTAAATAAAAGTTAAATATTAACGAATATCGTCTCCTGTTCAGCATCAAAATTGTGTGAGGGGGAGACACCAATTTTTTTTAAACAAGCTTCTGGGAGTAAATTCAGTTGTTTAATATTTGTGAGATGGTGTTTCCATATTGCTTTAAAAAAAAAAAAACTAAAACGAAAGGAGGCCTTGGTATTATTTTAAATCTAAAATTTATCGTCGGTATTTGTAACTTTGTAATTTTGGTGTCCCCCCCCACACCTTTTATGCTGATGGGGAAACAACATCCGTAAATATTTAAGTATTTCTCGGTGCGTTTATTTTTATTTGTAAATGTCGAATAAATAAAAAGAATATCGTTTCCGAAACGATCGTACATAAAAAGAATGGATTTTGTTATGTTTCCCTCTATGTAAACTTGAAAATTTTACAATTATTAGTCCTCTCTCTCTCTCTCACTCACTCGCTCTCTCTCTTACTCTCTCTCTCTCAAATGGGGCTTTGTCCTGTAAGTGCTTGCTCATTGACTGATTACGAAGTGTGCGATTAATACTAGAAAGCTGATTGGCTAACAAAAATCTTAATAGAAGGTGCGTATATAAAAACGCCGACAACCACAAAATTCTCGCATAAGCCTGAAGAATCCTAGAGTGGATGAAACGCGGAATATTCAGTATAGCTTAATCGCCATATATATTTTATAACTTACTAACTAGCTCTACCTACGTATTGAGCACTGGTGAAGTAAATTTATGCATGAATTTATACTTTCGTATATTAATTTATGTGAGTAAATGAGGTAGTTATATATATATATATATATATATATATATATATATATATATATATATAGGAGAGAGAGAGAGAGAGAGAGAGAGAGAGAGAGAAGGAGAGAGAATGGATTTAACACTCGTGTCTGAAGTAATTAAAAATTATATTATTGTATTATTATGTCAGCCCTTTTAAGGAACGCGGTTTTTATAGTTGAGCACTTTAAAGTTGAAATAGGAAGTCGGTCATCTCAGCTGGCATGCATAGATCATGATGTTATAATCATTAGATAAATATGGCTGGATATTACGACATTTAAAAAGTAAATGTTAAATTTCAACGATATTTCTCGCGGTTGAAATTGGCCGTCGGGTTTATTCCTCGCTAATGGAGTCAGAGATGCCTTCGTGGCCGGGTTCGAATCTCCCGAACGATAGTAGTCGTGTCACCCTGCACCGATGATTCTCGATTCTGTAGGTATTAAACAATATAAAGTGGTTGTATATATATTAATTGGCCGCGTGGCGCTGGGCGGTCGTAAAATATATTATCTTTTAATTCAAGCAGACTAGTTTTCTTATAGATACAACTGACTATTGATAATGATGACTTCAAAAGTTTTTATGAAATATAACTTGGGTGTCATTCGTTAGAATAAAGATCTGGACGTTTTGTTGTACTAACTCTCGTTATTATTTGCCTTTCCAGAGATGTTACCGTCTGAGTTACAAACAGATTATACAAGATGAAAACAATAAAGCGACTTTTATCTATGAATATTTAAGTTTGCGCATAATGAGCAATGTTTATATCAAATTAGCCTGCTACGGTAAACTGTGTGGCTTTCAACTTTTACCCGTTGGCAACAATTCTTACAGACTACAAACCGAATCAAAAGTGTAAGATAGATCTAAGTACAATATATATCGAATATCCCAAATATTATGATAAGAGATTTGTAGAGAGTTTACGCACATACACCAACAAAGTTATATATATATATATATATGTAAATCTCTCTCTCTCTCTCTCTCTCTCTCTCTCTCTCTGTATATATATATGTATATATATATATATATGTAAACACTCTCTCTCTCTATGTATATATATATATATATGTATATATATAACTACTTCATTTATTCGCATAAATTTAATATATGAAAGTATAGATTTATACGTAAACTTTAAGTATTTACTTCAAAAGTGCTCAATACGTAGGTAGAGCAAGTTAGTAATTTAAAAAATATATATGGCGATTAAGCTACACTGAATATTCTGCGTTTCATCCAACTATAGGATTCGTCAGGCTTATGCGCGAATTCTGTCGTTGCTTCTTGTTTTTATATATGTTGAGGATTTCTAGTCGGCCGATCAGCTTTCTAGTATCCACCGCGCCCCTTCCTACCAGCCAATGGGCATGCATTTTATCAAACAAAGGATCTGTTTTAGAACTAGGTTAGTGGGTTTAGGTGGTCGTTCTCCTTTTTTTTATACATATAAATATACCTATGTGCACACAACAATGCACACACATATACATATATACATATATACATATATACATATATATATACATACATATACATATATGTATGTGATCGTTTATGTATATTCATGTTTATTTAATTTATTTATTTGTTTTTTTCCTATTGTTGTTGTTAGTTTTAAAGCTATTTTGTATCGCTATCCTAGAGTAAGTTTTATTTTGTGAACACAGTTGTTTGCTATTTCCCGCCTACAGTTTAATAGATTTTGAGGTTCTTTAAAGTACAGGATAGAAAATTTTTCATGGAGGCATAATTTACATGGGTCGTCTAAATGTCTGCATGTGGTAGCTTGTCTCATTATTTTCCATTCGACTACCGGCGAATGTCCGCTTTCTTTGAGTTCCCAGTATTTATTCGCTAGTGTTGTTTTTATACGGAGTTTTTTTTATTTTTGAATGTGCTTTTGTGGTCATAGTATCGGGTTTTGAAATCTAAGGAAGTCATGCCTATGTAATATTTCTTGTTATTCGGGGTTTCTTTTGCAAATATTGTTGCTTGATAAACTACGCTTTTTGTTAGACATTTATTTTGGACTGGGCAAAGTGTGCGGTGTCTACAATTGCATTTATCTTGTTCGTTATTAGTATTTTTATTTATGGTATGGTTATTCTTGTCCGGGGTTGGTTTATTATTATTATTATTATTATTATTATTATTATTATTATTATTATTATTATTATTATTATTATTATTATTATTATTTCTGCTAGTGTTGGTTTTATTTCTGTCATGGTGTCTACTTTTTTATTGTTTATTTTGTTGTTGTTTACATTGTTTTCATTTAGTATTTTGTTATTATGTGCCTTAATTATCATCTCTAAATTTTCGCAACAACTGTAAGATAACTTCAAGGTATTTTTATTGAATATTTTGTGTAAGGGGTTGGTTGCGGGAAAGTGTTTTTCAATAAGATCTAGAAATGTCTTGCCAAGTTTTGTTTTTAACATTTGATTGTATGGGGCCGTATACCAAATTATAGTTCTTTTTCTTCTGTTTTTAATTTTATTATTGTTGTTGGTGTTTTGTTGCTTATATTTGATATCGATATTTTTGTATCCACTAACCTAGTTCTAAAACAGATCCTTTGTTTGATAAAATGCATGCCCATTGGCTGGTAGGAAGGGGCGCGGTGGATACTAGAAAGCTGATTGGCCGACTAGAAATCCTCAACATATATAAAAACAAGAAGCAACGACAGAATTCGCGCATAAGCCTGACGAATCCTATAGTTGGATGAAACGCAGAATATTCAGTGTAGCTTAATCGCCATATATATATATATATATATATATATATATATATATATATATATATATATACCTTTCCCCAGACTATCCTTTCACGTGTAATTCACCATATTCCCTCTGCTCCACTTTTTGTTATCAAGTAAGATATTTGACTTACTTGTAGTTTCATCAAATACTTTTGTATGCAAAATCCGATCCTTCATTTTGCTAATTCCTACCCTCTGATGAGAAGGAAAGTATTTCTTCGAAACTCCGAGGATTAAGGACTATCCACTTATCAAGTGTTTCCTTTTCAGATTAAATAGGTTTTTAACTCTTTTTCAAAGTGGTTTTAACATGTTTTATTAATTGTTTGCTCTTATATATATATATATATATATATATATATATATATATATAAGTAGGTTGTAGTTTGCTTGAAGCATTGTTGAAGAAAATTATAAGGTAAAATTAAAAGCCAAGAACAATGCGAGATTTTTTTTTATATAGAGTAAAATTAAATGCAAACAAAAGAAATAAAGTTCTTTTTTTTGTTGTTTGTTTTTTCTTTTTCACACAAATTTTAACTCTAAACAACAGTAATTTTTTTTTCCTGTTGTATTCAATGGTGATATAAATCTCAATATATTTCAGACTTATTAGTCCATTTTCAAGAGAAGACAGCGGAAGAGTGTTCAAAATTGGAAAAGTAGCTGCCGAGTTTGCCACGTGATACCGCGAAATATAGAACAAAAAATGACGTTAGGAGAACGTTAAAATAAATCAGTTGATGTTTGAAATACTTGTTGCGTTTGTGAATCAAGGGAGATGACTATTCAAGCAAGGTTTTTTTTTTTTTTTTTTTAATTATTGTTTTTCTTATGTTTTAAACTTATATTATAAAAGCGGAGCTCAATTCCAGTCTATTGTTTAGTGTGGGAGTATTTTTTGAAATAATTAAAGATTCGAGGATACGAAGTTGACCTACGTTTCTTGAAGAAGCAAGAATGTTGATGTGAAAATCTGGTTCTGAATTAATGCAAGTGCGAATATGTTTATAGAACGACGAAGCAGTAGTGTTTAAGTGCTCTTTAATGCGGTGATGAAGCAATCTGGTAGTGCTTCCGATGTAAGATGCACTGCATTTAGCGCATTGTAGGTCGTAAACAACGTGGTTCTTAAAGCATAAACCTGTGTGTGATATTGGGCAATTAGAGAGTGAACAAGGGGAAGGTGTATGCGATGGATGTTTTCGGTTGAGCTGTTGTCTTAAAGTAGATCCAGTGTGGATGAGTTGAATGTTGAGCCCCTCGCTGCGGATGGCTTTTCGGATTGAAGATGAGATTTTGTCACTGAGGAAGGGTAGTTTTAGAAAACAATTGTTAGAGAAGGGTCGGGTGTTGCGTTTTTTCTTTTTAAGTGAGGATAGGATCGTATTAGGGTAGCCGTTTAGTGAGAGGGTCTGTAGGAAATTGTTAGTGTGTGTATGTTTGTCGGAGATGTTAGTGCATTTGTCTTGTATGCGTGAGATTTCGGCATGTGCGTAGTTTAGTTTGTCCTTGAGAGGAAGCGCAGATTTGAAATGTACGAAGAGGCGTTTGCTGGCGGGTTTTCTGTAGAATTCAGTGCATATGGCACCATTTTTTTTTATTTGTATTTTAAAATCAAGTAGAGAAAGGGATTCCGAAGAGTCCGGGTGTTCTATAGTAAATTTTAAGTTTGGGTCGGCGTTATTGAATTTGTGGAAAATGTTAATAGCTTCTTCGCGGGAGTATGTGATAATTAAAATGTCATCGATATATCTAGTGAAAAGGAGATAAGAATAGCAGGTACTAAGGGTGTGTCTTTCGAGTTTGTCCATATAAGCAATGGCAAGAATACCGGATAGACTGGAGCCCATGGGTAGTCCAGATACTTGTTTGAACGTGTTTTGTAGGAAAGTAAAGTAAGTGTTGTCTACTATAATACGGAGGAGTTGTAAGAGATCTCCTGGAGTAATTCCGAAGCATTGTGGGTTTTTAGATGCTATAATGTCTGCCATGAGATTAATGGCTGGATGTGCAGGAATGGAAGTGTATAAAGAAACGACGTCTAGGCTAAATGGGTATCTGTATAGTTTGAGTAGATGGTGTGGTAGATCGTTGAGTCTGTTAATTACTTGGTTGGAACTACTAACATGGGCTGGGAAGGTAGAGAGTAGAGGTTTAAGTAGGCGGGATATTAACCAAGAGATTTTATAAAGGGGACCGTTAACGCTTGAAACAATGGGTCTGATCTGTGTGTGTGCTATTTTTGTGGGTTTTAATAAGGTGATAAAAGGTAGGTAATTTGCTGTATTTAGTAATAAAATTTAGTCTGTGTTGTTTTGGGAGATTTCTTTTAAAACAAATTTGAGACCATGTCTCGTTAATGTTGTTCTCAATACGAGCAGCAGTGATATTATGTGCTGGGGTGTAAAGGTCGGTATTGGAAAGATGCTCTATAGCAAGGTTGTTATAAGATTCCTGTGATATAACGCAAAATAACGCAAAATTCTCTGCCCTTATCAGTGACAAAATCTCATCTTCAATCCGTGGAGTATCCAGCTTTGTGCTATTACTTGAGGTAACATCACTTGGAGAAGGTGCACCATTCCTCTAAAAGCTAATGTGGGTTAGCCATAGTGAGGAGATCTTATTTGGGCAGCGAATACTATGTGATTTTAAATATTTGGTCAGGGTTTACTTACAAAGAAAATTATCCTCATGCCAGATTGTTCTGACAAACCCCTGTACAGAGAGACCTTAGACACTCGAGAAGTTGAGTGCCAACGTCATTTTCCAAGATTCTGGAGTAAAGAGATGTGGCCTCCTGCATCGCATGATTTGAATCCCATGGATTTTTTGGTGTGGTCTTTGTTGGAGGCAAAGGTCTGTTCTGTTGCTCATCCAAGTGTTGATGCTTTGAAGACATCTCTTCTGAGTGAATGGGCTAAAATATCACAGGAAACGCTGCGTGCCTCGGTTGGTAACTTCAGACAGAGAATTGAACGTCTAATCGAAAGGAAGGGACTTCACATTGAAAATAAATAATTTGAATTTATTCTTGGTTTCCTAACTTATACTTTTCATTCATGTTTAATTTATATTTTTGTAATTTTCTATTAATAAACCACTTTTGAATTGGTCCAAGGACTTTCTGTTCACCCTGTACATACACATATACATATACATACACATATATACATATATACAAATACATGCAAACATATGAATAAATATACACATACATACACGTACACATATATGCACATATACATGCACATACGTTTACCTACATATACATACACATGCATATATATGCATTTATACACATACACATATATGCATATGTACGCATACATAATTATACACACATAAACATCTATATATACATATATATATACATATATACATACAAACACACATAAACGTATATACACGCATACATATATACATACATATACACATAGATATACATACATATACATACACATATACATATATGAACATATATACACATATATATGCATACATACACACATACACACATACACACATATATAGATACGTATAATGATGGCAGATCAATTATTACATGCTTCCATCATGTCAAGCCTACATGCCTCACAACTTTTTCATCGCCGCAGGAATAATTTTTAGACAAATGCCTTAAGGCTTATCTATAAAAGATGATGTTACAGAGTTTTATCTTTGTACGACAGTTAAGTCACTTTCTCTCTCGGTTCAAAATGTTGAGGTCCAGCAACAATCAAGAGCAAGCTAACCAGCAACAAGTAAAACTGCAGACCAGCTTAATGCAGGTACTGGTCTTCCCGCTTTATGTTTTTTTTAATTTAGAGAGTTGCTTCTCCTAGAAAGGTTGCCTTCACCACAGCTTACGTGAGCCCCCTCCATCCTACATACAAATGAAGAAAAACACATGCACGCACACACACATGCATACCTAGAGATGCACACAAAATACACACGCGTATACATACACATGCCAATATGCACATGCACACATACACGCGTACATATATGCATGTATATACATATACATATACACACGTACACATACACGTACATGTAGAATATACATGAAGGGGCGTTCATGCATATACACACATATGTACATTCATACAATTATACATACACGATGATTGCTGCATCTTTCCACATGATCGCTATCAAATTGAGTTCTCCCCATTTCGTCGTCTCTGCCATTTTAAATGACTTTGTAGTCCCGACGCAGATTTGCACATCTTGAAACAGGTGTGACATACAAATTGATAAATTTCCACTGAGTTGACTTCATCTGGAGGCTAAATGAACAATCATAGGTCTTCTCAAACCAGCAGCAGAATTGAAAACTTTGCTGTATATTAAACAGATCATTTGGTCCGAACTATTAGGCTCAGAGTTGACCTGAACAGTAGTTTTGTGTGACTTTCAGTGGTTGATGGAGGCAGTTTTTGACAGAAGCACACGTTCCCAAGTGTAGCATATCCAGTTATATGTGTCATAATTAAGACCATCAATTAAACCTTTGCGATGCTCTCTCTTCCGATTGCTGTGGGCCTACTTTATTTGCTCTAGAGCACCACAACTTTCGCGCACGGGCTTTCGCCACGTCAGCCTTTGCAGAGTAAGTTCTTCCCACATGTCGATGTTGATTTGGAGGACTTTCAAATTTTTCTTTGTACAGTCACTGAACCTTTTCCTAGGTGTATGTTGAATGTGCATGCCATTTTCCAGCTCCTCATAAAATTGGTTTCGGCAGCCTACAATCTTTCATTCGAAACACGTGGTTCACACAGTGTATATGAGATCTGATTACAAGTGTCTAAATACAAAAGCAACATGATCTCAAAAAGAAATTAGTGTCAGGTATTTGCACTTGCCAATTGATGTTTAAGAAACGTCTCAAGCATTTTGGTAAAATATTTCAAGCCCTTTAGTGTGCCTTTGATGCAATGTCTCGGATGAACACAACAGTGGGGTTAGCATATGGGTCTTGTAAACGCAGATCATAGTCTTGTCTGTGATGCCACGATCAGACAAGGCTATATCCCCCAGCTTGCCTAAGTATTGTTGCGAAAAGCGACGTTACGATATACCTTTTGTCGACTGCATGAAGATCAGTTATAATATGCTTCCAGCCTGTCAGGCTTACAGGCGTCACAGTTTTTCCATCACCACAATAATGTTTTGTTGACAAGTAGCTGAGGGAGTATCTGTACAAATATATTATTAAAGTGTTTTAGCTTTGTAAGACAGCTAAGTATCTCTCTCGGCTTAAAATCTTGAGATCAAGCAACAAGCAAGAGCAAGATAGCCAGCAACAAATCAAACTGTAAACTAGCTACATGCGGGTACTGGTCTTTCGTTTTACGTTTGTTTTTTCATCAGAAACTTGTTTCATCTAGAGAAATAACCTTTACCATGACGTACGGACGCCTCTACCCTCCAATGCCATTCGATATATGTCTAGGACTTAGGTTGCTGGGCACCAGAACATACTCAACCCGCTGATGGGTTATATATGCCGCAGCTGACAGGGCCTAAGTTTCTGTCAAGATTACCTCACTCTTAGCCTTTGGTTAAAGAACCTTGGCCCACCAGGCAGTGAGGGTTCAGTTATACGGCTCAGGACACTCGCTGTGCATCGGACCCCCAACAAGTAACAAATAAAAACAAATCCAACATATACAAGACGTAGAACAGGCAGTCATGATTTACGGTGTTCGTGTAAAAACGGTAGAATTTCTCCACAATCACGACGATAGTGATGATGGCTCTACTTGAATTTCTTTAAACATGAATAAATAAAAACACATCCAGCACAGACTAAACGATGAACAGACAGTCATAAGTTGCAGTGTTTGTGCAAATTTGGAATTAAAGAAGGTTTTAAATCGGACGAATTCCTCAATGATTATGACGATGGTGATGATGGGCACAATTAAATTAATTCAAACATGAATTAATAAAAATAACTCCAACACAAACGGTGCGTAGAACAGGCAGTCATGAGTTGCTGTGTTTGTAACAATTTGGACTTGAGAGAATACATACATACATACATACATACATACATACATACATACATACATACATAAATCTATGATTAAAATGTTTTTAATATTATCACAATGCGTTTGGAAAATATCTGTTCAGCTAGTTGCACAATTTGAAAGCGGATACATGAATTATTTTCAACTATGTATAAATTAATAAATAATGCTGTTCTAATCTACTATGTATACTAATTGTTTTTTTTTGTTTTAAATATGCTTAATTGTTTGGTTTAATTACGTTTTATTCTATGTCATATGTACTTCATTGGTCGCAATGAAAATCGGTTAGGACGTTGCGAATATCGACACTCGCTTTAAAACATAAAAAAAATTAAATAATACATTTGTCATTTGTTGTAAAACCGGTTGCATTATTACAAATGTTAATCACAAAACGACATTTTGTTTAATGATTTTTTTTGTCTGCTAAGAAAGAAGAATCTTCGTTCGATGAATATTTAACGTGGCTGAGCTCTTTAACCGTCCATTTAAGGCCGGCCACTTCCTTTACAAACTCTTACTGCGTTTTAGAAAATAGATTTTTTTTTACCTTTTTAGAAATGTTATTGTTGTATTCGTGAGTTGTTTATTATCATTATTATTATTATTATTATTATTATTATTATTATTATTATTATTATTGTATAACATTTACTGTATTTCTTATTTTCTGTTAGTTTTTTTTCTTTGATCAAAAACTTTCATTTGAATCTTATTGAATAAAATGCACGTCACGTGTGCTTACCTCATGAGATAGGAAATGCTTTTAAATCACGAAAATTGGGGTTTAATGAAATTATCGTCTATTTTGCTGAACAGCCCACCGAGGGAAAGTCTGCGGGAAGAGAGTGATTGAGTTTTATTTCTAAATAATACACTTTAGAAAAATAATTTCACATACCTGCATCAATCTCTCTTTCTGTGTATATGTATGCATTTATAGATTGTACTTATATATGTATTGTCATCTATCTATCTACATATCTCTTTCTATATATGTATATATGCACATATTTATATATACATACATATATATATATATATATATATATATATATATATATATATATATATACGAGCTGGGCCTGTTATCCGGCGGTGCTTGGTATTAGTATACTCCTACACCGACCTCCTCGACCCAAAACTAAAGCACTTCTGCTTATGTTCTTGTTGTACCTCAACCTCCTAATATTTTGACTGACTTTCAAAATGGACACCACCACTCTCCCTATGTTAAGACCGGTTTTCAGAATAAACACTCCCGTTTTGTGAGTGAGGATGCTGTTGACAATTTTATGTATTTTTGTTATGTATCTTTCTCTCTTTCTCCCACTTTTTGTATCTCTGTCTCTCTCCCACTCTATCTGCCGCTCCATCCCATCCTCTCACACTTCTTTCTCTGTCTATATATATATATATATATATATATATATATATATATATATATATATATGTATACACATGTTTATCCATCCCTCGCTATATATATATATATATATATATATATATATATATATATATATATATATATATATGTGCGTATCTTAGCTTCCTTAGTATTTTTCCCACTGGTTGGTTAAACCTGAATGTTCGTACAAACATGCCTTATCGTTTATGCCGGAATAAATGGGGTCCGGAATGAATGCAGTAAACAAAACATTAAGAAATTAACGAATAGGAAAAAAACAATAGAAATATGCAGAAATAACGGTATAAGAAAATTAAGTTTCACGTAGCTGTGCATTGTTTCCAGTGTCTGTTAATGAATAAATATAATAGAATTATCATGATTTTATTGAATCTATGAAAAGTCTTTAAATGCAAAGTTTATGTAGCGAATAAAAAAATCTCAAGATCAAAAAGTTTGTAAAAAATGAATGGATATGTAAAAAAAATGGCGGTATGTTTATAAGTGGCGAATGTATTATGGAGGAAGATGCGAATTTCGGAAATGGAAAAATTATTATCTATAAATAGGAATATGTAAAACCTATGGTATGTGTATGTGCCTAATAATCTAGTAAGAGCAGTTATAACCTAGCAGAGTAGAAATATGTAGAAATGGTGCCGGTGTCTAGTGGGAGCGGTGGAAACACAGAACAGATAGAGAGGAAAATAGGAACTTCTTCTAAAGATGTAGAGATTGTGATCGTGGCGCTCTTTGGAACTAACATAGGATTTAATTATAACGCCTAAATGTATATATAATGTCGTTTTCCATTTTTTTCGCACAGAAATCGAAAAGAGTAGACATTATTAAATAACTGCTATAAACTCTCTTTCACAAAAAAAGAGGAAAAATGTGTAGGATCAACAAGGAATTGAACCCAGTACTTACACGTGACGAAAATTGAAAAATGACAAACGAAATCCAGTGCTTTCTGTATGAATAAAAAAAGCCAAATTATTTTCTCAAAAATTGTAACGCGAGGAAATAAATACATGAAAGAAATAATAGGTAAATAACAAGGTACGAATTTTGTAAAGGTTTTCTATCTATACAGTTGGTACTATAGAAAAAGTAAATCAACGAATTGTGTTGTTTCTGAAAAAAATCTCATTTTGTCATTAAGTAATACCATACCGCCCCTCCAAAAATCCAAATGTACGAGTTTGCAAAACAAATTTTGGAAATGTTAAAATTCCAACAAAGTCAACAATTAGAACTTGATAAAAGGTTTCGAAAGGAGCAATTGGCAATACAGAAACAAAACGAAGAAAAGCAGTTAAATTTAATAAAATATCTCGAAGAAGAACGGCTAAAAGGAAAGAAAGAAATTAACCAAAAGCGGGTAGAATTAATGAAATACTTCGAGGTAAAACAGAAAAGAGAAAAGGGAAAAATGTAGGAACAAATATTAGAATTGAAAAAAAAATTACATTTAGAGCAACACAATCAATCAGATAAAAAATGGATTTGATAACGCAAGTTTTAGTGAATAAGAATAGCGGAGAAGTAACCAGCACGGCCTTTTCCCAAAATGGAATCTTGTCAGCTATTGATACATTTCACTTGGCTCCTGAGGAAGCCCTAACGTTTGAGGCATATTTCAGAAAATTTGAGGATTTTTTAAAAGATTGATTGCAGTGCATGGACTGAGCAAGAGAATGTTCGTTTATTGCTACGAAAGGTAGGCACCTCCGAGCATAATAAATTCGTGGACTATATTTTACCAAGAAAAACAAACGAATTGTCGTTTGACGAGGCATTAAAATTATTAATGCAGGTATACTATCCAAAAAGAAGCCTTTTTTTATAAAAGATTGAAATGCATGAATCTTACACGTAAGGAAAATCAGGACTATATGACATTTTTGTCTATAGCTAAAAAGAACTGTGACGATTTCAAATTGTCGTCATTAACGGCCGACAATTTCAGATGCTTCATATTCACACAATGTGTGATAGCAACAAAAGACGCTGGTATAAGACGTCGTGGTCTAAATAAATTGGAATTAGAACCTGATTTGACGCTTCAGAAACTGGCTGAAGATTGTCAGCGGTTTGTTGCAATGAAGCAAG
Source organism: Euprymna scolopes (assembly GCF_053919585.1). Classification (NCBI taxonomy): domain Eukaryota; kingdom Metazoa; phylum Mollusca; class Cephalopoda; order Sepiida; family Sepiolidae; genus Euprymna; species Euprymna scolopes. Next base: position 98,678,254 of record NC_136513.1, read on the forward strand.
ATTCCCGAAACATAGAGGAAGCAGGTATTGCGCACATTAGATAAATAAGCTTCAAAAGTAAAGGACACCCGCCCGCCAGCAATTACCAACCAAGAGGCAAAAAGAACCCTTCACAAAATTATCAGGATAGACAAAATCCTAGGACCCCTTGTAGAAAATAGTGGAGGACCTCATGGGTAAAATGCATGTCAGTACCAAAGGAAAATAACATGTGACCTATGCACGCTAGAAGGTCACAAGGCCTCATATTGCAGAACAAAAGTAGGTAAAAACTGCAAAAATGGACCCTTCACCAAGAGAGAACACAAGGAAGTATGTTACGGTGAGAATCAGAAATAAAGAAGTAAAACTGCAGCTCGATTCAGGGTCGGATTTATCAATTATAAATTTTCACGCGTGGAAGTGAATACGAAGCCCACAATGAAAAAGGCAGATAAAATCGCAAGATTGGTAACTGGTGAAAAAAATAAATTTTGAGGGTGAGCTAGTCATTAATGTGTCACTAAATACAACGACAAAAAGCTAAAAGTGTTCGTTCTAAGGAACGCAACGAACTTAGTTGGGACCGATTGGATTCAGAAATTTAAATTATGGGACTCAGCAATAAGTGTTTTTTATCACCAAGTCGAAAACCTAACGGCCGAAGCCGACAAACTCAAAAAAATCTTTAAAAAAATCTTTTTCAAGTGTGTTCTTCGAAAAGCTTGGATGCTGCACAATATACAGGCGAGATTCGAATTGCTGGACGAAGCAAAACCAATATTCAAAAAGCCACGGAGCGTACCGTTCGCTTCGAGGGAAAAATTGAAAAAAAAATTGGAAAGACTAGTTAACACGCGGATTTTTACCTCTATTAAGTATAATGAGTGAGCAGCCCTCATCGTATACATGAAAAAATGTAAAGAGATTACGGTATGGGCGGACTTTTCGACCGGATAGAATGTGGCGCTCAAGGACCATCACTAACCGCTACCAAACCCAGACGAAATACTCGCTAACTTAAATGGCGGAAATATTTTTCCAAAATAGACTTAAAGGAGGCGTACCTACAAATACCAGTAGAGGAAGATAGCTCGAAACTTTTGTGTATCTCAACGCACAAAGAACTGTATAAATTCAATAGATTAGCATTTTGTATAAAAGTTGCACCTGCAATTTTCCAACAGGTAATTGATACTTTGCTAAGTAGTTTGGATTTCGTAATAGGCTATCTAGACGATATTCATATGCGTAGTCAAAATGTTGAACAACATAGAGATAATGTATTTCAAGTGTTTGACAGAATAAAAGAATACGGCTTTTTTTGGAACTAATTAAATAAGTGGGTCATATCATAGAAAAGGACGGGAGAAAACCCAATCCAGCCAAGTCCACAGCTATAAAAGGCATGTCAGAACCTCATAATGTAACTACATTGCAGAGTTTTTTTAGGGCTCGCAGACTATTATTAACGTTCATTAAGAACATGCAATATATTGCGTGCGCTATTGCATGTACAAAAATGGAACTGGACGCCTGAGTGCCAGGCAGTGTTTAAGAAATTAAAAGATGTATTAACGTCGGATTTATCCCTGAATCATTTCAATCCGAAACAAGAGCTTTTTGTTGCAATTGACGAAAATTCTTATGGGATCAGGCGTGCATTCTATACAAGATGCCTGATGGGCCCACTAAGCAGATCGCCCATGCGTCAAGAAGTTTACTTCCTGCCGAGAAGAATTACTCCCAAATCGAAAAAGAAGCACTTGGGATCATATTCGGCATTACAAAATCCCACTGATTTTTACACGGTCGTAAATTTAAATTGCAAACTGACCATAAGCCGCTCATTACCATCTTTGGCTCTAAAAAAGGTCTGCCAACTTACATAGCCAACAGACTGCAAAGATGGGGGGGGCATTCTACTGAATTACGATTTCAGTATGGGATTTCTTACATCTGCGAAGTTAAGTCATGCAGACGGATTGTAGCGAGTACTCCCGAAATCAAGGGAACCGCTAGAAGACAGAGTAATAACGGCACTACAAAGTGAAAAAGACTATACACGCATACTAAGTAATACGGTAAAGGAACTACCAGCCATTTTGGAAGATACAATAAGGGAGACTGAAGAAGATAGTTTCATCAAAGAAATGAAACAAAAAAAATTACTCGGATAAATCGGCGGCGGAAGCTTATTCTATGTGCAATGAGATACTGTTGTACCGAGAAAGAGTAGTAGTCCTAGCAAAACTACAAAAGAAAATTTTCATGCGGGGCACCCTGGGACTACGCGAATGGAGAGCCTCATGAGGTCCTACGTTTACTGGAAGAGTATGGACACTGATATAGAAGGCACGGTAAAGTCGTGTAAGGAATGACCATTGGCTGCAAAAGCGTCCCCAATACAATTTAGGCCGTGGCCTAAAACGGACCACCCATGACAAAGAATACACGTAGATTACGCAGGCCCACTGGATGGAAACTATTATTAAATAGTGGTAGAGAGTTTTTCAAAATGGCCCAAGGTATTTCGATGTAAAAGTCCAACAACGGATTTTACAATCCGTGCTCTTCACGGATGATTCGTTAGGTTTGGTGTGGTTGATTGTCTAGTGTCAAACAATGGCACACAATTCACTTCAGCAGATTTTAAAAGCTTCTGCAAGGATTTTCAGGTTAACCACATAAGGACGCCAACCTATCATTCCCGATCGAACGGTCAGGCAGAGAGGTTTGTAGACACGTTGAAAAGAGCCATGAAGAAAGCTAAAGGAACGCCCTAAGAAAAGGCATTAAAACAGTTTTTACAAGTTTACCGAATTACGCCAAATGAAAGCGCTCCAGCGAAGATGTCGCCGCAGAGTTAATGTTCGCGAGGAAAATTAGGCCGGTCTTCGAGAAACTTTTGCAAAAACATGTGAAACCGCCAAATCCTATAGTTCCTAAAAAGAGGTATATACCAGGCGAAAAGGTATTTTTCCAGGTACACAAAAATAATAGCACGATGTTGGAACTAGGAAAGGTCCAGAAAACTCTCGGGCGTATGGTCTACATTATCGAAGGTCAAAGATTTACGCACAAGAAACATTTAAACCAAATTCGGAAACATATAACTAATGAGTAAAGGCAAACGCCTGCTGAACAAGAATAAGTAATGGACCTGATATATAACATGTTAGACTTGGTAACACCACAAGCAGCGAGACAACACCGGTGCTCCAGGAAAAGGAAAAAGACCGTGTCGATAGAGATCAACCCCAGGAAAAAGCTCGGGAGGGAGATGTTGAGGGGTACAAATCACCCCTATTTGAGTACGAAGTGGAATCAGCCAGTTCTATGAATAACACTGGTTGCAGGGACTAAATAGACATATTTATACCATGTTTAACCGCGTGCTACGAACACGTTCCTCTCATACCACTTTAGTGGTTCCTGCATTCTTTATGATAAATACATATTATATTTTATACACGTTACACTATTTGTGGTTTCTTTTATTTGTAACCCCTAGCACGGGTCTAGAATAATAATATATATATATATATATATATATATATATATATATATATATATACAGACGCGCACACATATTTGTTTTTCAGTGGGAATATAGTTAAAATTAAAATTTAAAAAGCATTAATGTCATTCAAGAAGGTCAAGAATGATCAAGTTATTAGAAAATACCAATCTGCGCACGTTGGCTAAGAGATCCACCTTTTTAATTTGATTGGGACGATTTCGAAAATTTTCCAAATTCCGATACAATTACCGATTTCTTCTTCAATTCTTTTAAACTCGCTAATATGTAGTTTTAATCATTTCTGCATATATTTTCTCTAACTTAAAATATACTCTTCTGGAGTGATCTATAGAGTTTAATTTTTCTGGATTGTAAAATCAATAAATCATGTTATCATTAGTAGCAGCAATGGAGAATGAGGTTTTAAACAAAATAAAACCAAAAATTAAAAAAATAAAATAATGTTTTTTGGAATATGACAATAGCCACTAACGTTTTCGATTCTTGATTCCGCTTTCGATTGCTTATGCCAACAGTAATGTATCCAGATAACACACTATATTCTGTTTTGTTGTTTTATAACGGTTTCAAACGGGACGCACGTTCACGCTCATAAATTACAAAATGAAAAAGAAAATGTCCGACTTCCTTAACAATTAAGATGGGTATTGTCTTCTTTTCATCTCGAGATTTTATCAGAAATATTTTGAGTCTTCATTCTATAGTGCAAAGTTATTAATTACTTTGAAAAGCGCTCTTCTGTTCTGCCATGAAATTCCTGACAGATAGCCTCGCGATGAAGGACACAGCGTGAAGAGGGCTGTAAAGATTTAATCTGAGATAAAAACTATCTAAAGAAACCTTTTATTCTCGACGTGACCTACTAGAGAAACATCATTGCAAGAGAGAGTCGGATTATTACGGAACCACGCCCATGAGAAGATCAATAACTGTTTTAATATTAATGATAATCACATTTCCTAGAAACTATTGAATTTTTAATATTAATTTTATTCATTTTATATTTAAATTGCTCTCTGTGCGGAATGGAAGAGAATGTAAGCAAAACAAGTAGATTATTCAAGCATATTAGTTTACATTAGTTTATATTGGTTTACGTTAGTTTACATTGGTTTATATTAGTTTACATTAGTTTACATTAGTTTACATTGGTTTATATTAGTTTACATTAGTTTACATTAGTTTACATTGGTTTATATTAGTTTATATTGGTTTACATTAGTTTACATTGGTTTATATTGGTTTACGTTAGTTTATACTGGTTTATATTAGTTTATATTAGTTTACATTAGTTTACATTGGTTTATTTTAGTTTATATTAGTTTACATTGGTATTCGGATTGGTTAGGTTTTAAAGAAGTTGAAGATTTAGATAGGATTACGAAATAAAAGTCAATTACTTCAGATTAAATGTGGAGATATTTTTGTTATACAGAGTTGATAGCTGCACAATTAAAAATGTCATGAGAAGCAGGTTGGACGCAAAAATTGATATCAATTTAGTAAATTCGAGTTTTTAAAAACAATTCCTCTCATGGTAGTTGGGTGCCGCGTGCTAGGAAGAAATAAGCATATATTCTAGCGTTGATTCAGCCATATATTAAGCTCATTATTTTATACAGTTTTAATATGGACAAGTATACGACCGTGCCTGGTTCAATTATGTAAGAGGACGAGATAGCAATAAAAATTACAATATAGAACGGTCAGTGAACAGTAAAAAATGTTTTTCACAAAGCTGCCGAAGGCTGTAATGAGCATCATTAAGATATAATAAAGTAATTATCTAAGAGAACAGCTCAAAAAGTCATTGTTCAGATTAAACTTGAAAACGGGCATGTTATAGTAAGCTAGGAAGAAGCCCTGCAGTATGGTGTAACCCAGACGGAAACATCTAGGAAAGGAACTTTTCTCTTTGAAGTTCCGTTTCGTTTTAGGCAGCGTAAGTGAGAAGAGGATAAGACAAAAAAAAACACACACACACAGACATATATATATATATATATATATATATATATATATATATATATATATATATATATATATATGTATAACTGAAATCAAAATTCTAATTCGACCCTGTAAAACATCACAGCATGAACTCGTATAGCATCAAATATTTTAAGACATTTTCTCCGTTTCATCCTTTGTGCACATAAAACAAAACAGAATCAGCATGAGCAAATTCTTTAAAGAGTTTTAACTTAATGAAAAACAATGTCGTAATGCTGCTTCACATCTTACTACAACGTTGCTGTTTTAAGACAAATATAAACAAAATCTTATGAGAGCACCCACTTTAAAAGTAACATTCTGATCTATTACACTATGATTTCTAATCCTCTACGTCATACTGCACCTGACTAATCTTATTAAATCATATCATTGGGCGTTTTGGGAGCCTTGATAAACGGTAATCTGTTAGTATGTACAAATCTCACATAAGAACTTAAATAGGTTTCACAACATTTTTTATTACTCACTGGACTGGATGAGGTAAAACATCTATCCTCGACCTATATACTGAACTGAACTACTACGGCAACTTAGAAAAAAAAAAGAGAAAAAAGAATTGTTTAAAAAATCCCGGTGAAAGGCTTTATTATAAGCCTAAAATAATAAACTTTTAATAGATTAATCTTCATTTAAAACAATAAGAATATTGCACGTGCCTGATCTTCTAACCGTCATGTTTTTAATGTAATTTTCTCCGCGCTTCAAAGAAGTGGGCTTTTATTAATATATATACTTAGTTTTATTTCTATTTTTTTTCTAGCAAAAAGTGTCAAGATTGCAATTTTCCTTTTAGATTAAAACAGGGTTAGAATACATTTAGTTTATTTGAGGACGGGCGATATTTTCTTGCTTTTCATGAACTCGACATTTACCAGTCATCTAAAACTAATTAACATATCATTAGATCATTATCTAGCTGGAGACCTGTATTTACATACGCTGGGACCTGTAACATAATTTTATGGAATCATATTTTTCTCATAGATATTTTGCTTAAATAGTCAAGAATTAACTATTCAACATTTTATAAAGTAACAGTTTCTAGTGTATAATTCTTCAGTCGCGGTAAATCCTGTCGATGTTCTGTGCATAAGTCTGGTCATTATCTCCCATTTCCGGCTGGACTGTTAATGCATTCACCTCCATATTCATTAGAATCAACTTTACAACATCATCGATTTTTGTAGCTTTTCCAGTAAACGGCGTTAGGATATCACTGTTTAACAAAACTTATAAGCATATGTTTTCCCATTTTGCTGAAAGTTATTGTAGAAAAACAGTCGAGAGTTTAACTTTCTAACATTTTCAAGTAACAATTGCCGGGGTTTAATTTGACGTAATGCTGTCAAAACCCACATCTCAAATTCTGTCACACTTCTCAAATCTTGCTATTCAAAATCTCGCAACTATTGCCAAAACATTCTACATCAAATCCAACACTGCTGTTAACACTTACCACTCCAAAACTCGCTAATACAAAACTCGTAATACTGCTATAAAAACTCGAAACACGAAAACTTGTAATACTCCTGTCAAAATTGCTATTACACCATCCAAATGCACACTGCCCAAATCCCTGAAAAATCAGCTTTTTTTATTTAAAACAAAAATCATTTCATTTGCATATCAAATGACAAGATCGCAAACATATAAAGGAAATTACCAGATATTTTCTTTTCTTTATTTTTGCCTGTCACCAAATACTACAGGTTGTATAAAAACAGGTTTGCATCAATTTTCCTTTTAAGCATGTAATCTCTCTAGATAAGTCGTGAAGCCACTTAAAGCAAAAGGTATTTAGTCCTGTTTTAATTTTTGGTCAATAGTTAAAAGTCCGCAAATTTTCTTTTCCCTGCCCGTCTGGGGTCGTTCTGGAACTGCTTGGGGTAATTAGATACAAAAATGGCGTACGTCATCTCAACCCTAATCCTCCTCTGCTTTGTGGAATGCATAGTTTGGATCGTCCAGTCGACGCTTTTTCATTTAATTGCGGTTTATTTAATCTGTGAATTTAGGATTTTTATAATGTATACCATATTTCCAAGTTTCTGTTTATAGTGCTCTGTTTCCATAAAAGCGTGTTGTTATTCTAAGTCTTGTAGAAACTTTTCTCCTGGGGCGTAGTTTTCTTAGGCACAATACAAGGCCGTAACATTGTTTATGTTACAGTTTTCGGAAATCGGGTTTTATCTTTCTCTAGAACGTAGTCGTCGGTAATAATGCTGGTGGTGTCTTAGGATTAGGTGATACCCCATACACCCGTAGAATCTGCTGTAATGCTCTTTCTGTAGTGGTGCCAGCTGCTGTTTTTGACGGCTCGTTTTAAAGTCTCGTGGATGGTACTAATGATTAATTCGTAACTATTTGGACTCATTATACGAATATTTTTCCATTTTCATTTACTAAAAAATCAGTAATTCTAATAAAATAATTCATAGATGAAAAAATGAGTTTTTTTAATCTGAGTACTTCTGGTCCTTTTGTGTAGCGACCTACCATCATTAAGTAATACCGATCCTCTAGCCGCGAGGTAAAATACTAGGTTGGGTGACTAGCGATGTCTATCCTTCTCTCGAGAGTAGATGGGTCTCTCTTAAGCCGTGGTAAGCAATTCATCCAGTGATGGCGTCATGATAAAAATACCCTTGATAGCCTTGGCGAACTACCAAGTATTAAGCTACGGACAAGGTTTGCATTACACTAGAAACTCGTGTAGTGAGTTCAATCCTGGCTGCGGCCGCATGTTACGTTCCGTTAAAATCTTCTTATGGCCCTGCGACATCCATATAGATTCTAGACCAAGGTTGGTGTGTTCGCTGCTATGGTTTGTAGGTGAATAGACATATCTTTGTCTTAAAATCATGACTCTTGTATTATTCGAGAATGTTTTTATTTCACAGTCAATAGTTTTTTTTAATTCTGTTTATTCCAGGATGACCCGTATGATACTCCTTCGTTATTCATTTTTGTAACGCTTTTGGTGTGAACAAGAAGACGTCATTGAACATAGAAAAAACTGTTTGTATTTTCTTGTCTGTAGTTGATATTTTGTTTTGTAACTCTTATAAATTCGTCTTTTTGTGATTCATATTTAATGTCATGTAATTAGGGCCTTTCTGATACCATGTAAACCATAATTTTCATTTCAATGGAGGTAATTACCGAGTCCCTTAAATGGTCGCTATATTTCGCGCCCATCCTTGAAAGTCCGCTCGCATGGTACTTTTCCATTACATTTTCATTCAACAAAATAGTACTCTACATAAGCAATTTGTTTGTTGTGTATAGCGGCTCACTATGAAAAAATAACGAGGGGAGAATTAAACTACCTTGTTTCTATGACGTCAGCTGCTGACCCGGCAAGGATAACTTAACAGTTGATAGTTTGTCAAGAGTATGCTTCACGGCATCAAACTTGGACAAACTCACAACGCCAAATAACAATATTTGTCACCAAGGCATGCTGTGATGGGTGAAAAGAATTTAAAATTCTAGATTTTATAAGTTAAAAACTGACGTTTTTATAAAAGCAACAGAACAATTTGAAAGACTCAATCTTGATTTTAAAGGACCCCTATCAAGCAAAAAAATGGAATATATATAAACTATTGTCGACGAATAATCATGGCTTCCTTTTACCTTCCCTTGCTCAGACATCTCGGCTTCTACAATTCTACAATAATAGAATTAAAAGCTATAAAACGTACAAGTATGATTAAATACGGGTTGGACAAAACTCATCAACGAATCGTGATTATGTTTTTTGTAAGTAACCAAAGCATTTTAAGGTAAGAATAATTCAGCCCGTCCGATCATAAAAGATAAGCGATTTTTAAGTATTAGAATGGATTGTCGTAGAATGGTTTGTATTAGCCGGTTTTGTATTAGAATTGTTTATATTAGACGGTTAGTATTAGAATGGTTCGTATTAGAATGGTTTGTATTAGACGGTTAGCATTAGAATGGTTTGTATTAGAATAGTTTGTATTAGAATCGTTTGTATTAGAATCGTTTGTATTAGACGGTACGTACTAGAATGGTTTATATTAGAATGGTTTCTATTAGAATGGCTTGTGTTACAATGGTTAATATAAGAATGTTTTTATTACAATGGTTAATATACGAATGGTTTGTATTAGAAAGGTCTGTATTAGAAAGGGTTGTATTAGGAGTGTTTGTATTATAATAGTTTGTATTAGAAAGGTTAGTATCAGAACGTTTTGTAGAAGAATGATTTATATTAGAATAATTTCTATTCGAATGGCTTGTATTTGAATGGTTAGTATTCGAATGGTAAGTGCTCGAATGGTTAGTATCAGAATGGTTTGTATTAGAATGGTAAGTATAAGAATGATTTGTATTAGAATAGTTTGTATGAGAATAGTTTATATTAGACTGGTTTGTATTAGAATGGTTTGTATTAGAATGGTTTGTATTAGAAAGGTCAGTATTCGAATAGTTACAATTCGAATGGTTAGTATAAGGATCGTTTGTATTAAATGTTTTTTATGAAAATGGTTTTTATTAGAATAGTTTGTATTAGATTGCTTTGTAGTAGAATTGTTTGTATTAGAATATTTTCATTAGAACTGTTATAATGAGAATGGTTTGTTTTAGAACGCCTTGTATTAGATTAGTTTGTATTAGAATGGTTTGTATTAGAAAGGTTATTAAAATAATAGTTTGCATAAAATGTTTTCTTTCGGAATTGCATGTATAGAATGGTTTGTATCAGAATGTGGTGTATTAGAATGGATTGTATTCGAATGGTTCGTATAATAATGGTTTTGGTTAGAATGGTTAGTATGAGAATGACTTGTATTAGAAGGTTTAATATAAGAATGGTTTGTATTGGAATGGTTAGTATAGGTATGGTTAGTATTAGAATGGTTTGTATTAGAATGGTTTGTATTAGTAATCTTTTATTGGAACGATTTGTATTAGAATGGTAATATCCGACTGGTTAGTATGATAATGTTTTGTATTAGAATGGTTAGTAATCGCATTGTTAGTATGAGAATTGTTTGTATTAGAATGGTTTTTATATGAATGATTTTATTAGAATGGTTAGTATTAGAATGGTTTGTATTTGAATGTTAAGTATTCGAATGATTAGTATAAGAATGTTTTTTATTAAAATGGTTAGTACTAGAATGCTTTTATTAGAATTGTTATTATTCAGATGGTTAGTATTACAATGATTTGTATTAGAATGTTCTGTATTTGAATGGTTATTAGTAGAATGATTTGTTTTAGAATGCTTTGTATTAAAATAGTGTGCATTTCACTTGTTTGTATTAGAATGCTTTGTATTCGAATGGTTAGTGTAAGAATGGTTTGAATTAGATTGGTTTGTATTATAATCATTAGTATTAGAATGGTTTGCATGAATGGTTTATATTAGAATTATTTGTATTAGAATGTTTGTATTAGAATGGTTAGTATTTGAATGGTTAGTATTCGAATTTTTTGTATTAGGATGTTTTTTTATTAAAATGGTATGTATTAGAATGGTTTGTACTGAAATGGGTAGTATTCAAATGGTTTTTATTACACTGGTTTGTATTCAAGTGGTTAGTATCGACCGTTTTGTATTAGAATGATTTGTATTAGAATGATTTGTATTAGAATGGTTTGTATTCAAATTGTTTATATTCAAATTGTTTGTATTAGTTTTTTTTGTATTAGAGTTGTTAGTATTCGAATAGTTTGTATTAGAAAGGTTTTTAATAGAGAGTTCTAGTAATTTTTTGTATTAGAATGGTTTGTATTAAAATGGATAGTATTCGAATGGTTAGTATAAGCATGGGTTGTATAAGAATGGTTTTATTAGAATGGTTTGTATTAGAATGGTTTGTATAGAATGGTTCTGTTAGAATGGTTTTCATTAGAATGGCTTGTAATAGAATAGTTTTTATTAGAAATGTTAGTATTAGAATGTTTTTATTAGAATTGTTTCTAATAGAATGGTTTCATTAGAATGGTTAGTAGTTGAATGTTTAGTAGTCGAATAGTTTGTATTCAAGTCGATAGTATTCGACTGGTTTGTATTATAATAGTTTGTATTGGAAAGGTGTGTATTAGAATGGTTTGTATACGAATGATTTGTATTAGAATGCTTAGTATTCGAATGGTCAGAATTCGAATGGGTAATATAAGAGTGGTAAGTATTAGAATGGTTTGTATTGGAATGGTTTTTATTTAAATTGTATTTATTAGAATAGTTAGTGTTCGAATGGTTAGTATAATAATGGTTTGTATTAAAATGGTTTGTATTAGAATGGTTTGTATGAGAATGGTTTGTATGAGAATGGTTTGTATTAGAATTGTTCGTATTCGAGTAGTTTGTATTAGAATAGTTTGTATTAGAATCGTTTGTATTAGAATCGTTTGTATTAGACGGTACGTACTAGAATGGTTTATATTAGAATGGTTTCTATTAGAATGGCTTGTGTTACAATGGTTAATATAAGAATGTTTTTATTACAATGGTTAATATACGAATGGTTTGTATTAGAAAGGTCTGTATTAGAAAGGGTTGTATTAGGAGTGTTTGTATTATAATAGTTTGTATTAGAAAGGTTAGTATCAGAACGTTTTGTAGAAGAATGATTTATATTAGAATAATTTCTATTCGAATGGCTTGTATTTGAATGGTTAGTATTCGAATGGTAAGTGCTCGAATGGTTAGTATCAGAATGGTTTGTATTAGAATGGTAAGTATAAGAATGATTTGTATTAGAATAGTTTGTATGAGAATAGTTTATATTAGACTGGTTTGTATTAGAATGGTTTGTATTAGAATGGTTTGTATTAGAAAGGTCAGTATTCGAATAGTTACAATTCGAATGGTTAGTATAAGGATCGTTTGTATTAAATGTTTTTTATGAAAATGGTTTTTATTAGAATAGTTTGTATTAGATTGCTTTGTAGTAGAATTGTTTGTATTAGAATATTTTCATTAGAACTGTTATAATGAGAATGGTTTGTTTTAGAACGCCTTGTATTAGATTAGTTTGTATTAGAATGGTTTGTATTAGAAAGGTTATTAAAATAATAGTTTGCATAAAATGTTTTCTTTCGGAATTGCATGTATAGAATGGTTTGTATCAGAATGTGGTGTATTAGAATGGATTGTATTCGAATGGTTCGTATAATAATGGTTTTGGTTAGAATGGTTAGTATGAGAATGACTTGTATTAGAAGGTTTAATATAAGAATGGTTTGTATTGGAATGGTTAGTATAGGTATGGTTAGTATTAGAATGGTTTGTATTAGAATGGTTTGTATTAGTAATCTTTTATTGGAACGATTTGTATTAGAATGGTAATATCCGACTGGTTAGTATGATAATGTTTTGTATTAGAATGGTTAGTAATCGCATTGTTAGTATGAGAATTGTTTGTATTAGAATGGTTTTTATATGAATGATTTTATTAGAATGGTTAGTATTAGAATGGTTTGTATTTGAATGTTAAGTATTCGAATGATTAGTATAAGAATGTTTTTTATTAAAATGGTTAGTACTAGAATGCTTTTATTAGAATTGTTATTATTCAGATGGTTAGTATTACAATGATTTGTATTAGAATGTTCTGTATTTGAATGGTTATTAGTAGAATGATTTGTTTTAGAATGCTTTGTATTAAAATAGTGTGCATTTCACTTGTTTGTATTAGAATGCTTTGTATTCGAATGGTTAGTGTAAGAATGGTTTGAATTAGATTGGTTTGTATTATAATCATTAGTATTAGAATGGTTTGCATGAATGGTTTATATTAGAATTATTTGTATTAGAATGTTTGTATTAGAATGGTTAGTATTTGAATGGTTAGTATTCGAATTTTTTGTATTAGGATGTTTTTTTATTAAAATGGTATGTATTAGAATGGTTTGTACTGAAATGGGTAGTATTCAAATGGTTTTTATTACACTGGTTTGTATTCAAGTGGTTAGTATCGACCGTTTTGTATTAGAATGATTTGTATTAGAATGATTTGTATTAGAATGGTTTGTATTCAAATTGTTTATATTCAAATTGTTTGTATTAGTTTTTTTTGTATTAGAGTTGTTAGTATTCGAATAGTTTGTATTAGAAAGGTTTTTAATAGAGAGTTCTAGTAATTGTTTGTATTAGAATGGTTTGTATTAAAATGGATAGTATTCGAATGGTTAGTATAAGCATGGGTTGTATAAGAATGGTTTTATTAGAATGGTTTGTATTAGAATGGTTTGTATAGAATGGTTCTGTTAGAATGGTTTTCATTAGAATGGCTTGTAATAGAATAGTTTTTATTAGAAATGTTAGTATTAGAATGTTTTTATTAGAATTGTTTCTAATAGAATGGTTTCATTAGAATGGTTAGTAGTTGAATGTTTAGTAGTCGAATAGTTTGTATTCAAGTCGATAGTATTCGACTGGTTTGTATTATAATAGTTTGTATTGGAAAGGTGTGTATTAGAATGGTTTGTATACGAATGATTTGTATTAGAATGCTTAGTATTCGAATGGTCAGAATTCGAATGGGTAATATAAGAGTGGTAAGTATTAGAATGGTTTGTATTGGAATGGTTTTTATTTAAATTGTATTTATTAGAATAGTTAGTGTTCGAATGGTTAGTATAATAATGGTTTGTATTAAAATGGTTTGTATTAGAATGGTTTGTATGAGAATGGTTTGTATGAGAATGGTTTGTATTAGAATTGTTCGTATTCGAGTAGTTTGTGTTAGAATTGTTTTTATTAGAATGGTTTGTATTAGAATGGTTTGTATTGGAATAAGTAAATATTTCTCCTTAAATGTCTAATTACTTAATATTTGCCCGTAGCACAGTAGTCAAACTCTCAGTTTTTTTAATGCGCACATGTGTAGAAATTAATAGAAATCCACTTTTAATTTTGTTATTACTCACGGGACATATAAACTGTACTGAACTACACTATGGCAAGTAAGAAAACAAAGAAAAACGCATTGGTTTTTAAGAATTCCCGATTATGACTTTGTTATAAGCCGAAAATAAGTAACTTTTAATAAATGAATGTTTATCTTAAAAAAAAAATACTGCACGTGTCCAATCTTCTAGCCGTTATGTTTTTTTTAATTTAATTTTCACAGTGCTTCTAAGAAGTGGGCTTTTAAATATATATATAATTAGTTTTATTTCTATTTACTCTAGCAAAAGTTGTCATTATTGTAATTTTTCTTTTAGATTAAAACAGTGTAAGGATATATTTTGTTTATTTGGGGGGTCTGTTTTTTGTGAACACCATATTTACCAATCATCTAAAACTAACGAGCGTATCATTAGATTGTTATTTAGCTGGGAGGTGTATAAATATGCTGCAACCTGTAACATAATTTTGTGGAATAGAAGCAAAGTGTGCTAGTACTATACATATCACATGTTTTTTTTTAATTATGTTTTTACATTGCTTTTGTTGGGATAAATGGTCTCACTTCAAACAAATGCTGGAACAAACAGAAGAGGTTGGAGCATATTTTTTCACATAAGTAACATTTTAAAATTATTTTTCTTGTACATAATAGAGTTCTGATACTACGCATCAACTTGCATGTTGAATGGCGTAGGTACCGTTTACTACCCTTACTAGTTGTTTTTATTTTTAGCGGATCCTGTAAGAAAATCTTTTTTTTTTTAGCATGATTAGATTTGTGACATGATTATTTATGATTTAACTAATCACGAGAGGGGAAGCAACTGATAATGTCACTTTCGATTAACGAAAGAGAACGATCCACTCGTGGGTATTCGACTGGCAAATTGACAATTCCCATCAAGACTGATCATTTGAACGCATATAACATTAACTAATAACAACTTTAAAATGTTCTCTTTTGGAAGGTAGTAAGAAGAAAAGACTAAAGTTGACATTAATTAATTAAGAAGAATATCATTTAGAACTAGATTTTACTTAAATAATCGTTAAATACTAAGAATACAATTACAAATTATTTGAAAATTCCGTTCAATCATAGTTGACGGGACGATTACAATCTACCCACGTCGTATGAATAAAACAAAAATCCGTATACGTTCTCAAATTCGATTCCTGTTTTCGTAAATGTGGACATAATCTAAAGTTATATCGCCAACGCATTGACAAAATCTTACAGAATCACTGCATTCTGCATTTTACAACGCTAACAGTGTATATCTCGTCAAAGAACGTTAATCAAAATCTCTTAGTGACAATTCAATTACGTCTCCGTGATTGCATTAATTATATTCGGTGTTTATTTTATTATTTTGTACAATAGTTCACTTTATAGAATTTTACAACCCAAAAATTAATCTCATTTTTACGAGTAAGGTTTTTTTGTTTTTAAACTTGTTGTTGGATCGTAAAAGTCAGGCTAGTAAAATTTTAGCTCCATATTTCTCCTGATGAGGTGAAATTTAAATCGTTGAAATTACAAAATTGCTGACTACGTTTTTCTCGATTTCTATCGAAAAGATCCTTGCGAATATGACATTAAAATAATTCGTTTATTTGTTTTATCACGTTTATTTGCATGTTTATTTTAGTGTATGTGTCAACAACAAGCTTAAGTATATTTAAGCTACTTTACGATGTAAAAATAACTATTCCTTACATAAATTGATAACGATCATATTATTGACTATATATATATACATATATATATATATATATATATATATATATATATATATATATATTATATTGATAGAAGTTAAATTTTGCAAATTACGAGTTAAGAGTATTATTATTCGAAGAAATGATATAAAATAAAAATAATTATTTCTTTATTTCATGTAAGTGAAAGAAACGAATTTTTTCTCAAAGGGAAAATAGTTAGGAATTTAACGATAATACAACCATAAATTTTGCTGTTTAGCACAAAAAATGTAAAGCTGCAAGTAGGAGAGACATACTATCTTAACGATCTTATACATATATATATATATAGAGAGAGAGAGAGAGAGAGAGAGAGTGAGAGAGAGAGAGAGGAAAGAGAGAGAGAAATAAACGAAATATAAGTCACTTGGGGTAGTAATAGGAGGAGGATTATTAGGATGGTAACTACCGCCCACACAAGTACAATCCTTATACCTGGAGCCAGCATATTGGTAACCAAAGCCCCTATAGAATTTAATCCGTCCCTATAATCAGAAGCCTATAAATGCAATCTATTTTAATCTTAAACCCTTTTAAATTTAAATATTAATTATTATTATTATTATTATTATTATTATTATTATTATTATTATTATTATTATTATTATATTTGGTCAGTCTCAACCTGAAAGATTTTAAGTTATGTACACGGCCATCATCAAAGAGATTTAGCTCATTTACTACTGCCATTTGCGATATAAAAACGAAAACTACAAACTATTGCCCTCCTCTAATAAAAACAGACCTGAATTTTAAACCTATCACCCCCTTCCACTGGCCATCTAACGCACTCTCTTTACCGAACTCCTAACTCTGCCGTCTTCCTCTTCTCTTAGTAGCTTTTTACCTGCTTTGTTCTGCCTGTGAAAACAGGGTGTGTAGTCTTTTCACTGACTCAGCTCCTACGTATGTTATTTTCTATTTCATTTTTCGTTAGGGCGGCATATTTACATTCAATAATTACTTCTGAAAAGGAGTACATTTTCTATTAGATCGTTTCTGGCATACGCAAAAGAAACACAGATACACCTCCATTATCTTCCAAGGAAAAATATTACCACTCCAGAGTTGATAAATACTAAGCAAAAGAACGACATACTGGAATAAACAACCGTTGAAAATTCTGTAAAGGAAGATGTAACTTGTTTTCAATATATTTTTGTCTAAGGAAAATTATCTAAAATATTGCAACATTTTCTACAACCAACAATGACACTCTTTTCTAAACCAGTACTTCAAATGGTGAGAAGAATTTATCCACCCACAAAGAACATGTACCAGCCTGTTTTGGCGTGTTTAAAATTATTTCGCCACGTGTTTTGCATTCGACAAGAAGTTATTTCAAAGGCTTTACATGACACCCGACCCTTTGCCTAAAAGCATTGATATTTTCCCGTCTATCGAGCTTTCATTTTATTTTATATCTATTTATATATTTTTTCGTTCATTTATGTTCAATTCCTTCTTTCTGTCACTTGATGACCTTTGCACTTGTGTGTTATATCTCCATAATTCTGCTTTTTGCATATCTATTTTTTTCGTTTTTTTTTATTTTTCAGTATCCACTTTTCTCAAATTCAATTTTTTTACTATCGTCAATTCACTAAGTCCGCACCCCTTAAAACTATTATAATTCTTATATTTATACAACTATCTACCTCAACCCACTGTGATACTTTTATCCCCTTACTCCGCCATCTGTTTATCGTCTAGATTACCCAGATAGAATCCTCGTACTATGCACCACGTATAATTAAACCTCTCACATTAATCCTATTACTACTCCACCTAATAACTTAGATTTCGTTTTAGCATAGTCATAGTCTTACACCTCATAAAATATGCCAACATAAATATTGAACGAGCATATTCTATGTAATCCTCTTTCAACACCTACAACACATGTGCACGTAGGTTTATTAAGCAACTTCTTTTGACCAACCTACCATATATTCCCCTGAAAATTTATACACATACACGCTGTGGTAATATATTAAACTTACTATGACAGATACGATACGCATAGAAGCATGGCATAATATAAACTATACGCCTCCTATATTATAGAAACCATTATAGTTCACCCAAACAGCCTCACTAATTTATTTCGCTGTACATATCGCTATGCGTCGCACCCATATTATGTTACATAGCGTCTTCTCCATTTTCCTGAGAAGAAGCATTAGGCTTCAAAATGTAATGTAAAAGAGTTCTTATTTATTCAACATCTATAAATGATGTTAACCTTTATTGAATAAATGAATAAATCCCTATATACTAATATATAGTAATTATACCTTTGTTTTCCTTAGTTATTTACTAATATATATATATATATATATATATATATATATATATATATATATATATATATATACTCGGGTTTTTTTATTCAAAAGTAATGGACTAGTGAATTCAACGAGGTTGTTAGATAGTGCTCAATAAAAAGAGCTGATAATACTTGTTTATTGTTATTTATATAAACATGCTCACATCCCGCTGCTACAAACAGCCACTTGTTTCAATCAAACAACAGATATCATCAGGCAGCGACTTGACTATTCAAATGTTCATTGAATAATCAAGTCGCTGCCTGATGATATCTGTTGTTTGATTGAAACAAGTGGTTGTTTGTAGCAGCGGGATGTGAGCATGTTTATATAAATAACAATAAACAAGTATTATCAGCTCTTTTTATTGAGCACTATCTAACAACCTCGTTGAATTCACTAGTCCATTACTTTTGAATAAAAAAACCCGAGTATATATATATATATATATATATATATATATATATATATATATATATATATATATTAGTAAATAACTAAGAATAATTATTCAATGAACATTTGAATAGTCAAGTCGCTGCCTGATGATATCTGTTGTTTGATTGAAACAAGTGGCTGTTTGTAGCAGCGGGATGTGTGCATGTTTATATAACAATAAACAAGTATATATATATATATATATATTTGTGTGTGTGCGTGTGTGTATATTCATCTTGATATCCACGTATATAAAGATGTATTTATACCGTAACAAAGTCGAAACAGTGAATTTGGTAAGAAAACTTGAGTGAAATACTTAAATCCAATAACAATATTAATATTCGCACCCTTGAAATATTCAGGTCGTATTGATGTATATTTCTTGCTGTAACATTCTTGCAATGTAGAAATTATAGTTTGCATAGGATTAATGTGTTTTGTTTAAGGTTAAGAAGCTAAGATATGCATTACTATTGCGAGATATCTAACGATTTTTCTTCCATGACCTGTATTTCAAATGTAATTATATTAATTGTGTGGTGTGTTGTCATGTGGAATGTTAGTGATAGATTGGTGTCTATATATTACATGAGCATATATAAAGGAAGAAGCATATTTCCCTAATAAGAAGTATGACACATAACACATCATACAATTGATTTTATGCCAAACCAACAGGCAGATGAATACGGCAGAATTCATATCTCAATTTGTCTCTCTTACTGATTCAGTGTCTCTATACTCACTATATCTGCACTTTCCTTCACAATCACACTCTTTAACTGTCTCTCTCTTAAACATTAAAACAATTGCATGTCAGCTAACTTGATTTGACCTTTGGACTTGTGTATTATATTGTTGGAATTCAAAACGGGGATAAAGTTGGGATATGGAAGAAGCTTCTGTCTGAAAGTTCTCTGTCTTCAACTGCTCGTTTGCTATGCAATGTACACGATACGGACACAGTAAATCAATGAAACTGCTTTTTACGTTTTGATCCTGAACCACAGGACAACACTTTATATTTTATACATATACATTTATTTCAGATTTGTCTCAGAATTCTCAGAACCTTGCTTTACAAGTCTACATAGTTGTCTGCGTCTTGCCTGGCTTCAAGGCTTCGGGGCTTGTATCAATGCACATATGCATGGTTTGACGAAAGCTCCTAGACTCCCAAGTCTAATCTTTTGATCTCTCACTTCTGGTACATCATCCTCAAAAGGACTCGATTCATTCGTAAGTCCCAGTGACTACATATTGTAATCTATAGTAATCGACCGGGAAACAGGCCCGTTGAACAGTCCCAAAAGTGGGAAGTTCTATGAAAGAGACTTTGTTCAAGGAATCTGCGTTTAAATTTGGATACTGTGAGAAAGTGGGTAAAATTGTTTATTGTGGTTTTAGCTAATCGAGTATATTTGTAAAAGTTCGGCAAAACAGGAACAAAGATTGGAGTTCAGACGATTACCTGCGATTAATATAACAATAGAGCAGAGAGAGGCTCGCAACGTGTCCTTTATGAGAACGAGGTTAAAAGGAAAAGAAAACCGCATTACCTACTAGGCTATTAGGCCGGTTTTTACTCTATCAAAGCAAGATAAAGAGCACCGAGTAGCATCTTCCACGATGTGGCAAAGCCGTCCATTTTAGGACGGACTTGACATTTATGCAGATAGAAGATTGCATCGCCAGTGAGATATATACGGTACAGATTGAATATTCAATCATTTTTCCAGCATTATTGACAACATATTTTATGTATGTGTTCTATTTTAGAGCAGGAGTTAATGGCAATCTCAAAAGCTTATTGTAATATGGTACTTACTATAGACTAGGTGAATTTGTTTCAGTTGGGTTCAGATTAAGGTAAGGGCTATTATGTTGAAAAGAACAAATATTGGATTTAGATGCAATACAATTTACTAGCCACCTATTCCCTCTTGCACCACGTGCTTAAGATCAGAAGAAAGATAATTAGAGAGATCTTGGCAATTGGCTGTCTTTGTAGTGTTGCCATTGATTTTGGTGATTTTAGTGTTGCCATTGATTTTGGTGTCAAATGATCTAAGAATATAATTTGGAAGATTTCTGATGAAGATCAAGAGGAGAGTTGGACCCCACATTGAACACTGAGAGACGCCAACTTCGATACTATGACTTTATGATTTCTACCCATCGGCGCCTATCTGAGAGAAAGGATTGAATTATTGCATTGGGAGCTATACTTAATTTCTGAAAAGTCTCCAATAGATGAGAAATTTTCGGTGAACAACTGTTCTCCTACAGGTTCTGGACTGCAGCCAAACAGCAGAAAATCCTTTTTCGTTAGACACAAAAAATTATGTGCTGCAATGCTGTAAGATAATTTTTTATAGAGCAATTCTGGTTTCTGATTGGTTGATAGCAGAATGTGAATTAATTTGATTGGTCAATTCCTATCAGCAGCGTTTATAAATATACTCTTTTACTTAGAGAGAGAATACCCCATTCAATATAAAAAATATTTCAACGGAGTATATATTTCCAGCTATTCCTTAGTAAATCTTGTGAAGAAGACCTTCATGCAATACCCTTTTCAAAAGCTTAGGATATGTCAGGAAATATTGCTGTAGAAACGAAGTCACTGTCGAGAGATTCACTAATCCTGTGTGATATTACAGTCAGCACATAAGGTGTAGATCTAGTAGAACGGACAGAATATTGCATTTCTCAGGTGTTTGACCATTTCTCTATTTATCACATATTCCAGCAACTTAATCAGGATGTTGGGAAGCATTTTCCTTTCAGGCACCGTTCTGGTTGTATTCTTGAGCATTATACTTAGAATGCGGTTGCCTTACTGGCATCAAGGTTTTTGATAAGCTTGGTAACATCATGCACACATATCTCTATCTCGCATAGCGTGTTTTGAGTCATATGAGAAAATACGGGCTAGGGTAGGAAAACATCGTCAAAAAGAGAAGAATTTGCTGCAAAGTTCTTGACAAATGATGATGAAATTATCTCAGCTCCATGGATGATTGTTCTTACAAAAACTGATGAGAACAAATGAAACATACTGAGCATACGAACCTCTCGTATGTTTATTACTCTTTTACAACTGTCTGATGCTGGCAGTCCTAAAAGTGGGTTTAGTCTCAGTACATCTATTTTGCTGAATTCAATTGAGAAAATCATAGAGACATTATATAGTGAATCATAGTGCCCTATTAAGCTTTTGCAAAAATTTCTTGGAAGTTATGAAGTGGTCTATACAGACAATTAACCGTTCTTTCAGGTTAGATAATATACAGGACACGTTCTTTTTTTAAACATGAAACGCAAGTTTATTACACATTTAAATGTTCGGAAGTTTTCCCAGTCAGCCATAGCGTGCAGATATACATCAAGATAGAGAGCTACATTTTGTTTTTATTCAACCCGCTACAATTCACAAAACAGCAGATCCCAATCGAGACGGAATGAGGGAGAAGCACAATTTTCGGCACTTTGTAAGAAAAAATTAAAGAGATTTGCATACTGTCCATCAGTGTGACGGATACGGGTAGGTTTGTGGACGATTTATGTTAGATCAAAAGCTATCGACAAGTCTTGACAATACCTCCCATCGTCGTACATCTTGCTTGAACGGGTCAGCCATTCAACATGTTAAATATTGAAATCTCCACAAATATTTCGTATTCATTTACTCCTCCTTACCAAATCAGTTCTCCTCTCAACCATCCTCACTTCATTAGTCGGTCTTACTCTTTCTAATACTTCAAGTTTGCTTTTTCCCTTGATTCCTCAGTCTCGTCTCACCTTATATAGAGAGCAGCGCATAGACTTTATCGACAATGTAAAATGTTGTGTAGCTCATGTAGGCCATACTGTAATTTATTTCTCATAACAGAATACCGGTATTAAAGCCACTTATTTGTATAATATAAATGTCATATTTACACGTAGATCGTCATCACTCATAGACATTTTTTAAAAATTAAGAGTGTCTAATTATCAAAAGGCAATTATTGGTGATTAATCTTCTGGCGCTAATATAGAATAAAATGATTTCATCGTATTTAAAATAATTTTTTTCAAATTTTCTCGAACTGTCCGTCTGTGCCTCGCTGACTATAACATAGTTGTTTTCAAATCTCATGTGAATAAAGTTCTGTGAGGCCGATCTTTTTTAGCTAACCACCCTTATTCTAGACTGGTCTCCGGACCCTGGTTTGTCTAATAGGTAACATAATAATATGCTGCTTGTCGAGTAACGTAGTACGATTTAAATAACAGACATTGATTGAATATTAAAATAACAATAAGTGTTTCTATCAGAAGACTGATAATATGTTTGTTTTAATAAATATTTTATTGCTACAATTTTAAATAAATAGGTATTTTTACATTGAAGAATATTTAGCACACAATGAAATATATTTTTTAACGGAAAAAAGAGTTTTATTTCGAACAGTATTGGAAGTATTATTGTTTTAAACGAAATAATTCTATTCAAAAATAGTTTAAAGACTGACCAAGAAAGCACACTGACATTCATATGGGTTCAAATAGTTTATCGCCACAGACACATACACACGCACACACACGATATATATATATATATATATATATATATATATATATATATATATATATATATATATATATATATATATATATATATATATATATATATATATATATATATATATATATATAATTATAATACTAGTATTTTACGCTTACGGTATTACAAGTGCTTCGACGATCAAAGCTGATCGAAGAATTCAAACCATCGCAACGAAGCCAGTTTTGGTTCTATTTTTTAATCAGTGTTTATTATACTAAGATTCTTTCTCTTTATTTTAATCTAATATATAAAACTCACTATGTATGTGTGTGTTCGTCTCCGTTTTTAAATTGTATCTCCTCCTATACGAATGATCGTTAGACGATGTGAAATAGCTGAAAAGATTGCATATAGGGTGCAGAATTTTATTAGAGGCATATCTTCAGCTAAAACAATTTCTAAGGGGTTAAAAAAGAGGGTTCAAACTTGAAAGAAATGACAACTTGACGACACATAGCGACAATGACATCGTTTGCGCATGCGCACGATCTGTAACAGATATATTTATTTTGTAAATTTACAAATGTATAAAAGCAATTGTCTGTTTGGTGCAGTGCGTAGAGTCGTCGATTACTAAAACCAGTGTTCCGGGTTCGAGCGCCACCATTTTTTTTTTTACATTCCGATATTCTGACTCTTAAATGTTACGTAATAATTATAAAAGAACACTTTTATTTAAAAAATACGGAAAAATGTTTTTGCTGTATATAGCGAAAATGTCATATTGCAAATATATAGGATATATTTTATATCGGCTTATTTGTCACATTCCAAAAATCACGTAAATATGTCCAGTAATGGAATTTTGTATTGACTTAATTCCTAAACTATTTAACAGATCATTATGAATTTTAATTATGTGTATATGTCTGTATTTTTGTATGTATTTGATTCGCTCCTAAATTAATTAACCGATCATTATTAATTTTAATGATGTGTATATGATTATATATTCCAGTGCATTGGATTCACTCTTAAACTAATTAACGGGTCATTATTAATTTTGTTTATGTATATATGTCTGTATATTTGTATGTATTGGATTCACTCCTAAACTAATGAACAGATCATTATTAATTTTACGGATGTGTATATGATTATGCATTTCTATTATTAGATTCACTCTAAAACTAATTAACCGATCATTATGAATTTTTATTATATGTATATGGTTATATCTTTGTGTGTCTAGGATCAACTCCAAAACTAATTAACTGATCATTATGAATTATATGTAATGTTTATGTTTATGTAGGTCCTATTCTGACAATTTTGAAGGCGCTGGTGCAAATAGGTCTGGTGTAACAATTTTAAAATTGCTTTTCCAGTATAGGTCCGATTTGACAATTATGAAGGTGCTTGTGTAGTACATGTTCAATTTGACAATTTTGGAGGTGCTTGTGCAGTATAGGTCTGATTTGACAATCTTGAAGATGCTTGTGCATTATAGGTCCGATTTGACAATTTTGGTGCTTGTACAGTATTAGACCGATTTGACAATTTTGAAGGTGCATGTGCAGTATAAGTCCAATATGACAATTTTGAAGGTGCTTGTGCAGTAGAGGTCCAATTTGACAATTTTGAAAGTGCTTGTGCAGTATAGGTCGTATTCAATAATTTTGAAGTTGCTTGTGCAGTATAGGTCCAATTCGACAATTTTTAAGGTGTTTGTGCAGTATAGGTCCGATTTGACAATGTTGGAAGTGCTTGTACAGTATAGGTCCGATTTGGCAATTTTTAAGGCACTTGTGCAGTATAGGTCGATGTTACAATTTGAAGGTGCTTGTGCTGTATAGGTCCGATTTGACATTTTTTTAAGATGATTATGCAGTATAGGTCCGATTTGACAATTTTAAGGTGCTTGTGCATTATAGGTCCGATATTACAATTTTGAAGGTGCTTGTGCAGTATTAGTCCGATTTGAAAATTTTGAAGGTGCATGTGCAGTATACGTTCGATGTGACAATTTTGAATGTGCTTGTGCAGTAGAGATCCGATTTGACAATTTTGAAGGTGCTTGTGCAGTATAGGTCGTATTCAATAATTTTGAAGTTGCTTGTGCAGTATAGGTCCAATTCGACAATTTTTAAGGTGCTTGTGCAGTATAGGTTCGATTTGACAATTTTTAAAGTGCTTGAACAGTTGAGGTCCGATTCGACAATTTTGATGGTGCTTATTCAGTAATGGATCGATTTGACAATTTTGAATGTTTTTTTTTTTTTTTTTTTTTTTTTTACAAAGGCGTCACCACATTATCAAGGCCCAGAGGCCACTCAAGGATAAGGGTTAAAGAGTGTACAGTAGAAATTGGTCAATATAGTAATCATTAGTAATGAAAATTTGGTAAATTTAATAACTTATATGGAACGGCTCATCAAGAACTTATTTACTTTAGACTTGAAGACAACCATATTGTAGTCAGCCGGAAAGCAGGAAAACGGAAGACAATTCCACAGGCGTGCAGTTCTAAGAAAGAAGCTTTGTTCATGGAATCTACGTTTAGGTTTAGGCACAGATAAAGAGTGGGGGAAATTATTGATAGTGTTTACAGCTAGACGAGTGTTTCTTGTGAAAGTTTGGCGAGGGGGGACCATAGATTGAAGCTCAGTTGAACACTTTCCATGAAAATAACGATACATCAGAGACAAACTCGCAACATCTCTTCTGTGAGATAGAGGTTGCAAGGAGGAGAAAAGGACATCTCCTACGAGGCTACGAAGTCTATTTTGAACTCTATCAAGGCAGGACAAGTCCTTTCTAGCAGCTCCTGCCCAGATGTGGCAACAGTATTCCATCCTTGGACGTACCTGGCTCTTATATAGGTAGAGAATAGCATCAGCAGTGAGATATCTACTGGATCGATAGAAAGATCCCACCATTTTTCCAGCGGCCTTGGCAACAGATTTGATATACATGTTCCATTTAAGATCAGGAGTAATGGTCAAGCCCAGAAGCTTGTCAAAACTTGAGGCCTCCTGAAGACGAGAGCCATTCATTTCAATTGATGACAAATTTGAATTAGAATGTTGATGATGTAAAGAGAGAAGCTTGGTTTTAGATGCATTAAAAGTAACCAGCCACTCCTTTCCCCATTGTACTACGTGCTCAAGATCAGAGGAGAGAGAATTGGAGAGAACTTGGTCGTTTACTGTCTTAGATGTGCTACCATAAATGGTAGTGTCGTCAGCATAAATGTCTACAAATGATGTAAGGATATGATTTGGAAGATCATTAATGTAGATCAGGAAAAGAGTTGGGCCCAGGATGGATCCCTGAGGGACACCGGCATTAATACTGTGAGCTTCTGATTTTTGCCCCTCAACTACTACTCTTATGAACCTATCAGAAAGAAATGATTTAATAATTGAGAAGACTTTTCCAGCTATACCATAGCTAGCGATCTTATGAAGTAAACCTTTATGCCATACCCTATCAAAGGCTTTAGATATGTCAAGAGCAATTGCCCTAGAAAGATTGCCACCGTCGAGAGATTTGCTAATCCTATGCGATATAACTGTAAGGACATCTGCTGTAGATCTAGCAGAACGGAAACCATATTGAGTGTCACTAAGAAGGTTATTTTTGTTGAGATGTTTGATTACTTCTGTATTTAACACAGATTCTAGCAACTTACTCATGACGCACAGGAGACTTATTGGCCTGTACTGAGAGGGGGATGAGCGATCACCTGAATTCTTAAATACAGGGCATACTGATGAGATTTTCCAGGGAAATGGGAAACTATTCTCCTTAAGACAACGTTTAAACAGTTTTGTAAGTATGGGCGCTAATTCAGGTTGAAGTTTTTTGAGTACTATAATTGGAATACCGTCAGGGCCAGTTGCTTTACTCGAATCAAGGTTTTTGATTAGCTTCGCAACATCACATACAGATATACGTATATCACATAGCGTGTTTTCTGATACAGAAGGAAATATTGGGGGTTGGCGGTCTTGGTCGCAAAGGGTAGAATTAGCTGCAAAGTTCTTGACAAAGAGTTTGGCTATGTGCTTGTGCAGTTTACGTCCTATTCGACTATTTTGAAGATGCTTGTGAAGTATAGGTCCTATTCGACAATTTTGAAGGCACTTGTGCAGTATAGGTCCGATTTGAGAATTTTGAAGGCACTTGTGCAATATAGGTTCGATTTGAAAATTTTTAAAGTGCTTATGCAGTATAAGTCCGATTTGACAATTTTTAGATACTTGTGCGGTATAGGTCTGATGTGACAATTTTGAAGGTGCTTGGGCAGTATAGGTCCGATTTGGCAATTTTGATGGTGCTTATGCAGTATAGATCCTATTCGACAATTTTTAAGGTGCTTGTGCAGTTATAGGTCCCATTTGACAAATTTGAAGGTGTTTGTGCAGTATAGGTCCGATTTTACAATTTTAAGGGGCTTGTGCAGTATAGATCCGATTTGAAAATTTTTAATGTGATTTTGCAGAATAGGTCCGACTTTAAAATTTTAAATGTGCTTGTGCAGTACAGTTCTGATTTGACAATTTTTAAGGTACTTGCGCACTGCAGTCTAAATCCCAATAAATCATTTTGAAGATGCTTTTATAGTATAAATATACGTATCCATATATATTTTTATTAGACACTGTGCATGTTTTATGAACATCCATCTATGCAGACAGTTTAAGCTCATTTGTGGAACAGATTACAACATTTAGCGGAAAATTTATACACATAAATAGACTTGTAGATATGTTTTATTGGACGTCGCGCATGGTTTCTTAACACTCATCGATACCAACAGTATCGTCTAAACACTTTACATAAACCTTAACAGAAAATTGCATAAACGTATCTAGTTTTGTCATTTTTACATTAGAAAAAAGGTACTTGTACAGTATCCTACCCGAGAAATAAGGTACTTGTACAGTATAGTACCCATATTTAAAACAAAGGTAAACTTACCCGTGGCGTACATAAAAGTAATCCCAACTGAAAATTATATAATATAATCGGGTAGTGTGACATTTATATAGGAAATAAGGTGCGTCTTTAATATAGCACTCTATTATAAAAACAAACAAACTCTCATCTCTGATATATGGAAAAGTTCGCACAACAGAAAATTATGTAAAATCATCGAGTAGTTTCATCTATATATATATATATTAAAATAAGGTACCTGTACATTATCCTACCCAAGAAATAAGGTACTGGTGTAGTATAATACTCATGTGAAGAACAAATCCAATCCTACCTGTGAAGTGCATAAAAGTCATTAAAACCGAAAATCACGCAATATAATCGAATATTATGACTTTTAAATGAGAAATAAGGTGCTTCTTCACTATAGTAATAGATGAAATAACAAATAAATTTTTACTCTAGACGCACAGGAAATTTAGCACAACAGAAAATTATTTAAAAGTATCGAATTCTTTCATTTTTAACTTTAAAATTAAAAATGGTACTTCTACAGTATCCTACCCAAGAAATAAGGTACTTATACAGTGAAGTACCCATATGAAAAAACAAAAAAATTCTTATCTGTGATGTACATAAGTTATCAAAATCGAAAAACATGTAATATATTCGAGTAGTATAACATTCATATAAAAAATACGGTGCTTCTTCACTATTGCACTCTGATGTAAAAACAAATACTCTCTTACCACCGAAAATTTTGCACAACATAAACTTTTAAAATAATTTTAAATATGTGTTGTACATAACCCGCCCTAGGTAAGGATTTTTTCCACATACGTGCTGTAAATTCCCTGTCCAATGAAGGTACAGTTATTCCATACATATGCTGTGTAATACCAATCCTAGAGTAGGTAAAATATTCCTTTGCTCAAGATGGCAAATGATACATAGACATCAAAAAAATCCTCTATCCTAAGAATAACACGCATGTTCAAAATTTTTTGAATTATCTTATACGGCCCCGAGCAACGTCGAGTGGCCTTGCTAGTCACATATAAGGCCCATATTAAATTATTGGTCAGTATTTATATGCGTAATTTAGTTTTAATTCATTTCATAGGATTTGTTGTTATGGAAAGCAAAATGATCCGCTTGATGTCTGGATTGCGGTTAGGACGAATGCGCCGAGGTCAAATAACGACTCCATTGCGTAACTTGCTATTGCTTTAGAAATCGCCGGAAAACGAATGAGATGAAAGCGGGTGATAAGATGAGCAGTCATATTGCACGAAAATCTTTGTAAAACCGTTCTGTTTGTAATTCATTTCTGTGATCGTGTAGAACACAGACAAAATGTCATCAGCTCGAGATTAGCGCATAAGAAAACTAAGCATCCATTTTATCCTGCTTAATTAGTAGGAATTTGGAATTAACTACTCAAATGACCAAACTATAAAAACATGTCTCTCACATTTCTCGACTTACGTTGTCTGACCGCAAACCATATTAAATACTGTGTTTATCACTCTTGTTTCCATCTCTCCCTGTTTGTTAAAAGTCTTAAAATATAGTAGAAAATAATTAACTCTCATCGTCTGTGTTTACTAACAATAGAAAAAAAAAAGGAATAGAGAAGACCGTCGAAAAGGATGGAATGATTCAATAAAAATAAATAGAAATAAAACAATTAATAAAACTATTTAAGAAAATAGAGGGGAAATCAGAGGATTTAACGAATACAAAATTTGCTTTTTATTTCATCTTAAGTTTATTACTTTTTTTTGTTTTAACAATTCATTCGAGGAAATCTATGTTGAAATCGTAAAGGAAGCTGTTCTATGGCAAATATGTTTACGTATAAACACGTTTACACATCAAGTCTGTTGATGGAGATTTACCTGGACAAATAGTGAAGTACTTACTTGTTTATACAGCTACATTAGTTCGTGCCACAGATATCTCACAGATAAGTACTAGTGGACCATAGACTAGCAATTAACCTTCTGGATGAAACAGTTTTAACAAAAAAAAACGGATCCTACTTCACTCGATTTATAATATCAATTTTGCACGTTTGTTAAAACAAATAAGTGTGCTCTAAGCAGCACCTCACCAACTTTAACAATAATAACACATAGTGAGAAGCGTTTAAATCTTGTTTAGAAAGCAGACTACATATAGAATCAGTTAATTTTGGAAGAATAGACTGTTTCACACATCCATTTTGTACTAACGGGTTATCGCTCATCATGGCTCAACGGCCATTAAGTGTTAATGTGTTTGACAGATGAACAGTGAAACAACACCGTAAGGATTGCCGAATTGGCAGAATTTTGTTATTTACGAGTAGGTTTAACAAATTATTATTGCATTTAAACGACCATGTTAAAGTGAGATGGCAATAAGATCCGTACTTTTGTTGATTAACAAAAATATAGTTCCAAGTAATAAACTTTATTCATAGAAGTTGAGTTTTTTTTATGCCCACACCGAAAGCAATGATCACTATTTACAGTGCTTGTAACTAAATTAGTTTTGATGTGAATATTTTGCAAGTTAATGTCATAGATTGGGACTCAGTCAAACACTTGCCATCAAAATAATAACAAAGTCGATAAAAGCTTGCAACCTCTGTTCTGTACGAGAAAAGCTACAGGAAAGAGATAAAGACATCTAATTGAAGTTGATAAGAAAAAGATACTGTTAACGATACATCTCCAGATATATCACAATACTCACTTGCAGATCATATGCCACTTATAAAAGTATATTTTTATCTCCTTATACGTCGGAAAGATGTGACACATGGTTTGAGAAAGAAGCTGAATTCAACGCTCTAGGTACAGAATATTCTGATCGAATGAAAATTACCTACGCCACTGTGTCATAATTTCCTTGCAAACGCTTCTGAGATTATTAGCGATTAACTTACCTCTTTTCAAATCGTGAGAAGTCAAACCGGACAATAAATACCACAAACTGACAAAAATAACATAGATTCTACAATTGACAATGAACAAGTTCTCCTAAAAATGATATAGATTCTACCGGTTTTATTTTGCCATGAATATTAATTATGAGTAAGATATTTTCGGAAATTTAACAATAGATTTTATATACGTCTTCGATATTAGACTCGATTGTCATATATCGTCTAAATTTATTTACTTATATGTCCAGTTGTTTATTTACTCTACAAATATAATTATGCAATCGTTGACTATTTAATCAGAGCCAATAAACTCAGTGTGGATTTCCTATATCGATTGCAAACATTGCTGGATATATATATATATATATATATATATATATATATAATATATATATATATATACATATATATATGGATATACATATATGGATATACATATGTGTATATATATATATATATATATATATATATATATATATATCGAGACATAGTTTAGCCAGTTACCAGCGTCCATCTATCTGCATTACAGACAAAATTCGACGAAAAAACAACCCGATATAGTAAGAATTCGAGCAGCGGCAGGTGATGTTGAAAAGTTGTTGCAGTGCCCCATTATCCGCCTTTCGGTATTCCAAACCATTTTTTTATTTGCCCTCATCTTTACACAGGCACCCAAAGAGTAATGGAGCTATTGTGACATTTCTGGTACAAAATGTCATAATTATTAAAATTTGGACGAAACTTTGCCTCAAACATAATTACAAATTTGATACAACAATAACTAAAATGAAGATTCCGTCATTTTTATCAAAAGTGGTGTGACTATGGTACAGCCATAATAATAATAAATAATTAAAATGAAGTAAAAAAGACTGACAAACAACAGGAAGGATATAAAAGAAACAGTACCATCAAAAAGGGGGGAAAGTAATAAGGAAAAGAATTAATTAACATTCACAGTCGGAATATACCGAACGTAAAATAAAAACGAAAGGACGATTGCGAACAGTGAAATATAATAAATCAATCTTATCTTAAAAACAAAAGATTAAATTTTATTATATTTGTTAAGATATTTATTTCTCGATAAAAATATAATAAAATTATTATTATGAATTTATACAAGCAAGAGCGACTTTTATGAGAAAGCCTGGATTTGAACAATTATGTGTTTCCATATTTTTGTTTGTTTGTGTACTGGTTATTTTCATGATTAAAAAGTATAGGTTTGAGCAAGTTTAGATTTACATGTACACAAAATAATTTAAATAGTATTACGTTTAGATGTTCATGTTGTAGTTATAGCGAATAAAACAACAGCTTCTAAATATATATTTGGTGTAAGTAATATGTTAGTAGAATTGGTTTCATTCAATAATTACAAGAAACCTTCTCTACCACCTATAGCAATGGCCAACGACTCTTTATCTGAGAGTACGTCTCTCAAGCTCCTTGGCCTAACGTTCACAGGAAACATGAGCTGGAACAATTACATCGAGAGCATTGCCAGGGCCGCTGCGAGGAAGATGGGCTCTCTCTACCGTGCTAGAAAACTTCTAACACCCGAAAGTATCCTGTACCTCTACAAGGCCACTATTCGCCCATGTATGGAGTATTGCTGTCATATTTGGGTTGGTGCATCGGCTACTAGTCTCTCGCTCCTTGACAGGGTTCAAAAGAGAGTCGCAAATTTGATAGGCCCTAAACTGGCATCTAAGCTTCAGCCTCTGTCCCATCGTCGAAACGTTGCATCCCTCTGCCTGTTCTACAAGTATTATAATGGTGAATGCTCTGATGAACTGCAAGCACTTGTGCCCCACTACGTTAACACCCTCGACAGACCCGACAAGCTGCAAAATCCCACGACCATACTGTAGAGATCCCTAGATGTAAAATATCTTTCTACTCCAGTAGTTTCTTCCCCAGAACTGCTAGACTTTGGAATTCCATTCCAGTTCACTGCTTCCCCAACTGTACTGACATGCATAAGTTCAAGTGCAGCGTGAACCAACATCTCGCTGCCCAAATCCCTACATAGTACCCCAGTAGATGTTTTCCCTGATAGTAGCCCCCTACGCCAAAGTGGCAATATGCCTTGTTTGGGGTGAAAATGTAAAAAAAAAAAAGAAGTTTTTATTTGGCAATATTTTATAGATTTTCATTTTTACATTATCGCAGACAAATATTAGGATTTACTCAATTTACAATTTATAACGTGTACGTATTTTCTCTTAATCTGATTTCATAAATGTCTCGAATTCTTAAAAAAATCCGATGACGAGTCGGTCTTTGCCTCGGTTAAAGACTCTTCCAATACTGAAAAAAAAAAATGGTGTAATGAGAAAATAAAATATGAAAGAAAAAAACAAAGAAAATGAAAGAAAATAAACAACAACACAAAACTTGAATGAACCAACAAACAATCATAAATATATAATGTAAAATATACTTTAATAACTATGCAAATGTAAAATATATTATATTAAATATGTACATGTAAATACATGTAACATATATAATAAATATATACATGTGAAATATACTTTAATAAATATATCCATGTTAAATAAATTATAATAAATATGTAAATGTAAACTGTATTATATAAAATTTATACATGTAAAATATACTATAATAAATATATACATGTGAAATATACTTTAATAAATATGTACATGTAAAATATATTATAATAAATATATACATTTAAAATATATTATAATAATATATACATGTAAAATATATTATATTTAATATATAGATATAAAATATACAATAATAAATATATACATGTGAAATATAATTTAATAAATTTATACATGTAAAATATATTATAATAAATATATGCATGTACAATATATCAATATATTATAATAAACATTAACATGTAAAATATACTATAATAAATATACACATGTAAAATATATCATAATATATATGCATCTAAAATATAATATAATAAATATATACATGTAAAATATACTAAAATATATATGTACGTGTAAAATACATTATAATAAATATTGACATGTATAATAAACTATAATAAATATATATGCCACTTCCTCAGATATTTCAAGTCCATGAGCTCAACAATGACTTAAATCGCGACAGGACCATTTTAATAGAAAAATGCCTGGGGGAGTATCTAATACACAAATGATGTTACAGAGTCTTAGCTTTGTACGACAGCTAAATCTCTCTATCGGTTCAAAATGCTGAGATCCTGCAAAAAGCAAGAGCAAGATGGCCAGCAACAAGTTAAACTGCAGACAAGCTTAATGCGGGTACTGGTCTCCCACTTTATTTTTTTTTAAATAAGAGATTTGCTTCTCCTAGAAAGGTTGCCTTCACCGCGGCTTACGGGAGCCCTCTCCACCCCAACACACACATACATACACGCAACACACATGGTGCTAGTTGGCCGTGGACCCGAAACAGAGTTCATTTGCCTTTGGAAGGTCTTGTTTTTAATCCTTCAGGGAGAATAGGTACCCTCCTCACCAAACAAATCTGGTGGGGGAACAAGTTTAGTGGCCGGTAACCCGACCATGAGGCAGGTAGTACTGTGTTACATGGTACCAATAGCATATGACATGACCTGACATATACATGTGAAATATACTATAATAAATAAGTATATATATATATGTAAAACATATTATAATAGATATATACATGTCAAATAAACTATAATAAATATATTCATGTAAAATAAACTATAATAACTATATACATGCAAATATACTATAATAATGTACATGCAAAACATACTATAATAAGTATGCACAAGTTAAATATACTATAATAATTATATACATGTAAAATATACTATAATAAATATATGCATGTAAAATATACTATAATAAGTATATACGATAATAAATATGTACATGTAAACTATAGTATAATAAGTATACACATATGAAACAAACTATAATAAATATATACATGTAAATTAAGCTATAATAAATAGTTACATTTCAAATATACTATAATAAATATGTACATGTAAAATATAATGCAATAATTATATACATATAAAACAAGCTATAATAAATATGTACATGTAAAAATACTAGAATAAGTATATACACGTAAAATATACTACATTAAATATTTGAGTGTAAAATATTCTATAATAAATATATAAATTTAAAATATACTAGAATAAATATATATATTTAAAATATACTATAATAAATTTGTACATGTAAAATATAATGTAATAACTATATACATATAAAACAAACTATAATAAATATATACATGCAAAAATACTAGAATAAATATATACAATAAAATATACTATAATAAATATGTACATGTAAAATATACTATAATAAATATATACTAGTAAGACAAACTATAATAAATATGTGCATGTATAATATACTATAATAAATATATACATGTAAAATCTACTATAAGAAAATATACATGTAAACAATCTATAAAAAATACATATATGAAAAAATAGTGTATCTTTTCGAACTTGTGAATTTATACCAAATTTGCAATTAAAATTTTCATTTTCCTGTCAGTTGTGCTAGGTTGTCCAAGTTCGATAATCCATGTCAGGTTTGATTTCTTCATTAAGTAATTATTTTAAAAATTAGAATAGCATTTAATGAGATTAATCACGGTGACACACTGGTTTCATTAGACACAAAATTAAAGCGATTCTACGCCTGGGTTGCAACAGATCATTGACGTTTGAGTGAAGAACAAAACCTCATCAAAACACTGTCATGCCCCTTGATAATAATATACAGAAACTGATTGTGATAGAAAAAAATCCTAGACATACCACCTTTTGAAAAAGCGGCCCTTTCTTTTACACAGTGGTCACCACTTATCAAGGCCCGGAAGCCACTCAGGGATAAGGGTTATTGCAAGTACATTACGTAAGTATGGAGATTTGATGAAGTGTTTACTTAAGGGGGCGGGTCATTAGGAATTTGTTAACGTTGGACTTGAACACATCCAAGTTGTTGTTAGGTGGGAAGCAGGCAGACGGAACAGAGTTCCACAGGCGTGCAGTTCTAGTTGATTTAGGCACAGATATAGAGTGGGGAAATTTTTCAAAGTGGATTCAGCTAGACGGGTGTTTTTCGTGAAATATTGGCGAGGGGGGACCCGAGATTGGAGTTCAGACGAGCACCTGCCATGGAAATAACGATAAAACAAAGATAGGCTCGCAACGTCTCTTCTGTGGGAGAGAGATTGCAGGGTAGAGAAAAGGGCATCCCCCACTAAGCCACAAAGTCCATTTTGTACTCTGTCAAGGCAGGATAGATATGGCAGCAGTATTCCACCCTTGGACGTACTTGGCTTTTATATAGATATAGAATTGCGTCAGTAGTGAGATATCTTTTTGTTTTTGATTTTTAGGAGTGAGTAGCAAACACTATAACTTAGAAATAATTAGCATTTTAACACTCTTTTTCTGTTTTAGTAGCTTATAATGTAAATTATAAATTTCTATCCTAAAAGATACTGCTGCATATTGAAGGGGACAGCTTCTGGTAATTGGAAAACCGAAATAAATAGGATTGAAAATAATATTTATTTTAGGAAAATGCTTGAATCGAACTCAGCGATCAAAAGTAAAAAAAAAATACATATTGTTATCTACATGCAACAAAAATGTAGAGCATTATCGATTATATAAGAAATAACTATACAATAAGTTAAGTGAGAGTTAAATTTAATTTAAAAATGTATTTGTGTTGCCAGAAATATTTTGGACACATATGTAATATGAAAAAATCCACGTAAAAAAGATTCACATGTTTGAGAACGTTCTGACGCAACAAAGAAAGATAGATTCAATATATCCAGTAAAACTAGTGTCAGATTCAGACAGGTCTGAGTCGAGTTCAAGAGTTGAGTTCGAGACAGTCAGAGGAGGAGAGTTAGCGTAAGGCCCATTCGGAAGCGAGTCAGTTATCAGTAAGTCTTTGTCTTTGTAATCATTTCAACGGCAATGTAATGTGTTTTGTCTATTAACACTTCTAAAATTGTTATCTGTCTGTTCCCATGATTAATAATGAATATCTCTGTGTTTTCTCTCCATTCATATCTCTATTATTAATAACATTAACTTAATAAATAATTATCACATCACCATCGCCGCCGTACATTCCGTTATAGAAATGTCTCCTCCTGTGTTATAAATTGCATCGTCGATATGTACACCCCATCATTCAACTATCCCAAGCCACTAGATATTCTCTGACATTGTTGAAGTGTTTTATTCTCTGTTGACTGTGGTGTGTCTTGTGCAAGTCCGAGATGAGCATTCTCCGAAAACTCGCTTCCTCGCCCTTTTGAAAAGGCCATAGTTCATTATTAATTTCCTATAAAAGATTCTTCTCAACTAATCCCTTTCCTCAAACCGCAAGACGTTGGAATTCTTTGCCAATCTCTTGTTTTCCTGATTGTACTAGTAGGAAGTTGTTTAAGTGTAAATAGAACAAACATGTCGTTGCGCAACTCCCTCTATAGGGATTACCTCAAATTATAGACTTACTCGGTCGGTATTGCACTAGGGGTAAATAAAGGTTAAAAAAGAAAAAGTATAATACAAACGAAAAAACGTTTAATACAAACAAAAGTTAAATACAAACAATGATGTAAAACTTCCCTGAAATCGCTGCAATAATCACACAAGAACAAATCAATCGCGCACGTTTTCTGTTTGTATTGAAATTTAGATCTCTGACTTATAGCAACAGCCGACAGAATTTTACTTAATGCTTCTTTTGTATGCTTATTAGATGATATAAACTCGTTGTGCATCGCAGAGTTATTTAATATGGCGTTGTCATTAAATGTCGTCGCAGTGTATTATTCGCTTCCTTTTATCAGTGAATTGATATGCACCAATCAGTCTGGCTTGAAT
The DNA here is from genome assembly GCF_053919585.1 of Euprymna scolopes. NCBI lineage: Eukaryota > Metazoa > Mollusca > Cephalopoda > Sepiida > Sepiolidae > Euprymna > Euprymna scolopes. The sequence continues at coordinate 98,716,565 of NC_136513.1, forward strand.
CTTAGCCGCAATGCAAGCTTTTTCTTAAGACATCAATCTAATCAATAATGACTTCGCTTCAGAAGATATTCTAACACATTCAATGATCCCGGCACCCGAAGAGACGCAGAGATAAAGTTGCAGGGTAACAGAGAAAGATTGTAAGGGAGAGATACACGGAAAGAGAGAAAGGGAGAAAGAGAGAAAGAGACAGACACAGAGAAAGGTGGGGGGCGGGAGAAAAATACAGGTATACCTTCGTCATTTTATACAGACTCACGCTTATATAATATATATAATCAATCGTTATATATATATATATATATATACGCACATTTATATACGAATAAACTGATTAAGTTCAAGTATATTGTTTATATGTACTACGAAGTAATATTTTTTTTCAAAATTGACTAATACTTTAGGTAATATACATCGTATTAGTCCTCTGTAAGTATGAGATATATAATACTTAATTTTATCTCATCAATGAAATCAATAAGTGTGTACTACGTGTCGTGTAGAAACATGTTTCTTCAATTGGAACCCTTACGTTTTTACTCGAACACAATACGTTGCATTCAGAGACAGTCGTAAAGAACCAAAGGATATTCGCCTTGGCATTTTTAAATTTTTACTGAAAGCATTTATTTATAAACAACGTCTGCATTCCTCTCGTTTGCCATGTGAGCAAAACACGATCGCCACAATATGGCTTTTCCATTCTCTCATGCTGCGGGGATTTTTCTTAATTTGTGTGCTCGTTCGTAGTCGCCGTTACCTGGTTTCAAATCTTTTTCTTTGTCTTCTTCCTCGACGTCAACTCGCGCTACATACATGTTCGGGGCTTCGTAATATACTTTTACAAACATTTATTAAAACCTGCGCCGAGATAATAAAACAAACAAGGAAAAATCACCTCCAAAAATTAAACGATAAAAAACATAAATACAAAAAAATAAATAAATAAATAAAATTAATGTTATCCTTTTTTCGTTTATCCACAAGAAATTTGTTTTATTTTATTATCCATTTAACTCTACCAGTCAGTACCCTGTGGTCAAATTGTACTAAAAGAATGTATATCGCCGAGTAATATAAACTATTATTACATTCCTCGCCTTATTTTAAGCCCTTAAATCCATAAAATCTCGTACTCCCATTTTTTTTCAACTAATACTGTGGGAAAACCTCATGGACCTCTAGATTTTTCTATGATTTCCGACTCAAAAATTTAATCGCTTTTTTTAGATGTGTGCGATACGGGAATTTCTTTAGTTTGATTTCCCTTATGCTCATTTTAAAGTCTCTGTCAACCCCAGATCAGCGTTGCTGAACAGATATTTGTTTCTTCGTAACGGAGGCATAAGATCTTTGGTGAACAGATATCTGTTTCTTCGTAAGGGGGGCATAGGTCTTTTCCGAACTTTTTATGGTTTCCTTATCAGAAACTTTTATTTTTCTCTCTTGCTAATGATATGCTTATTCGCTTCCCTTGGGTTATCTATCGCCATCTTCTTTTCACTCGAATTGACTGTTTAGTTACATTTACAATAAGAACCTGGACCCCCTGAGAATCGTTTTCTGTTATTATGACATTAGCTAGAAATACGCCACTTAATCGGCTTACAAATCTCCAACTTATTTCTTCAACTTTGCTTACCTGTTTGTTTAATTCTTATCCCACCATTACACGCACGAGCGTGTTGGAGTTTTAGTAGCATCGTATTCTGTAAATTTATCTCTTTCTAATGTTAAAATCCAGTGTTTGGAAAACATAGCAGACTCAGAATGCATTACTTCTCTGATGCGTTTGTGCCTACCGTAATGCTAATCGTGTTTAGCTGTTCTCCGGCTTCTAATACACATATCGGCATGGTCTTGGACGCCCGTTATTTCCCTGTTATTTTTCTCTTACAGTTCCTTGCCACGGTTACAACAAGCCGCCTTACAAGGTGTCAACAGGGCGAACTGGCACTTTCCTTCCTCTAAGGACCCTTCGATATAAGGAACCTTTTCAGGTGCCGTGCACCCATTTCATACTTTTGCCCGTCATTACCACCTATGGACTGTATATTGTTTAAGTGTGAGCTTGTTTGCAGGGAAACATCCACCTCGGGAACTGTCCGTGTGAATTCACAAACCAAACATCTCAATACTTCCGTAAGGAACTACTACTGTTCATTTATGTATCGGAGCCATTTACTAACTAACTATTATTTTACTATTTACTACTATTTTACTATTTCTACGTACTTGCACAAATAACATACTACGGGCAAAACAGGAGAAAACATCGGAAAGCGAAGCAAAAAAGAAAAGAAAACGAACGATAATAATCACAAACGAGTGAATATTTATTTTTTCTTTTCCAGATTTTCGCACTGTTCGTTGTCTCTTTCTTTCATTTGCTCTAGTCGTAATCTTTTACTTCATTTTTTTTTATTTTGAATTATATTTTCCAGAAAAAAAAGGGCCTAGTAATTACGGCACAAATTAATGTATATGCAATCTGTCTGTTACATTGGCATGACGAGACAGTTGCAAAGAATCAATTGTTATTGGGCTCAGTTTCTCTTAGTCTTAAAAAAGGCATTTATTAACGGGACTTTCCAAAGAATTCTCGCATCTTTTTACAGTTCTTTTCGTCTGTTATGTTGTTAAAAAACTCTACCTACATGCTTTTTTATCACGCCTTACTATCTCACGCTGGTATGTGTTTCCCACTCGCTGTCACTGTTACTTGGTTTCAAGTCTCTCGTAATTTCTTTTCCTTCTCTTCCTTCGTGATGACGTCAACTCGCGCCACGGTGTGGGTATTTGCATACGTCGACTGCTACATATGTTATTCGTGGTGTTGTTATATAATAATTTAAGGGAAATTGTGCTTCATAATATAATTCACAATAGTTAATAATAATTAAAACAACAAACATTTTGCCCGAATGCAGCACTTGTCGTATTTAAACTTTATCGATATTTTATTCTTATTAACTTTAATTAAAGGCATGCGAAAAGAGTTGCTACTCGCATCACCATATACTGATTTAGTAACACTTATTTTTATTTACCAGCGAAAAAATAAAAGTAATATTGATAATTAGTTACATCGACTCTAAGAAAAAGGGAAGAGTAACGAAATATTAGTTCATACTTTGAAAACAACTGAAATTTATTTCATTTCTACGATATTGCAGAAAGTTAACAAATCTGCTGTAACAATGCTTGTATAGAAAATTATTTTCCTAAGATAAGAATTAAAGTGGGAAACCGCAATTCTAGAATTAGCAACATTTCCACGGTGCAACATTTTTTTTTTTTTAATTTTTTTTATTACATTTTCACCCCAAACAAGGCAAATTGCCACTTTGGTGTAGGGGGCTACGATCAGGGGCAACAACTACTGGGGTACTATGTAGGGATTTGGGCAGCAAGGTGCCGGTTAACGTTACACTTGAACTTCTGCACATCAGTACTGTTGGGGAAGCAGGGACCTGGAAACGAATTCCAGAGTCTAGTGGTTCTGGGGAAGAAACTATTGGAGTAAAAAGATCTTTTACATCTAGGGATCTCTACAGTGTGGGGGTGGGATTTAGCAGCCTGTCGGGTTTGTTGAGGGTGCACACTTCGTGGGGGCACAAGTGATTGCAGTTCGTCAGAGCATTCACCACTAAAATACTTGTAGAAAAGGCAGAGGGATGCAACATTTCGTCGATGGGACAGAGGCTGAAGCTTAGATGCCAGTTCAGGGCCTATCAGGTTTGCGACTCTCTTTTGAACCTTGTCCAGGAGCGAGAGACTAGTAGCAGATGCACCAGCCCAGATGTGGCAGCAATACTCCATACATGGCCGAATGGTGGCCTTATAGAGGTACAGGATACTTTCGGGTGTTAGTAGTTTTCTATCACGGTAGAGAGAGCCCACCTTTCTTGCAGCGGCCCTGGCAATGCCTTCAATGTAATTGTTCCAACTCATGTTTCCTGTGAACGTTAGGCCAAGGAGTTTGACAGATGGACTCTCAGATAAAGAGACGTTGGCCATTGCTATGGGTGGTAGAGAGGGTGTCTTGTAATTATTGAATGAAACTAGTTTAGTCTTGGCAGCATTGAACGCGACCAACCACTTTTGTCCCCATTCCACTACAGATTGGAGGTCTTCCTCTAGTGTTTCTGCCATTTCTTTAGAAATGTGTTCATTCCTCTTCCTGTCGTGCCTGCCATAGAGTGTAGTGTCATCAGCATATATACCCATCTCAGAGGCAATGTTGTCGGGGAGGTCATTTATGAATATCAGGAACAATAGAGGTCCAAGGATAGAACCCTGGGGCACCCCCGCATTTATATCATATTGTTTAGATGTACGACCGTCGAGGACAACTTGGATTTTTCTCTTATCTAAGAAAGATTTAATTATGTTAAGTGTTCTACCAGCGATACCGTATGATCTGATTTTACTGAGGAGACCCTCATGACATACCCTGTCAAAAGCCTTAGATATATCTAGAGCTATCGCTCTGCCCTCCCCCGCGTTGTCCAGTGAATGGTATATACGTTCAGAGATCACAGTTAGGATGTCTGCTGTGGAACGAGCTTGTCTAAATCCATATTGTTTGTCAGTCAGTAGTTTAGCATCTGTAAGATGATGGACTAGAGCATGGTTAATTATGGTCTCAAATATTTTGGCAAAAAGTGGGAGGAGGCTAATGAGGCGATAATTTGATGGGTCCGTCCTTTCGCCAGAATTCTTGAATACTGGTACAACAGAAGCAGTTTTCCAACAGACCGGAAAGCAACTTCATGAAGGCATTTGTTGTAGAGTTTGGAGAGAACTGAAGCTACTTCGACTGAGCACTTTTTTAATAGCACAGCTGTTATAAGATCGGGTCCACATGCTTTTGAGGTATCAAGGTTTTTTATGATAGCATGCACCTGAGCAGGGGTGGTTTTCAGATCGTCTATTGTGGCGTCTGTCCGCATAGGAAAGTCAGGTAGGGGGTGGTTGGAAGGGTCCAGTGTGGAGTTTGAGGCAAACCGACTGGCAAGCATGTTAGCTTTGTCGGTTGCCGAGGAGACAACCTCGTGATTGTTGGTTAGTGGGGGGATTGTTGATTGCCCATTATTTACTACACTGTTGTAGATTTTCCAGAAGTCTCGAGTTCCTAGTTTTTGTGCTTCGATGCGCTTTTTAGTGGTTTCCGTAAATTCTCTTTTAGCTGTCGCTATTTCTTTCTTAACGTTATTTCTACCTTCTATATACTTCAGTCTGTTTGAACTGGACTTATGTCGGTTAAACCTACGGTATGCATGCTGCTTTTGAGCAATGGCAGTTGCACAAGTCGACGTAAACCATTGGGGAGAGTGGGGCTTACTATAAAATTTCCGCATGTGAACATGCGCTTCGATTGCAGTTTTGAACCAGGCAGTGGTCTCGTTTGCACATTGTTCAACAAGGAGAGAGAAAATATTTTTCCATGGAGCATCTCTAATTAGTTCCCTGATGGCTTCCCAGTCAGCCTTATTATAATATCTCGTTGTTTTGAGCACTGGCTTTTCAGTTTTGGATCTAGGGTTTAGGGCGATTTCAACCATTATCACTGCATGATCAACGTTCCCGAGGGGGCTGTGGGCCTTCGTTATGCAGTCATCGGGAACTGTGGTCAAAAACAGATCTAGAAGTGATGCGTGTTGTTCTTCCTGGTCAGGGAAACGGGTTGGAAACGTAACAATTTGTGATAGGGAGTGAGATATAGCGAAGCTATGGGTTGTGCTGCCCGCTGCATCTGTGTGAGTAGAGAATCCAAGCCAGTTTTTGTGGTGGACATTAAAGTCACCAAACACATGTATTTGTGCGCTAGTGTCGAGGGTCAGTGCCGTGTCTATGCTGTCAGATACTTTGTTTATTATGGAGCAGTCCTGAGTCGAGGGAGAGCGGTAGAGAAAATAATAGTAGCTAATATTGTGTTGTATGGTTAGTCTAAAGCACATAAAGGCTTGATCATCTGTTTCTAGGTTTGTTTCTCTAGTCAAGGGAGGGGTATTACGAATGTAAACTCCAAGTCCGTGCATATGTCTGTCAGAGTCCTTACGGAAGAGTGGGAGATATCCAGGCATGTTAAAGTGGTTTGAGGGAATGGAGGAGTGTAGGTTAGTCTCACTTAGTGCTAAGATATCCGGGGTATTTGTTAAGAGAAATGCTTCAACATCAGCTAAGTTAGTTCTAAGCCCACGGATATTTGTGAATGAGAGCCTCAAGGGAGGAGGCAAGTTGAATTTGTTTGTCCCTAATCCTGGTTTAAGCTTATTTTTAGATTGTACTGTCGTCATATTTTTTTTAAGAGTTTCGGTAAGGGGGAGCTAAACAAGAGGTTATGCGGAGCTTCAGACATGCATCACAAGTAGACCATCAGCTGACCTTTCTCCAATTAGGATTGTGACCTCAGGAAAGCCCACCGGGGATGAGTGCAGGGTCCCTTTCCATGCGCGTCATGGCACTACAAACAACCCGATATTATTCAACTGTTGATGGAGCAGCCGCTCTAAGCGCTACCAAAGAGTTAGGGCTCCTGTACTACCAGTCGGGAACAGCAGCCAGGAACTGTCAATCCGGTACCCTCAACCCCTTAGAAGAAGGTCAACCCAATCTAATCGCTCAGTCATACCTTATACTCCAGCACTCCCAAATGTTCAGTTTTAGGGGTGGGGTGTGCTGGGAATGGGGAAGAACGGCGTTCATTGCCCTAGCCAGGAAACAAGATCTACCGCTGGGTGTTTCTGTCGAATCACTGAGATAGTGTCTCTGCGCTTAACTAATAGGCAAAGAAGGAGTATGGAAGCCGGGTGATACACAGAGCCTATCTACTCCTTAAGCAATTTAGGTTTGCAAACCGGTGAATTTGTTTGAGTCACCAGCTCTAGGAAGGTTGTCATCCAAGACTGAAGAGGCCTCTCTCCCCTTTGGTTTTGTTTCAGAGTTTTCCTTCTCCTAGACGGATGATCTGGGAAGACCTACTGGGTCCGTCAGCCCCGAGAGGGTTTTCTCTGCGCCTAGGTTCTAATCCAGGTATTTCTGCGACCCCGCGTGGTTAGTGTTACTGGGTTATTTTGTGGGGGATTATATCTCTACTGATTAGTTACACTCCTCAAAGTGATTTAGGGACATGCTATTTACTTGTTAATGGATAAAGGGGGTGGGTGAACTTCATGCAGTGTAAGCGTCTATGATTGTAAGAGGGCTTGTTAGGGAGGAGATAATGTGATTTTAGTCTTACCCCTTTTTTATTATTTTATTTATGTTAGCTTAGGTCTAGGATAATGTTACAGTATGAGTAGGTATTAAGAATTGAGCTACGAGTTGTGCCCGAGCTAGCGATTCCACTACAGATGCGGGGCAATGTGGGAGTTAGTGGCGGATAGGTTGGAAGGAGTAGATTGTTAGCGTTCAAGAGAAGAGGGGTTATTTATTTACAGATCGATTTCCAATTGGATTTGAGTTACAGGTAAGGTTTAGTTTGAAGAAGGGGGGAACTTTTTTCTTTTTTGTTTTTGGATGCAGGTAAGACAAACGCAATCGTCTTGGAGGTAAAATGTATAAGATTTCGTAGCTGGCTATTAGTTTTTTTTTCTCCCAGTTATAGGAACAGCTAGTTCGTTGGTATTTGGAATTGTAGTCATTAAGGTAAGGCGCAGAGTGTTGCATCTACTCCGAAAATTAGCCCTAGTATCACAGCTGGGATTATGTATATTGCAGTTACAAATATAGTGACAGTTAAATTTTGAGCCACGTGCAGTGGTTTGGTATGGTATGGGTATCATGGAGGACACTTTAATACAAGCAAGCGTACGGTGATTGCATATATTAAGTATACTACTTAAATAAAGTTCTTCTGTCTTCTATAGTATAAAGAAAGGTATTCCTAGCTCTGTTCTGCATTTTTGTATAGACTATTCGTTTCTGAGTAAGTTCTGTTCACAAAACGGCTCGCATGGAACTAAAATGTTAAAGACCATTTCTACGCATATGTAATTAGAATGCATTAAATAAATAAATTTAAAGAGAAGGTATAAACAGTTGGTTTAGGCTAAAAGAGGAAAAAAATATAAAAACAATAAAAACAATAAAAAATAATAGAAACATAGACGTGGGTATAAGTTGTTTTTTTTTTAAACAAATAGAAAATTAAAGTCATTATTTCATTTCTACGAATCTAATATTTGCCTCAGACTATAAGGAGTTCGCCTACACTGACCAGAACAAATTAAATGTATACTATATATTACTCTTTGTCTGAATAAGTAAAGTTTAAAACCATTTTTACACAGTTTAAGCATCGTATCTTGTGTGATAAAAAATTAGTATAAAAAGATATGGAAATCGCTACTTAGTTTACTTATACGCTGAATTAACAAGACTTAAAGCATCTTATATGTTTCAATAATCTGTTGAGCACAGAAAGTCCTTTCTTTTGGAATAAATTATGTCTATTAAATTTTGAGAGTTAGAATTGTAAGAACGAGAAGAAAAGTCAACATAAGTTGTTGGGGGAAGGCAGAATATTTTAGAGCACTGTAGGTCTTGAGTTGTAGGACATGTTTAATTTCAAAAGACCTTCCGATTGGGTAGTTTTACTATACAAGTCCTAGAGATGGCGAATTCTCAGCTGACAGCTGTTCTGTACAGGTTTCGGACTTTATAATTTTGCAGCTAAAGGGGAGAAGATCCCACTCGTGTGGACATGAAAAAAATATGCGCAAACTTGCTAAAAATGTGTAATTTTTATGGAGCAACGTTAGTTTCTGATTGGTTAATAGCAGAATGCGAATTAATTTTATTTGTCAGCTCATAGGAGCAGCGTTTATAAAAAGAATCTCCAAATATTAAGGGAGTGTACCCTTATTATGAGTAAAACATATTGCAACCCCAGTATTTTTTATATAATGAGGAAGTCCATTTTGGTTCATTTTTTATTCTCTGCATATATATATATATATATATATATATATATATATATATATATATATATATATATATATATATATAAAATAAAAATTACAATTAAATTTACCAAAATGATCCAATATGGTAAAATTAAAGTATATTATAAATATTAAAGAATTGATATTTATAAAATTATCTCAGCCAAATTTTTGATAATTGAGAAGGAAAGTATTTCTTCGAAACTCCGCGGATTAAGGACTATCCATTTATCTAGTGTTTCCTTTTCAGATTAAATATGTTTTTAACTCATTTCAAAGTGTTTTTAACATATTTTATTAACTGTTTGCTCACACACACACACGCATATATATATATATATATATATATATATATATATATATATATATATATATATATATATATATATATATAATAGAAACACAAGTCATTCGGATCTTAAAATTTGAGCACGTAAAATAAAGCCATTTTGAATTTTGTTCAAATATATATATATATATATATATATATATATATATATATATATATATATATATGCGTGTATGTCAGGTCATGTCATATGCTACTGGTACCAGTACTACCTGCCACATGGTCGGGTCACCGGCGACTAAACTGGTTTACTAGTCTAGGAGGTTTGCAGGTCTCCCTAAAGGATTAAACCAAGACCTTCCAAAGGGCGACTGGACCCTTTTTTCGGGACCAACGGTCAACTAGCACCGTGTGTGTGTATGTATGTGTTTGTTAGGGTGGGGTGAAGAGGGTTCCCGTAAGCCGTGGTAAAGGCCACCTTTCTAGGAGAAGTAAATTTCTGATTTAAAAAAAAAACATAAAGCGGGAGACCATCTGACAAGACGTTGCACTCATCATATATGCGTGTGCGTGTGTGTGTACAGAAAAGGGAATTTTTTTAAAAAATGTCTTTATTTATTACCTTAAAGAGGTGACCATGTGAAAAAGTAAGTAATTTCTTAATTTTGATTATGTAAGCTCGTTCCAATAATGCACGCATGCGTATATACACATAAATAATATATATTTTATATGTATCCATAAAATTAATATTTTTCTTTGTTAATTAAAACAAAGAAAAAGGGATTAAGTAATTTTCGGATATAAGAAATAATTTATAGTGCATGAAATTAATATGTTTCTTTGTTAATTAAAACAAAGAATAAGGATTAAGTAATTTTCGGATATAAGAAATAATTTATAGTGCATGAAATTAATATGTTTCTTTGTTAATTAAAACAAAGAATAAGGATTAAGTAATTTTCGGATATAAGAAATAATTTATAGTGCATGAAATTAATATGTTTCTTTGTTAATTAAAACAAAGAAAAAGGATTAAGTAATTTTCGGATATAAGAAATAATTTATAGTGCATAAAAAAGTAAAAAAACAGTCAATTGTAATTCATGCGCGCCTTAAGATAATGCATGCAAAACTTATTTGAAAAAATATATGTATACAAAGAAAATGTTCTCAAAAATTAATTTTTTCGTCTTATTTTTTTTTTATTTCTGTAAACGTATTAGTAGCGCATTAGTATATTAAAGTGTCAATACAAATAAAATGGGTGCAGTTTAACGTCTTGCCCAGAACAATTTTCAATATTTATTTATATATATATGCATATATATATACATATATATATACATATATGTATGCATATATATATATATATATATATATATATATATATATATATATGGGCTTGTGAAAAAAATGTTAAAGTAAAATCATGACACGTTTTAACTTTGTTTTAGTCGCGAGTTTTTTTTAATATACAAGCGATGTTTTTTTTCTGACGATATGTATTCATTTTTCTCTTCATTTTTAATGAATTTCTATTAAATATCTAAAAGCTTAGATCGTTGATGAAGTGCTATGCTTTGTACTAAGACTATGCAGGCTTGATTATTACAATTAATTACTACGGGGTTTTAGTTAATACTGGTTATCAGCAATCTTTAGGATATTTTCGTTATAAAGTGCTTCTAACGCAGCATACGTGAGCGCAATAAATTCCACGTTTCATGTAGAGAGAGATACAATATGTTGCTTTTTAGATTTCCATGAAAAAATTGGCCCATTTTGTGATAGTTTGAAAGAATATCCAGATGTTCTTTTCTGGTCTTCATTGTTTCCCGAATCTGAATTTGAGTATCCTTATATTTTTAAGGGAGTTGTGATTTTCTGAATACTAAATGCTCTTCCTCAGTTCCTCATAAATAAAGAAGGACTTGTTTAGCTCTGTTCCAATTCTTTATTTTGGGCCTTGATAATCTTTGTGATAATTTTGTTACTGTGTAAAATATGCCAGGTCTCGTAGCATTCATCAATGGATAAGACTTATTATCATTTTCACGGTCTAATTAATCGTCAATTATTTCAGATTATGTGTCTACGAGCGGCGTGCAATAAGTAATGCTCCCGACCCACATTCAGTTGTCTGATCTAGCTGAAATTTTGCATGTGCAATGATTTATATCTCTACGGGTTATCTGGCAAAGTACATCTCTGAAATCGTTATGGTTTCTGTTTTACAGGTGTGTGAGCAGAGTCAGGTGTGAAATGGAGATCATTGAATGTCGAGCAGTGATCCGGTTGTTGTATTTAAAAGGACGCACACCACAGGAGACTTTTGATGAAATGAAAAAAATGTATGGTGATAATACCCCATCACCTTGTAAAATGCTGGCACCGTGAATTCAAATATGACCGGAAGTCTGTGGAAACAGCTCCCAGACCTGGTCGTCCCCCTTCTGCCATTGATGAGGTATCTGTCCGTCAAGTTGAGGCTGTCATTTTGGGAGATCGGCGCATTACTATTCGCCAAATAGCCTAAAATGTCTAGATTAGTACAGGGTCTGTGGAAACTATCATTCATGATCATTTGTAAATGCATAAAGTGTCTGCCAGATTGATTCCCAGATTGCTCACACCATTCCAGAAGCGAGAACGCGTCGAGTACTCGAGGATGAATTTGGAGATGTGCCAAGAAGATGAGTCAACGTTTTTCGAAAGACTGATTACACAGGATGAAACCTGGGTCCATCAATATGATCCAGAGGCTAAAGCCCAGTCAATGCAGTGGAAGCACTTGGACTCACCACCTCCAAAGAAGGCAAGGGTTCAGCCCTCCGCTGGCAAGGTCATGCTCACAGTCTTCAGGACAGAGTAATAATGACAAATTTCCTGGCAACGGGTACCACAATAACAGGAGCCTATTATGCTTCACTTTTGAGGAAATTAAGGGAAGCTATCAAAATCAAGAGGCGGGCAAGATCAGCAAAGGTACCCTCCTCCTGCAGGACAACGCTCCGGTCCACAACTCGCATGTCGCCAGATCAGAAGCACGGGGCTGTGGTTAAGAAATCCTTCCCCATCCTTCCTACTTTCCTGACCTTGCACTCTCTGACTTTCACCTCTTTCCAGCCATGAAGTTGTTTTTGAACGGAAAGCGTTTCCCAGATTTTTTCTTAAGTCAGGTCGTGGTTGGAAGACCAACCTGGGGTTTTCTACAAAAACGGTCTCCAGAGCTGCATTAAACGATGGGAGAAATGCATAACTATCGGTGGTTCCTATGTAGAGAAGACATAACTGTGTAAGGTTTCGTTGCGCTACTGCTATGAGAAGTGGGAAAGGGGCATTACTTATTGCACGCCCCTCGCATATTTTTATTAATATCATTTTCACCGGTGTAGAACCTTTCTTGCATTTTTTACTTCCAAATTCCAATTGAATTTCTATCAGTGTACCTCGACTGATTCCTTTTAATAATATTTTGTATGAGTAAATCCTATACCCAAAAATCATGATATTTTGCCAACATCGGTCATTTTTGAATTTTGTATTTAATTTGTTCTTGACATCAGTCCACATTATGTTACAATTTGATGCGATTAAAATGTCATCGACTCATTAAACCAAAATCAGTAGTTTATTGTCTTTGTTTTGGGTATACAAACAGGGATCAGCCGGGCATTGTTTGAATTAATGTTCAATCATATAATCATGGAATACTGCATTTCAACACCGACCGCGTTGCTTTAGACCGTACAGTGATTTGATAAGCCTCTACACGCAACATATTTTTCATTGTCAATCCTTCTGAAGAGGTGATAAAAATTTCACAGACTATTGGACCATTTAAATAAGCAATTTTACGTCTAGTTGACGGATATTAAGGTTATATTGCGATGTTCTTTGCAATAAAATTCTGATTGTCTTTAGGTTTGTGGTCGGTGAAAACGTAGAACATGTTCTATAAATCTGAGAATATATTTTACCAACGAATCTAGCTTTGTACTGTTCAATGGCTGACGCTGCAGACATTTTGTAGCGACACATCTTGGGAAAATGGCATGTTTTTCCTTAGGGATAGGTACTACCGAATAGCCATTATTTTCTGTTAAAGCATATATTTCGTTTTTCATTGCCATTTTCCATTGCTGACAATGTTATGAATTAATTAAACCGTTAAAGCTTTTTGGCGTATTATCCATGGACTAGCAATAGTCAATTTGATAATCTTAAAAAATATCGACCAGAAAAAAATCGGGTCGTCTTCTATTTTTGGGGAAACGTTCGACTTTAACATCATCATCATCATCGCTGGCATCGTTATTACTGCTCTTGTCCCCGTCAACGGTGACGTCATTGTGGTCATTTGTTTTATGCATTTGAGGAAGTATTAACTCATCCTCTCCATATGACGGATTTTCGTCTTTGAAATTAAACATGTAAATTTTACACATCGGATTCTTTTTATTTTATTTTTCTCTGGAAAAATCCTGAATAGACTGGTCTGTTTTATCATAATGAAGGAATATACCGCTACCAGTTTTTATATTAATTTGTTTTTTATCTGTAAATGTGAAGCAAGTTGAACCAAATGCATGCATTCGGATTAAAGTTGGTTTTCCACCGCAGAAACCTTCATATAGGGCTTTAGATAGTCTTTTGTTAAAGCATCGATTACGTATATATGCAGCAGCTATAAATATGTGCGTCCAGAGGTTTGTGGGAGTTTTGCTTCTTGACATTTTAATGATTTTTCCGCAGTTCCGTTTTGGTGAAAGAATTAGAGGCCAATTTTCATGTTTAATACGATGGTTAATTAATAAAATTTACAAATCTTTATTAGTGAATTCTGTACCATTGTATTAGTGAATTTTGTACCATTGTAAGTGAAATACACGGTAGAGGACTATGTCAGCAAAATAGTTTTAGTTGCTAGTAAGGTAACAGATCTATTCTTTAAGTTAGAGCCATTATTAAACCGGAATAATCGTCTACAAAATTTTATGGATACCTGAAGTTTTCCCTCTCATCGGTTCCACGGGTTCGTCCAAGTCACAATGTACCTGTGATAGGATTTTTGTGACCTTCTTGTATGGTATCTTGTGATGCTTTATTATTTTTCTCTGTGTACAAACGTCACAGTTTGCAGGGCTGTTTTAGATTATATTTTCATTCCGTCAACCACATTTGACACATTTTTTATTTCTGGAATATTGCAGAATTTTATGCCATATCTGTAAATAATGGCAGGCGGTGTTGATGGGACTACGCTGTTTAAATAATATACTCTCCCACATTCTTAAATGTTGAATTCAGTTCCATTCGGGTAAACCAGTTTTGATTTATTGGGGCTAAAGTATATATTTGCACCTTGTTTAATGGCAGCTTGTTCAGAAAATATATTTTGTAAAAATTTTGGGATAGAAAAGCGTTTTTCAGAATACATAATTTTATTGTTCCTAAGCTAGATTTTAGAATCGCCTCTCTTCAAGATATCGTTTACTCGACTAGAGTCGGTCAATTTTACAATGTGACACTGAGGGTTAAAGTTGAGATTAAAATTGATACAATCGACAAGAAAGTATTACTGCTTGTTACGTGAATATAAAAATGTATATTCGCTTACGGAGCTGTCCACATATTTAATGTACCCTCCTTTGAAATGATTTTATCTACATTGGAAAGTATTGTGATTAAGCCGCGAACAGTTATAGCAAATAATTTTCGTAGGAGTAAAAATTGCTTTTAGAAAAGTGGTGGTTTCTATCCGAGGTAAAGGTAGAATAAAATTTCACGATATTTGTACATTCATTTTTTTTCTATGATCATCTTCTCAGTTTCCTTAGTGTCATCTTGAATTGACTAAAAGTTATAGGTTCTTCTTTCTAGGTTATCACGGTGGTAAATGACTGGAAATCACTTGGCAAACCCTCATGAACCATAGAAATTAACTGTCGGTAATAACTTCGCCAAGAATTTTAATGAATTCATTGCTCTTTCGGCCTTTAAAATATAATCTGTAATCGTCATTGCTGTCATACGTATTACAAATGTCGGATCAGTATATTAAGAGATAAGTTTGGGTGTTCCTTTTGATAAATACTGCTCTTTTAATATGTTCAATGCTTTGCAGTTACCGCCTAAGGCTTCTCTATGTACCAGTGATAGACTTCGGTCATCTAAGCACTGTATAAATTCCGCAAACACAGTTGCGTTCTTTTTAATAAAATAATTGTCGTTTCTGTTTGCAGGTGTGTATGAATTCATTTGGATTCGTAAATATCTAAGGAATTTCAATTGTCAAGATCTGAACGTTGATTCTGATCCATCGATTAAAAGTCTTCCACAGGGTCCATAAACTCCTGAGTTGTGAGACATGTTTAGTTTCAGAAGATTTTCAGAGGCAATTCCCAGTAAACAGTTCTGTACAGGTTCCGAACCATATAATTTAGCAGCCACATAGCAAAACGATCCCACTCGGGTTCACACGAAAAATATGTACAAGCTTGCTAAAAAGGTTTATTTTTTATGAGGCAATTCTGGTTTCTAATTGGTTGATAGCAGAACGGGAATTAATTTGATTTGTCAGTTCCTAGCAGCAGCGTTTATAATTTGAATCTCCGAACACTGAGTCCAAAATATTGGATAGAAGAAAAGGTTACCCGTCTAAACAGCAAACATACTGCTGACGTGAGGCAGTGTTCTCATAGATTATATTTTAAACTTATCAACAATTGTCAACACTATCGCAGCAGATTATGATATTTCAAATTCGATTCAATATGTTTAAACACAAAGAACTGTATATATATATATATATATATATACAGGGTGTCCACAAAGTCTGGTTACATTATGTAGCTAGACTGTCCACAAAGACTGGCTACATTATGTAGCTAGACTTTCCACAAAGTCTGGCAACATTATGTAGCCAGACTTTGTGGAAGCATCCTGTAGATTATGTAGCAAGACTTTGTGAGCACCCTGTATATACGCACACACACATACACACACGTATATATATATATATATATATATATATATATATATATATATATATATATATATATATATATAGGGTGCCCACAACGTCTGGCTACATAATGTAGCCAGACTTTGTGGACACCCTGTATATATATATATATATATATATATATATATATATATATATATATATATATATACATATAAATATATATAAATATACGTAAATTGAATAAAATCACACCCTACATGAATAGAAATTCACTTATTTTGTCGTTAAGCTCTTACAGCTGTTTCGTGAAAGGATGGATGATTACCTCTTGTCCATAGAACTGTAAATCTACCATCCAGTCACTCTTCAGAGACGCTTACAACTATTCCCAACAAGTTTTTCAATCCGTTGTGAACACGTTTATTCATATATAAAATAAACGTGTTCACAACGGATTGAAAAACTTGTTGGGAATAGTTGTAAGCGTCTCTGAAGAGTGACTGGATGGAAGATTTACAGTTCTATGGACAAGAGGTAATTGCCCATCCTTTCACGAAACAGCTGTAAGTGCTTAACGACAAAATAAGTGAATATCTATTCATGTAGGTTGTGATTTGATTCAATTTACGTATATATGCTCTGAAAACTCTTTTGAAAATTCATTGAGCTGAGATTATAATTGAGTTGGTATTATAGACAATTATATTCTGAACTTAAAACAGAAAGGAATTGTTGATAAAATAAAATAATATATATAAATATATATATATATATATATATGTGTGTATGTATATATGTGTGTCTTTGTATGTGTTCATTGGTGTCTGCAATACTATATTATCATTCCCTTTTTTGTCCCGATGTCAGTAATCTCTTTTAATAAACTTGTTTTTGTTTTTTTTTACAAAATAATCACCACTTATTAAGGCCCGGATGCCACTCTGAGATAAAGTTTATTGCGTGAACAGTAATCAATGGAATAGTATCGTAGTAATCGTTAGTATTGGAGATTTGATAAAGTGTCTTACTTAAAGGGGCGATTCATCAAGGGGGGAGTTCCACAGTGCACATCGAAGAAAGAAGCTTTGTTCATGGAATCCACGTTTTGGTTTTAGCACATATAAAGAGTGTGGCAAAATGTTGACAGTGGTTTCAGCTAGACGGGTGTTTATCGTGAAAGATTGGCGAGGGCGGACTAGAGATTGGAACTCAGACGAGCACCTGTCATTGAAGTAAAGATAAAACAAAGGCAGGCTCGCAAGTCTCTCCTGTGGGAGAGAGATCGCAGGGAAGAGAAAAGGGCATCCCCCACTAAGCCACGAAGTCTTTTCTCTGCCAAGGTAGGAAGGTTGTTTTTAGCAGCTCCTGCCCAGATGTGGCACCAGTACTTCATCCTTGGACGCACTTGGCTTTTTATATAGATTGAATCAGCAGTGAGATATCTTCTGGAGCGGTAGAAGGATCCTTCCATTTTTCCAGCGGCCTTGGCAACTGAATTGATGTACGTGTTCCATTTCATGTCAGGAGTAAAGGTAAATCCCAGAAGCTTATGAAAACATGGAGTCTCCCCTAGACGAGAGCCACCCATTTAAATTGATGCCAGATGGGGATCAGAGAGTTGATGATGTAAACATAGGGGCTTGGTTTTGGATGCATTAAAAGTAACCAGACACTTCTTCCCCTACTGTACCACGCGCTCAAGATCAGAGGAGAGAGAATTATAGAGAACTTTGTCATTGACGGCCTTTGGTGTGTTGCCATAGATGGTAGTGTCATCAGCATAGATGTCAACGAATGATTTAAGTATGTGTTTTGGGAGATTATTGATGTAGATCAGGTAGAGAATTGCGCCCAGGATGGACCCCTGAGGGACTCCGGCATTAATACTGTGGGTCTCTGATTTCTGCCCATCAACCACTACTCTTATGAGCCTATCAGAGAGAAATGATTTAATTATTGAGAAAAACATTTCCAGTTATACCGTAGCTGGAAATCTTGTGAAGTAAGCCTTTATGCCATATCTTGTCGAAGGTCTTTAATATATCAAGAGCAATTGTCCTTGAAAGGAAGCCTTTGTCGAAAGATTCACTAATCCTATGAGATATAACCGTAAGCATATCTGCTGTACATCTGGCAGAACGGAAACGATATTGCATGTCACAAAGAAGGTTATTTCTGCTGAGGTGGTTGACTACTTCTCTATTTAATGTGGATTCCAGCAGCCTACTCGTGACACACAGGAGACTTATTGGTCTTTGCTGAGAATCAGAGGACTTATCGCCTAAATTCTTAAATACAGGGCATACTGCTGAGGTTTTCCAGGATGTTGGAAAGCACTTCTCCTTAAGGCAACGCTTAAACAGTTTCGTAAGTATGGGAGTAAGTTCTTGTTGAACCTTTTTCAACACTATAATTGGAATGCGGTCTTGGCCAGTTGCTTTACTGGCATCAAGGTTCTTGATTAACTTGGCGATCTCACGCACGGATATTTGTATGTTGTATAACACGTTTTGTGTTATAGGAGGAAATACGGGGAGTTGATGGTCTTCGTCGCAGAGGGTAGAGTTTGCTGCTAAGTTCTTGGCAAATAGTTTGGCCTTGTCTGATGCTGACGAGATGACCCCAGGTGCATTGGTGATGGTTGGGATAGAACGCACGCTTCTGTTTAGGATCCTGTTTGCTATTTGCCAAAACTGGTGGGAACCAAGCCGCTGCTAAACTACTTTGAATTTAACGGTCTGAGCATATAGCTCTCTTGCATTTTTTATTACTCTTTTACAGAAGTTGCTGGCAGTCCTGAAATCAGCTTTAGTCCCAGTGCATCTATTACGTTGGTAGCTATGGAAAATTGATTTCTGTGCGCAATGGCAGCAACACATTTTGTGGAGAACCATGGCTGGCTATTAGGTTTTTGTTGGAAGTTTTTGGATGGTATGAATCGGTCTATGTTTACAATTAACCATTCGTTCATGTCTGATACTATGGAGGACACATCGTTTTTAAACAGGTGATGCAGGGGTAGATCAGATATAAATGTGCGGAAGCTATCCCAGTCAGCCATAGAGTATCGATCTACAGTACGGTGGAGAGGT
Organism: Euprymna scolopes; assembly: GCF_053919585.1. Lineage (NCBI taxonomy): Eukaryota > Metazoa > Mollusca > Cephalopoda > Sepiida > Sepiolidae > Euprymna > Euprymna scolopes. The sequence goes on from NC_136513.1 coordinate 98,735,870, forward strand.
ACGTCCGAAGACTTATTGCATTTCGTTTTTATCTTAACTGACACAACCGAGTGGTCTGAAGACCCCAGAGGAGAAGGAACTGAACACGTACATAGCTCAGGGGAAGTTGCGAGGAAAATGTTTAGAAGGCTAGCGTATTGACCGGAAGTATCGGGGACACGGGTGGGTTAGTGAACAATCTGGGTGAAGTCATAAGCAATGGCGAAATGATGACAGACCTTCCTCTCATCATCCGCCTTGTTCGAGTGGGTCAGCCATTCCTCATTGTGGACATTTAAGTCACCACAAATGTGGATATTAGCCGAAGGATGAGCCGACAGAATGTGGTCAATTTTCTCAGAAATGCTCTTAAAAATGTTTACTCCGCTGTTGTGGGGACGATAGAGGGCAAATATAAATGAAGTGGTGTAAGTAAGTGCAACCCAGAAGCACATATAAGGTAAATTAGAGTCTTGACTGGAGATATTTCTTCCACATCGGAAGCCATCTTTAATATAGGCATATATTCCATGCCCATGGCGATCTTGGAGTTAAGTCGACACTCAAGATTCATTTGTAATTTTAAACACAGATAAAGGATTCCCTCAAGACAGAAGACATTTGGCAATACTACAAAATTTACACTTACTAATCAGCTGAAGAATAGGCGATTTTCCTCATTCGTGTTATCTATTACAACGGTCCACTACGGTCTATTAACCACACACGTACATCTTCTTCACGCAAAAATAACTATTCTTTTTAAGCGATAAGATGAACTTTGATTGCATCAACTTTTGCCTTTAATTCCACTCTTGTCTTATATGTTGATTAGATTCAATGCCATCATCTTTTAAAGTACGTCGTATGTTTTTTCTACATCATTTTTATTTGACTTTACTATTTATTTAAATAAATAAAAGAGACAAAACATGTTTACGAAAGAGAATTAAGTAGAGTTATAGTCGATTTAGCACAGTGTTGATATATACATACACACATGCATATACATATATGTACATGAATATACATAGATACATTTATATATATATATATATGTATATAAATATGTAACATTTAAATATAAACACTAAATTGTTTTCATAATGTGTTAAGATCTGGGAAAGTATTGCTTAACACTACAAAATTTTCGATCTTAATTTATATAATATCATGGGTCTTGTATGTTGGGGATATATATCTATATATGATATTTCTTGCAGCCTTTTCTTTTAACTTAATGTGTGGTTTAATGTGATTGTAGTAAACATGTTAATTAATGTAGGGTAGAAATCATGTGTGCGATTTATATGTTTGAGTGTATATTTTTAGTTCTGCAGATTTTATTTGTCCATATATATATATATATATATATATCAGAAATCGAACACCAGTGTTATCCAGTGAAAATATGACATAACGCCAGAGCAGCTATGATGATTCCCCCATAAAACGAAATAGCTTTAGATTGTGAACTGCATTATCTTATGGAGTCACGTTAAATTACTGACTACATAAAACCAGCAAAAATATTAGTAAGCAACATGAATAAATCGCAGCTGTTGCTATTGGTAGCCATTATTTGCTCAAGGAAATTTCAGACACTTGAAATGAAAGCATCGGAATCCATTCACTGTCATTGTTGGCGTTAGTGTGCTTTTAGGATATTCACATGCATTACAACTGTCCGTGTCGGTGCATGGCGGTCAGTATCAATCATTGCTATCCAATATCGATCGCAATCATCCAATGATGGCGATTATGACTGTAGTTTGTGTAACTAGAGGATAGTGTTCTTTTACGATAGTTGCTGTAAGTTCATAGGACTGGCATACACTGAGAGGCAATGATAAGAACCTGAATACCTATTTATTTATGCACAATTTGTAAACGTATAGTTTTTAAAATAACTATTAATTTTATTTGTTTTTTTTTGGAAATATTTCTTATAGTCCTAATTATATTCCTTTAGCGAATCGTAAAACCCATCCAAAAACTTTGTTTGTGGGAGGTTAATCTAGTTTAAGTTTAGCGTTGGCGATTTAAAAGTTATCGCTAAGAGTGCTTTAATAAAGTAGAAAAAACTTGATTTCAATTAGAACGCAAAGTTAAAATTAAAGTTTAAGTTTGGGTTAGGTCGTATTAAAGTTGATAACATTTCTTTAGTATAAGAGATGAGACATAGACAACAAAACAACAAATACAGATACCCTTAATTTCGTCGAATATACCTATTAAGATTAAACATCATTAGAAAAGTTTGATAAAGACTTAATATATATATATATATATATATGTCAAGTGCCAAAATACAATGTATATATCAAGTGCCAAAATTACAGCAGATGAATTGAGGGCATTAGAAAAATATTTAAAGTATGCAGAGAAATGTTTTGGAAGTAATGGGTACAGTCATATGAAATGATTTTCCGGATGGTGTAGTAATGAAATTTGCCAATGTTAAATTTTGAGGAAATTTAAGCGAAAAGGTTCATTTTTGTATGATCTTAGTATATGCAGTCTTGGAGCCGTGTTTGAGAGGGACTTATGGGGAGACGTATGTTAGTAATTTATGAGGTAATGCCTACAATTTATTGCTGTTTCTTGTTTCTTATTAAGGAGTTTATACTTATCTTTAAATTTATAGCTTTTCGTTTAAACAAAGTAAACAAGGAGATTTAAGTACTTTTTATCAGTTATTCCCAGTTACTAAGATTTTCTTGTGAGTTCACTGAAATATGCATTCAGTGATTTCTTATCACTATGTTTTGGATTGATAAAGGAAGTTTTATGGCTAGAGTATCTTTGCTTGGAAATATTTCTAGTTTGACCTATGTAAAATTTATAAGTGGCAGTGTCCTCCTTTGCTCTAATGTCAGCTAGGTATATAACATGGGTTGCTAGACAGTTATCTTTGAGGGTGACAATTATAGTTATCTACACAACTACGGATTTTTATTGTTTATTCTGGTTACATTCGGTTTTATCATTTAAAAATTTATTGTTATGGGTTTTTATTATTCTGTTCACATTATTGCTGCACTGTAGCACTTCTATTGATTATTATTTGCATAAACTAAATCTTATTTTTCACAATATTTAACAGAACATCTTGATATTAACTTTTTGTTACAATGAAGACCTGATATTTCCATTGCAAACTAAGATTTCGTATAAACTGTATTTCCTGAAGAGGTCTCTAGTTACTAGTACCTATCTGACCGAAACATGCTCGTGATAGTGGAGCAACATATAATTCCTTATGTAAAAACGAATAAAGAGTACATCCTGCTCTACTCCGGTTTTGAGCACTCTTGTATTAACTTCGTTAAGCTTCATTGGTTACTCAACCTCTGGAAAACACTAACCATCAGTTTATATATATATATATATATATATATATATATATATATATATATATATATACATACATACATACATAAAGCTAATCTTTATAAACTTTTAAAAGGATTATATTTATAAATGTGGAGTTGGGATTGCACAGATAGCATTGAGGAAATTCCAAAAGCAAATAGTTAATATTGACGTTCCACTGAAACAAGTGCAGATTGATATATTACTTGGAAAAGACAGAAGTTATATATCAGTAAACAACGTAAAACATTGTATAGTAAAATTCGGTCTGGGAACCATATTTAAGAAGCAGTCGTTAGCCGTGTTTGCACCAGGCCAGACGTGAAAATAATACTCCATGCAGAGGCGAACGTTTGCTACATGAAGATATTAAATACTTGCAGTTGACTGGCTCTTTCTAGCCACATAAAGGAAGTACATATTCTGTGCAAGAGACTTGGAAGCATACAGATACAGTATCGGGCTATATGTTAATAAATACCTTTAAAGTTAATGATTTCAGTTTGGTGAAAGTTTAAAATTTTCCTATCACACTAAGCGTTATTTTTTTTATTTGTCAATTTTGCTTCAGATCGCTTATTTTAAAATTGATTGATATCTATCCATCAACGTTCTTAACTTCCGCATTCTTACAGTTCATTTAGTTAAAATGTCAATTAAAAGTAATAATCCTTCAACTAACTCATTAGATTATATCTATAATTCCTGCCATTAACATTCGGTTGCAACATTGTGTGTTGAGCAGCACCTCAGGAAATACAGAGGCTATAATGCGCAGTTCAGTAAACACCGTCTTTTGTCTGCGACTACCAGTTATTATGATTTTCTGCACCGATGATTTTGTAAGCATGAAACCCCCATGTCTGTAAATATAACATGTATTAATATCTAGGAGAATTATGTTCATATCTCTGTGTGTACATATACATATACATATACACGCAGATATAATATAGAAAGGCCATACTATATTCTAGTATATGTATGTTGGATCAGTTAAACTAAAAGTGTTTTATTAAATTATATAAAGATAAGTATATATATATATATATGTATACATGTATGTATGTATGTATGTATGTATGTATGTATCCAATTACAATTGTATAAAGTATTTTTTCAGTTTCACATATTTAGATAGATGTCATGATGTATTTGGTAATCTATTTCATTTTCTGCATCAAAAAAAGTTTTCCATATTTGGGTTTAAAAAAAAACTCAAACAATTTGATTTTTGTAATGTATTTGCGGCGGCCATATTGCTTGTTTATTATCTTTTTTCCCCAAAAATCTCGTGAGAGTTTTCGTGTTATCTCGCCAAAATATTTTTATTGATCGAACCTTGATGTTATGTAACTACATATTTTTATTCATTTATTTTGTGCAGAGCGAAATTTATTATCTTAATTTTTTTATTCATCGTGCACATTACTTTTAGATAAAAATAATAGAACAGTTCGTATTGAATTCTTATTAAATGCCTTTATTTTTAAGTTAATCGAAAATCTCTTCCGCTTTTATCTTTTAGTCTGTTGTTGTCTGTTCCTTAAAAAATGTTATTTATTCTAGACAACGCATATTCTTTATTATACGTAAATTATATCTTTGAGATTTATAGAAACAATATGTTCATCGGATACTTTTGAGTTGTGAACCATTTTAACTTTAAATGGGTATTTGTGAAGATTTTGAACCAAGCGTAACTAAGCGTCCGTTGTTGCGCAGAACATGATGTCAATAACTGCACTATGCCGAGCGTTGCTGTTGATCAAATCCTAACAAAGGTACGAAACAGAAAATTGAAAATTATTTAAAAAAACTAACAAAAATTATTGTAATTCGGTTTAAATATTTATTTTTGGTTAACATTTTTCATGCAGGAAGGAAGATTTAACATAATCAATTTTGTGTACATTTTGTTTAATTTTGGATGGTTAATCTTAACAAACAAAATTTTGTTTTTCAAAACAAATTATGTATTTTTAATTCCAAAGTTTTCTTTCATTCTAATTTCTTTACAAAAGAATTTTGTAGGCACATGTTTATAAAAGTGTCCACTTATTATTTTTTTGTCAGAGCACATTTAAATGGTTTTGTGCAAATCCAGGAACCTAAGCTTTTTTATCGATGATGCATCTAAGGCCACATGTAGTACAATTCTTTTTGACTCAACAACTTCAGGCATGTATACTCCCTATTGATTAGTCATTGTTGAAATTCTATGGAAGTTATTGTGTGATGCGGTAACTCGACAGGACAAAGAATTTAGATATATTCTTTACAACAGATAGTTTCTTTCCAAGCACAGATATAGCAAGAATACTGTAAAGCATAATTACTTTTAAACAAATGGTTCCTAAGTCAAGAACACATTGGGCTATTATTTTTTGTAAAACTGTAAGTTAAAATGATTAAACGATGACTAATTCTCAAGATATTACGTTTCCCAATTTTTGGAGATGACGAGTCGTTATTCGTATTACTATAAAGATTAATCAACAGACGCTTTTCTGTGTGTAAACGTAACTGCTCTTACGTATCTTTTCAAGAAAAATCTTTGAAGAAAACGTGTTTGATTTTAGATTCATGAAGAACATTGGAGTCAGGATGAGGTATTCGGATATGATCATCTACTGTAGAAATACTGAGTAAGAAGCAAGAGATGAGATAATCTCTGACTAGATTACGAAGACATGTTTGTACATTCTTAAACAACAAAATTATTTCTTAGTGGGACCTCATTCGTTCTTCCACTAATACGTTATCTTGGGCCGAATAGAAATTTTATACAATAGCAGTTTCATCAAACGTGTTTGTTCTGGGAGATCTAATTATTCCAGCAACATAACAGCATATTTTATGGTAGTTTTGTTGTTATTGTTCGTTATGATTGTTATGTAAAGGTTTGGAATGTACGTCTGCCTTAGACGGTTGTAAAAGTAGAACAATTCATTTCTTCTGAGGTGAGACCAAGATTTGAGCATTGGAAGTATTAATAGTAACAAGCTTTTGATCAGATTATACAATCAATCAAGTCTATATCACCAATAATAGTATTATGTTACATGTCATCAGCATAGATGTTAAGAAATGATCTCCGGATTAGATGTGGGAGACTATTGTAACAGATCAGAAAAATATTGAACCCAGATTTCGATATTGATGCATAGTCGAACTAGTTTTTTTTTTTATACAGTGATCACCACTTATCAAGGCCCGGAAGTCACTCAGGGATAAGGGTTATTGCAAGTACATTACGTTAGTGTGGAAATTTGATTAAGTGTTTAATTAAGGGGGCGGTTCATTAGGAATTTGTCAACGTTGGACTTGAAGACATCCAAGTTCTAGTCCGGTGGGAAGCAGGCAGACGGAACAGAGTTCCATAGGCGTGCGTTTCTAAAAAAGAAGCTTTGTTCATGGAATCCACGTTTTGATTTAGGCACAGATAAAGAGTGGGGGAAATTTTTCACAGTGGATTAAGCTAGACGGGTGTTTTTCGTAAAAGATTGGCGAGGGGGGACCAGGGATTGGAGTTCAGACGAGCACCTGCCATGGAAATAACGATAAAACAAGGGTAGGCTCGCAACGTCTCTTCTGTGGGAGAGAGGTTTTGCAGGGTAGAGAAAAGGGCATCCCCCACTAAGCCACCAAGTCTATTTTGTACTCTGTCAAGGCAGGATAGGCTGTTTTTAGCAGCTCCTGCCCAGATATGGCAACAGTATTCCATCCTTGGACGTACTTGGCTTTTATATAGATAGAGAATTGCATCAGTAGTGAGATATCTTCTGGAGCGGTAGAAGGATCCCACCATCTTTTCAGCGACATTGACAACAGACTTGATGTACGTGTTCCACTTCAGATAAGGAGTAAAGGTCAAACCCAGAAGCTTGTCAAAACACGTTCTATTTGCTTCAGATTTCAAGGAATTAATAAGGATAGGATGTAAATTTCCGAATATATAATAATTAGAAATAGGATATAACCTTTTGTGTTATACTTCATCAAATGTATTTTGAAAAACGCAATCTAGAATTGAAGTTCGTGAGGACAGATTTACTGAATCTATTTTATGTAACAGTAAGCACATCAGTTGACTTTATAACAGACTTAATAACATTATCAATGTACTTATTTCTTTTCATGTCATTTAATTATTTTGTAACCGTGATTTCGATACAAGTGGGTTTTTTCAATGTTTTCTAAATCTTTAGAACTTAGAAAGTCCGACTAAATGTAAACAAGGACACACACTAAATGCGAGTAGACATAAAAAGATGATTTATTATTGATGAAGCATATTTCTGCCATCCAAAGTAGTTGCGTAAAATAAGTTTGCCCTATATTCTATCGACGGTTTCCCTTTTTCAAATAGATTTTTTTTTATTTTCGTATTTCTTAAAAGGAAATCATTAAAAGCTTTCCCGAAATAATATTTTAGAAAAGCCGTATAGCTGAAATTAAGATTTACCTGCTCTTGGCACCGTTCCTAACAAAGCAATTCAGTGGAAAAGTCAATCTAAAATAATATTTATACAGGGGGACCCAAAAAAACGGGCGCAACTCTAATTAGGCCCTGTTTCTTAGTGTTTTGTCCGAATGAAATGAAACTTTGGTCATAACTAGTTTATTATATTCAAAGCATCACATCAAAACACTAGGGTCTCTGGACTTTTTTCTCCGTTCTTCAGTATATGTTCTAGATGACCTCCATTTAGCTTTTGTTTTTTGGGGGTCACGCTGTAATAATATATAATACATAATGTTATGTCTGTTCGTTTTGTGAATAAATTCAACGAGAAATTATTACATCTTATGTACACAGAGGGGAATTATTATTTGCATTTGTAAGAAAAGACATTTGTTTAGTAGTTCTGTTAACTAATGTGTTATTTTTTTCATTAAAATCATTTTAAATTTCTACATTCTAAAAGATATATATATATGTATATATATATATATATATATATATACTCTTATGAATTTGTTTTTGGGTTGATATTCATATTAAAAATAAATATTTCTATTTATTTAAATAGAAAATACAACTTTGCAATATATGTTTTGTGAAATTCCATTTATCTGCAAAATATCTAGCTAATTTTCATATTCTTTTCAACATCCATTTTAATATATTCCCTTATAAGTTTTCGGTTTTCTGATCGGATGCTGATCTTTAGTAAACTATTACGTGTAATTATATTCATGGAGATACTCTACATGATTCGTACCTGCGTAATATTTGCGCAAAAATCTCATAGTAAACACAGAACTTTTTCTACATGTATTTATGAATGCATGTATATATTTGTTTTTAAAACTCTGCCTTATAAACTCTGCCTAGAGCTTTTAATTTACAGACATAAAACTTAATATATAGGGTATTCGAAGCCATTCTAAAATATATTTGTATTTTATTTGGGAAAAGTCGGCGCAAAACAGTGGGCATTTTAGAAATGGAATTGGCCAGGTAGAGGCCGAACGACGTCGTTACAAATATGCATGCGTAACTTAATAGCCATTGATTCATGTTTTAATGTTCAGTCTTGCAGTAAACATGTTATTATAGTGCAGACATTAACGTCAAAGGAAAAAGAAAATCGTAAGCTACACGTTTTAGCTTCGCTTCTAGATGGTGGCGCACGAGTAACGTTTTAAAACATTTTAATTATTACTATATATTGGTTCTTATATTAAGGGTTACTCAAAATAGACATTCCTGGAAATTCTGACGTTGAATAAGCGGCTAGCTTCACAGATTCCAAATCCCGTGATTAGAATCTGATAATTAATTTCGTATAATAAAATAGACTAGTGCCCATTGTCAATTTACAGTTTAAAGTTTACCTTTGTACTATCGCTCTATCTCGTATATATATATATATATACATATATATATAGATATACATATATCGTATATATATATATATTCATATAAACGTTAAGTGACAGCATTATACAATCTGTAATCTGAAATTGTGTCTAATTTTGTCGTGATTATATATATATATATATATATATATATATATATATATATATATATATATTAATCCTAAATTAATTGGAAAAAAAAGAAAAAAAAATTATTTCGCAACTAAAAGCGTATTCTCCAACAGTTTATCTGTTAATTTTATCTTTTCAATTTCAAAATGATTTTACTTGCCGACACTTTTTCAAATATATATATATATATATATATATATATATATATATATATATATATATATATATATATATACTAGCGGGGGTACCCGGCGTTGCCCGAGTGTTTGTTTCCGGGACGGGGGGGAGTTTAAAAAAATGTTATGGTAGGTAAGTAGGAAGGATCAAACCCGGAGTCATGAGTAAAAGTAGGAAAATAAAGTGTGAAAAAAAAAAAAAAACATCTGCAACGTTAACAGTTCGGCCACCAAGAAAAGTCCATTCTAGTTGTTTAGGAAAAAAAAACAAAAAAAAACGACTACGGTAGGTCGGCGCGAACGTGAAAATATAATGTGAATTGGCCAGCACGCTAACCACTACGCCACAGAGCACTGCAGCTTAGTTTAGTGATTTTAAATAACTTCACATGAAAGAACTACGAAGCCAAACCGGTGTTCTCTTCTCAACTGTTCCTTGTGAACGATCCCCAAACGGTGTTAAGTGGTGGCAGGGGGAGGAGGAATTTATTAGAGAGAAAATATTTTACCACGTCCATTGATCTTAACCGATTTTGGCCGTGACTTCTCAGCAGAAAAAGTATAGAAATCTAAGATTATCGAGGAATTTGAGAAATAATAAACCTATAACATACCTCAGATATTGTTCTGCCGTTTGTGCATATTATATTTGCATGAAATATCTTGATTTTTAATCCTATTAAGGTCAAAATCCGCGGGAAAAAATGAGTTCATTTTATTTATATAGATAGAAGAATAGAAGAAAAGAAAGAAGGAAAAGAAAATAAGAAGATATATATATATATATATATATATATATATCACATATACAATTCCATTTGTATAATCCAATTTTTTATCGTTTTTTTTTAAATGCTTTTCAGTGTTTTGTAATTCCGCCCTCAAAAAAAAAGTGTAAATAAGGCGTTTTGAAGGGATGTGCATAGCTAATATTTTATTTCTAGTTGACATTTATTCTCACAAACACAATTTTTTTCACTAACGCTTTGGAAACTTAATTACCCATACAGCTTCGTGTCTAACTTTTCAGCAAACACAGGAAAAAAGAATACGTATCTTTGTATACCTTTTTTATACAAACACTTATCTAGATAAAGACTCCATGACTGTTTATCTACGATAGCAAAGTTAATAACGTTCAGGTTTCAATGTAGAAAAAAATCCTGCAAAAATGACAATCTATGTTGAGACTTACATATAAGCATGTCGCAATCTAAAAGGGCTTTTTTATCGAATAATGGCAGAACAGATTTAATAGAACGCGATTAAATGAGGAAAGAAGGAGAAAAAAGACATTAGAAGAAAAAGGTGTGGTCATCCATGTGGAAATGTTTTGCTGTGTATTACCATGGTTACAAGGTCGGACCTGCAAGTTAAAGGCAGGTAAACAAAGAATAGAATAGTAGAAAAAAAGAAAAAAGATAGTAAGGAAACATAACGATGAGGAAATAGACCCATAGATAGATAGCCTCATAGGGAAAGAAATATAGAGAAGGGCAAAGAGAAAGAAAAGTAGAGCAAACAGATAGAAATTGTTTCGAGTAATTATGCATCAGCGAATTTATTTTTAATGTCTAATTACGGGAGCGGGGATCCAGTAGATAGGGGATTTTTTTTTTTTTTGCTTACTACCAAGGCCATATGTGCTAAAAGTTCAGACATTTCAGATAGTCTATTTTCCCAAAGGGAGACACTCTGTGTGTTTAGAAACATAATAAAAAACACCTTTTTCGTAATTCCTTTCTAGCAGCGTTAGAGGCGATCGACTTATTGTAAAAATAGAAGTATATTTCTCGGAGAATTGATTTAGAATAATCCAAGGAAACCATTTTTACTCTATCAAACCAAACACTAGGACTACAAAAGTAGTTGGAATCTTCTCGGCGTAAGTGCTAAGGAGACCTATTGAGACTGATTATGGTAATGCGATGTGGTTTTTCATGTTTATGCGTATGTATCCCCTTGCGTACACGTTGAAAACATCAGGACATTCGATTCTGATTTTTGCTACCATAAGCAATTTCGATTTTACTCATTTTCCAAAATAAAATTATGTCGTACATTTGACTAAACCAGTAACATTGGTAAATAGGAAAGCTACACTGGAGACATTGTTTTAAAAATTAGAAATTTTATCTTTCAATAATTTTATAGAATTCATAGCATATTTATTGTTTAAAATAAAGTTTCCTGCTATGCTAAACAAATTATATTAAGCTGGAAATATCAATTATTTTACGGATGAAAGAACGGTCGTCTTTTAAAAGATAATTGACGCTGAAAGGCATTTCTTATTTTAACAGGAATATTCTTATATGCAGTTTATTATAGAGATTGGTGAAGAGATTACTCTGATATTTCCAAGGATTTCCGCAAGACTAAATAATTCAGAACGAAATTAATGAACAAAGTAAAACTTTGACAGAAAAACGCGATAAACGCCACTTTGAATGAAACATTATATAACATCATAGAACAACAACTATTGAAGTTCAACACTTGAGCTAACATCTTATTTTACAGAATATAATGCCATGATATTTTTATTTTAATGTCAATTAGGATTAGTTTTAGACGTTCTTATTTTATTAAAGCCACAATGTAATTGAATTGAATTTGTCATGATTTGCGATCTAATATTTGGATTGTTTTAAGTAGTGTCATGGTTTATAGGGGGTGACAGTGACTAAGTGCTAAACGACAAAGACTGAGTGTGCTTCATTCGAATCCAATTCTTCCACAATAACATTTTTATTAAAATGTTGGCAGCTTAACCTCATTACTCTTGTAATTACGGAATATATTTATCAAATTCTAATTGAAGAACAAATGTCAACAATTACATTATCTGTTAAAGATGACTGAATAAAGAGAATTACTTATAGAATATTACAAATTCCAGGTAACATAATATACATGCAACACAAGACGTATTCTCAGGTAAAAAAAACTAATACGAAACTTAACTTTTATTTTGAATATTTGCTAACGTTTTCATGTAAAATAAATCATATTTATTATTAAATACGAAGAGAAAAACACAATATTGTTAGTTGAAACCACATTTGTCTGCTTTACCCTATTGTTTTCTCCTGCCATACTCCCATGATCAGCAGAAGTCTGTAAACATGCTTGAGTTTTACTTTTGTTCAAAATTCTTCCGTTTTATTTTTGTTCAAAATTCTTGCATTTTATTTTTGTTTCAAATTCTTGCATTTTTTTGTTCAAAATTCTTGCATTTTATTTTCTCGAAATTATTGCGTTTTATTTTTGTTCAAAATTCTTGCGTTTTATTTTTGTTCAAAATTCTTGCGTTTTATTTTTCTTCGAAATTCTTACGTTTTATTTTTGTTCAAAATTCTTGCGTTTTATTTTTGTTTTTTTTATTTTTGTATGTTTTTTGTATGTATTTTCTTATGTTTCAATGAATATTGTCCGTTTTGAAACCAGTGTGCATTACGTGACAGCGTTTACAATGGAGATCTTCTTCAATTAAAGATGAGTCCTGTTCCTTCTTCAGTTTTCGTGTTTTTCAGTCATTCAACATAAGTTTTGGGTTTTACACATTGTTTGATTCTTTTTTGTCCCTATTCTTTTAATAGCTGGGCACCCAGCGTGGCTTAATCGTTAAATGCGAGTAGATAATATATTTAATATATTTAATATATTTAATATATGCAAATTTCGTATTAATTATTATTAAGTTAAATTTAATTCGCTTGTTATCTATATATATATTATGATATTATATTTTACTAAATACACAGTTGTGTTTTCAAAAATCTATATGTATATTATATATATATATAAAAATATATGATAAATACACACACACACACACACACACACATATATATATATATATATAATATTTTACTAAATACATAGTAATTATTTGTAACCTTTTTCTTCACCATATTCCCTCTTCTTCACTTTTTGTTATCAAGTAAGATCTTTGACTTACTTGTTGTTTCATTAAATACTTTTGTATGCAAAATCCGATCCCGCATTTGTCTAATTCTTACCCTCTGATGAGGAGGAAAGTATTTCTTCGCAACTCCGCGGATTAAGGACTATCCACTTATCAATTGTTTCCTTTTCAGATTAAATATGCTTTTAACTCTTTTTCAAAGTTTTATTAACTGTTTGCTCTTATATATATATATATATATATATATATATATATATATATATATATATACGACTCTGGTACACTCAGCTAGAATGGAAACAAAATATATAGCACTCCCGCCTAAGTCGTCACTGTTCGAGCTATAGTCATATTAATAAGATATATTACTTATATAAATACACATGCGTACGACGAATACATTTAGTCAACCAAAGCCCTTCTCTTCAACTTTAACCCTAAGCAGCTAGCTTTAATATATTTAAAAGCGCGGTTAAGTGTAACAGATTCCGGGGTCTGTATCTTATTGTGGTTGGAAAGCACTGATACATAAATAGTTTTTCTAGAAGATTTTGTTCTCATTGTTTCATATTATTATTACTCACATATTCGAAGTTCGGACATAAGTTATTTAACGTGATCGATGACCGGATGCAAAAGGTAACGTTTCCTGTAGCTTTAATGATAACTAATCCCACCAGATTCCGAATACTTGAAGCCTTGCTTGTTAAGTTGTAGATATTTTTCCTTCTAACTACACCTGTTCATTAATTATTTTGTATTAATAACCGTGTATGTGAATTTCTTAAGAATTTCATTTATCTCTCTCTGTCGTTCTTAGTCACGCTAAATTTTTAAATGGCATTTTCCTCTCTTTGTCAAATATACCTTTATAAGTTTCAAATATACTTTTAGACGAGTAATAAATTAAAAAGTCTAATGCATTAATGAGTTTAGTTTCACGATTTTTTCACAGTTTTAATTGCACGCCTTTTGGTGGCTTTAGCACGAAGTTATAGACTTTCCTCGGACTAGAAGATACAAGACCAGACACGTAGTAAATAATTATAGATTAAAAGCAATTTTTCAAGAAATAATTTGCTTCGTTTGTTAGAATACGTTAACTTCCTGTTAAGTACAAGAAAAGAAACATATTTATCATGTATTAAAGATATTTCTATATAAGATGTACGAATTAATAAATAGGTGTATATATATATGTGTGTGTGTGTGTGTGTGTGTGTGTGTGTGTGTGTGTGAGTGTGTGCTGTGGTAAAATACGTTTGTCTTATATTTCCTTCTTTGTGTATACCAAGAATATTATTTAAAAGCCCAATGTATGTTAAAGTAGAATAACAGTATTATTACGGTATAATAACAGTATTATCATTGTATAATAACAGTATTATCACGGTTCAAAATCAAAATAATTATTTTTCATGCAAAACTCCATCATCTAAAAATTTGGTATATTTTCTTCCGGATCCGTTTTTTTTATGTAGAAACAAACGATTATTATGCCAATGCTTGCCATAATTGCATATATATATATATATATATATATATATATATATATATATATATATATATATATATATATATATAGTAAGTTATGAAATATATATGCTTATGCGCCTGAAGAGTCCTAGAGTGGATGAAACGCGGAATATTCTGTGTAGTTTAATCGCCGTATATATTTTATAACTTACTACCTAGCTCTATATACGTATTGAGCACTTTTGAAGTAAATACTTAAAGTTTACGCATAAATTTATACGTTCCTATATTAATTTATCTGAGTAAATTCAGTAGTTATATATATATATATATATATATATATATATATATATATATATATATATGTATATATATATATATATATATATATAATATTAAGTAATGTGATTTATAATTTAAAAGTTTTAAAATTTTTAAAATTTAAAAATCAAAATTTAATTAAATTAAAAATCAGTTTCATAAGAAGGAACAACAACAAAGTCAATTATCTGTACGATCGTTTCGGAAATCCGTGCTTTTTATTTGTGGTATACATGAAGTCACGTAGAATAATTATACATAGTTTTTTTGGTAAGCACGGTCTCCTCATCAGCAAATTTAGGAGGATTTCTATTGAATTGAAAAGACACCAAAAATAAACCTAGCATTAAAAGTAAGGCAGATGAATCTGAAAAATTGAAGTAAAAGGTTTGGATATAAAATTTATAAGAGAATTAATAAGGAAATTGGTATAGGTTAGAGATAGAAATGAGTAACTATGTATAATTATTCTACGTGACTTCATGTATACCACAAATAAAAAGCACGGATTTCCGAAACGATCGTACAGATAATTGACTTTGTTGTTGTTCCTTCTTATGAAACTGATTTTTAATTTAATTAAATTTTGATTTTTAAATTTTAAAAATTTTAAAACTTTTAAATTATAAATCACATTACTTAATATTGAATTAGCTCTAGGACATTTAACTATCGAGCTTATTATATATCTAAATTACAACGAGCATTTCCTGTATTTTAATTAAACTAGTAATTTCACTATTACATTAAAATACACTTAGCTCTTTAGACTATTATTCTAATCTCCTTTAAATTATCAGCTCCCTATAACAGGTTGAGTTTATATACGTAATTGTAGATATGTTTCATAAGAAGGACATACAATTATCAACTAAATGCATCCCCATACCCCCTAAAGACACCTTTATAACCAGCTTAATTACAAGTATAAATACATTTATAAGGAACTTGAGATGGAAAGCCTACCATTTTGATAATTACCAAAGTGAAACCACAGAACCAATACACCACCAACCTGGAGAAATAAAAGAAACCATCCTCAGACAAGACAATGAAGAAAGAAAAGCAGCGAAATACTACAGACTAAAAACATACAAAAACCCTAAGAGAAACATAGACACTGAAAATTTTGAAAATGACTTAATCAACCTGATTAAAAATATTAAATTTAAGAAAAATAAAAAATATATCACTCCAACACTTAAAAAAATAAATAAATTTTCAAAATCTATTTCTACAAGCCACCAAAATAAACTCATAGTACCGGCAGATAAAACTGGAAATTTCTACACAATGGACTATATACAATATAAAAATCTAATATATAAAGAACTTAATAAAAATTATAAAACTACTAATAAATCAGCACTAAATAAAATAAATAATGATGCAAAAAACATTTTAACTAAACTTAAAATAGATAAATACACAGAAATAACAGTACCAGGTACCCCGAGATTTACTTTAAAAGACCACAAACACAGCTTCAATATCAACCCTACTATTAGACTCATTTGCCCCTCGAAATCAGATATAGGACTGGTTAGTAAAAACATATTAGATAGAATTATCCCCAAAATTAAATCCATAATAAAATACCCACTATGGCAATCTTCAAACCAAGTAATCGACTGGTTTTCTAATATTCAAAATAAAAATAATATTAAATTTCTTTCTTTTGACATTGAATCATATTACCAATCTATATCACCTATCCTACTTAATAAATCTCTATTAATGGCACGAAAATTAACTAATATAACTCAAGACGAAACTAAACTAATACTTATAGCTAGTCTTTAATAACATTTGATAATAAATATTGGACCAGGAAAAATACCCCTAACCACTTCAACATTTTAATGGGATCGACGGACTCGACTCAGGTCACTGATCTAGTTGGCCTTTTCCTTTTAAATGAAATACATTGTATACTCCATAAACAATTCAAACTTGAAGGAGGGCTATATAGAGATGATGCACTTTTCATAACGAATTCTACTAATAAAAATTATGAAAATGCAATTAAAGCTCTACATAAATTATTTAAAAATTATGGACTTAGTATAAAAATCGACCCTAATAAAAAAATTGTTAATTTCTTAGACATAACCTTAAATCTTGAAAATTCTACCTTTGAACCATACCATAAACCTAACCAATCACTTCTATATGTCCACAATCAATCAAACCACCCTAAATCAATATTAAAATCAATAGTTCCCAATATCGCTCTAAGAATTTCTAGACTGTCTTCTACTAAATCAATATTTACCAAAAATGAAAAATACTATAATGAAGCCCTTAAAAACTCTGGATATAATTCACAAATTAAATTCATAAATGAAAATGATAGAAACATAAACTGCATTAAAAATAAACCTATTAAGAGCGTAATAACATATAATATGGCAATGTCTTCCCGTATACGAGTTAAGAAAAATAACCAGGAGACAAAAAAAGATAAAACCAAACTACAAATATTAGATAATAATATAAATAAACAACAAACTAAAACCCGCAAACGTAAGAATAGACACAAGGAGATCATATGGTTCAACCACCCGTATTCCAAAAACCTAGAAACAAACATAGCTAGAGAATTTTTTAAAATATTAGATAAGAACTTTAAAGCCCCCCATAGATATAATAAGATTTTCAATAAGAACACAATTAAAGTCTCTTACTCTACTATGCCTAACCTTCATCAGAAAATAATTAGCTCTAATAATAATAAAATTAATAAACTACAAAATGTAACTATACAAAATACATCGGACTGTAACTGTAGAAGAAAAAATAAATGTCCCCTACAAGGCTCATGTAAAATTAAAAATGTTATCTATAGCTGCACAGTATCAAAAACTCCAAATATACAAGAACCTATCAACAGCCATAACTCAACTACCAGATTAAATAATAACACCAACTTAAATCAATCTACCGATCAATTATTAACCAACCCACCACATTATAATCCAACAATAGACCTAACGGAAAATAATCATAATAATCAAGAGGTAATATATATTGGTTCTACATCTGGCCCAATAAAACATAGAATTTCAACGCACAAACATTCTTTTAAAAATAACTCTCTATCAAACCAAACTACTCTATCCAACTATATTTGGCAACTAAAAAATAGCAATATTTCTTTCAACTTAAAATGGCAAATAATTGAGACTTGCAAATCATATAAACCAGGAGATAAATTTTGTACATTATGTACAAAAGAAACCCTAAAAATTTTAAAATATGAAGATATAAAAAGCACAACCAAACTAGTAAATTCAAGACACGAGCTTCTATCGTGTAATCATAAACGTTGGTTTAAATTTAATAAATATAAACCACCTTAAATCATTAAAAATTACTCATTAGTAAAAATAGATTTTTTTTTTTTTTTTTTTAATAAATTAAGTTAAACCAATTACCGCCCTTAGACTCGTAAATCAAATAATAAATAAAGCCATGACAATTATCTCCCCTTAAAAACTTGCAAAAAAAAAAAAAAAAAAAAAAAAAAAAAAACTCTCTCTCTATAGATATTAACTGTAGCGTCTCTAAATCAAAATAAGCGAACGGAAACAATTTACTGCACGAGCGTCGCCCTTTTAAAATTCATCATTCAATAAAATAAAAAGCTATAGCAAACATCTAAATGACTACTTTAAATACAGTTCCTGATTTCAAAAAAAGAAAAACCAAAAGGTAATTATATATCTATATATTTTTAAATCAAATTTATTATGTAAATTCAAAAATATATATTTTTTTTCTACTCATTTCTATCTCTAACCTATACCAATTTCCTTATTAATTCTCTTATAAATTTTATATCCAAACCTTTTACTTCAATTTTTCAGATTCATCTGCCTTACTTTTAATGCTAGGTTTATTTTTGGTGTCTTTTCAATTCAATAGAAATCCTCCTAAATTTGCTGATGAGGAGACCGTGCTTACCAAAAAAACTATGTATAATTATTCTACGTGACTTCATGTATACCACAAATAAAAAGCACGGATTTCCGAAACGATCGTACAGATAATTGACTTTGTTGTTGTTCCTTCTTATGAAACTGATTTTTAATTTAATTAAATTTTGATTTTTAAATTTTAAAAATTTTAAAACTTTTAAATTATAAATCACATTACTTAATATTGAATTAGCTCTAGGACATTTAACTATCGAGCTTATTATATATCTAAATTACAACGAGCATTTCCTGTATTTTAATTAAACTAGTAATTTCACTATTACATTAAAATACACTTAGCTCTTTAGACTATTATTCTAATCTCCTTTAAATTATATATATATATATATATATATATATATATATATATATATATCGGTAATAATGCAGGTATTCAAAGACAAAACTAAGATCACTCCCAGACATATATACTAAAGTTCTGTAAATTGTAAAGCAAATCTGTTCAGTTGTTTCGGGGTCTGCAAGGAACGAACTCACACACAAACAAAGTTGAACTGATATAAGTTTATGGATATATGTTATTGGCAATAATGTTTTATTATTTCGTAATAACAATTTCTATGATTTAAAAAAAAATGCCAATCACGCTAAACAACTCGAATATGAATTTTACTTGCGAACATTCGGCAACACATATTTTACTCAATCGATTTATGGGTTCCTATCGAAGTAAATAGAAGTGGAAGGAAAAGAATAGACCAAATATTCCTAATAGAAATAATATTGTTCAAGATATCAATATCATTATTTGATGTTAAATAACTTTACGAAATATATTTAGATCGATGTGCATTATCATCGCCATGCGACTTAAAACAGTTAAGTTCTATATAATATTAACCAAGCGTCGTCCCACATTAACACTGTATCCAACAATACAACGTTTAACAACATCCGAAGACGTGCAAAGAATAACAACCGCCGTAAAAAAAAAGAAAAAAGAATCTGAATTTTTTGAAAATTTTGTTCTTAAGCTTTGGGGACTTGATCGATTAAAAGTATTTATAAACTTATCTTCGACTGCAAAAAATGCATTGTCCAATCTTATATTTACATACCTATGAAACTTTATTTTAATACATATTTATGACAGCCCAATCAAAACTTATATTAATTGCCTGCTCTAGTGAGAAACTATCAGCTATGGACTATGAGGGAGCTTCACGTGCCTCCTCGCCCTCATAAGTTCTCAACACATTGTAGTCTACATTGTATTGTAATGAAAGTACTGTTGATTTTATGCGATTATTTTTATATGTAACTGTTTGCATAAAAGTGTTAATTGCAAAAGCCTAGTATCATCGTTTAATTGTGTTCTGAATAAAAACATCTATTTCGACCGCGCTTCTGTGATCGCAATAAACCTACTATTGATCTTATATACCGAATATATTATATTATTTATATTATTGGCTTGAATCAACGTTTAAATTCCAAGTCAAATAATTTGATTCAATTCTGCTCTAAACAGAAACATTCATTTCGATCGCGTTTCTGTTCTCTAAAAGAACTCATTGCTGATGTTATATGTTGGCCTATTATATTTGTTCCGTGATAGGCTGTGTAACGCGTTAATTTTAGGTAAAATTACCTGTTCCGTCTTCCATCAGATTCCTTTGATTATTGATTATCGATACTATCAAAGACACTCCAATACAAAACGTATCTATGAACACTGCCATGTACATAATTAACTTTTGCATGCAATTTTAAAACATCGATACATTCGTTTATATATATATATATATATATATATATATATATATATAGTCATCCACATACAGTACTGTTTCGCTGTTTCACAGCTCATCAGTGCGGCTAGACAGGCAACTACCTCAAGCTAGGATTGAAACCCGACCGTTTATACGGCAGTCAAGGCTTCTAACCATTACGCTATTGGCGGCTGCTTGAACGAGTAGTGAGTTTTAACGATGTTTTAGATATCGTCCGAAATACCTCCGCTCGATTTGTTTACACAAAAAGCGTCGCTTATATGCTAATGGTAATTCGTTTTTCACTTCTCAATATGCTCAACTCAAGGTGAGGAGCACTATAGTCATCCACATACAGTACTGTTTCGCTGTTTCACAGCTCATCAGTGCGGCTAGACAGGCAACTACATATATATATATATATATATATATATATATATATATGTATATATATATATATATAAACATTAAAAGATAGACATAGAGAAATGGTTTTATTAGAAAACTCCCACACAGACGATTTCTTTTTATAGATAACCAGATAACTGTGTCGATCTTCTCTGAAATCGATGAAACACAAATACACTCTACAGGCACTATAACGAAGAGATATCAGATAAAATATTTTATACTTGCTGCTGTAGAACCAATGATCTTATTTCTGCTTGTAACTTTGACGCATTATCTATCTATCTATCTCTCTCTCTCTCTCTCTCTCTCTCTCTATATATATATATATATATATATATATATATATATATATATATATATATATATATATATTGATTGATTGTTGGAGAGCTATTGGCTACACATTAGCACACGTGTTTTAATGACCCCCTAGCAGGGAAAATCACCTCATCAGGCAAAAAACCATCCACGAAACTTTCAATAAAGACCATCCCTTTATATTAAAGTCAACTTTACAGGGTTGAACCATTCTAAAAAGAAAGAGGGGTACTAACAACCTATATCAAAACAAATATAACCTATTCACAAAATAATGTTAGGTTTTTCAAGGTATAATTCTGAAGCAGATTTATTATAAGTTTGCATTAAATTTTCTAGCTCCAACCATTATAATTATAATTGTTTTTCGTTTATTTTTTTATACGGATTTTTAGAACTATTACTCAAATATCAGAGCAATCAATAAATTTAACTAAGGTTTTTTTTTCACGTAAAATCGAGATATAAATATATAATTATATTACTAAACTATAAATTTAGCGCTATTTCTCTATATAATACAAAAGTACCGACATATATACAAACAAACGTGAAAAATTATATATATATACAAATTACTCTTATAATATGGTGAAGAATATTAGTAACTAAGTCTAATTATATTATTCACGGTAAAACTTTCACTAAAAATTATTTTTATAAAAATTAATAGATTCTTCGTTAAAAATTAATTTACTTTTTAACGAAGAATCTATTAATTTTTTTATTATTTTCTAAATCACACACGCGTATCAAACTGAGACTATGTTTAAAAACGTTATTTTGCAGCGTCGTGACGCCATACACAACGGTGTTTGTAACAACTATCGCTTTAGTCAAAGACTTTCCCCCCCTTTTTTTCATCTTTGGCATTTCAAGTTTGAACCCAGCTCCGCAGTTCTTTTTTTTTCTGGGTCGCACCCCACTCGCTACGATGAGTTTTTTATTCATTGATTTATTTAATGCACAGGCAGGAAAAGGCGCTCCACTTCTCATTCCTTTCTACCGAAATATCTGGTGGGCGGTTGTTCTTTGGATGGGGCATTCCGTTATTTTGTGAGGATATCGTGAAAGTGCTCAATATCCTTAGTATAGTAGTAGTGACCAAATCGGACTTCAGGTCCTCCTTGGCAACATCGGGTATCTATGCTAGTCTATTAGAAAAAGTAAAGTCGCCTGTGTGTTTGTTTATGTTTGTACGTCTACTAAAAAGCTTTCGTAAGCCGCATCAGACCGGGTCGAAACCGTTACGATTGGATGTATAATATGTGACAATAAAAACAAATTCTTCTAAACTTAACCAGATTCGTTGCAGCATTATGACGTCATGAGCTGTTGTGGCTGTAACAGCACGCATATGTGTCAGTAACGTTTTTCCCTTCTTTTCCTCTTTCGCGTTTCAGGTTCAAACTCAGCTGCCGCGGCTCAGTTTTTTTTTCGCTGCTATTTGGATTGAGAGAAAACATCTATGCTAGTCTATTATATGTCCTTACATTGTTCTTTTGGTGGGGGTGGCATGTGTGTGGGTGTGTTTGTGCCTGTGTGAAATTTTTAACCAATGAACTCTTAAACTTTATTTTTAATACCTACACACACTAGTGTTAAATCTTTATTTAAGTCTTCCTCTCTCTCAATACATATATATATATATATATATATATATATATATATATATATATATATATATATATATATATATATATATATATATAAATAATTGCGAGAGAGAAAGAGATTTAAAAAAAAAACTAGGAAATACCATGGCGTAAGGAGATTCTTTTTTTTTATACAGTGATCACCACTTATCAAGGCCCGGAAGCCACTCAGAGATAAGAGTTATTGCAAGTACATTACGTTAGTGAGGAGATTTGATGAAGTGTTTACTTAAGGGGGCGGGTCATTAGGAATTTGTTAACGTTAGACTTGAACACATCCAAGTTGTTGTTAGGTGGGAAGCAGGCAGACGGAACAGAGTTCCACAGGCGTGCAGTTCTAAGAAAGAAGCTTTGTTCATGAAATCCGCGTTTTGATTTAGGCACAGATATAGAGTGGGGAAATTTTTCACAGTGGATTCAGCTAGACGGGTGTTTTTCGTGAAAGATTGGCGAGGGGGACCAGGGATTGGAGTTCAGACGAGCATCTGCCATGAAAATAACGATAAAACAAGGATAGGCTCGCAACGTCTCTTCTGTGGGAGAGGGGTTGCAGGGTAGAGAAAAGGGAATCCCCACTAGACCACGAAGTCTATTTTGTACTCTGTCAAGGCATGATAGGCTGTTTTTGGCAGCTCCTGCCCAGATATGGCAACAGTATTCCATCCTTGGCCGTACTTGGCTTTTATATAGATAGAGAATTGCATCAGTAGTGAGATATCTTCTGGAGCGGTAGAAGGATCCCACCATCTTTCCAGCGACCTTGGCAACAGACTTGATGTACGTGTTCCATTTCAGATCAGGAGTAAAGGTAAAACCCAGAAGCTTGTCAAAACACGGGGCCTCACACAGACGAGAGCCATCTATCACAATTGATTCCAGCTGGGGATCAGAGCGTTAATGATGTAAGGATAGGAGTTTGGTTTTGGTTGCATTAAAGGTAACTAGCCTCATCTTCCCCCACTGAACCACGCGCTCGAGATCAGAGGAAAGAAAATCCGAGAGAACTTCGTCATTTACAGCCTTTGATGTGTTTCCGTAGATGGTCGTGTCATCAGCATAGATGCCAACGAATGATTTAAGTATGTGTTTAGGGAGGTCATGGATGTAGATCAGGAAGAGAGTTGGGCCCAGGATTGACCCCTGAGGGAATCCAGCATTTATATTGCAGGTCTCTACCGTTTTGCTCTTACTCTAACTGTTTTAACTTTATTGATGAAATATTAAGGAGTATAAAATTTCGAGAAATGCTTGTTGCGTCTGTGCAGAGAGTAGATATGAATTTGGCGGATTTGTGGAAATTACCATTCTTATTTGGTGAAATACACTATCATGGATTGCGTGCATGTTTTTGTGAGAGCGTTTTTATCTTTGAAAATTTCTCCCCTAGATATAAGGTTTTGATTTCAAAAAATCTGTTAACCTAAATTGAAGCGATTATGAAAGGACAATGTTTAAGTGAGCACATTTAATTATAAAATCTTTCCCGTCATTCGCACATGTCCCATAAATAAAACTATATATCTATACATATATATATATGCATGTATATATGTATAGATATATACAGTTTTATATATATATATATATATATATATATATATATATTAAACACAAAAAGATGGAGGAAGAGAGGAAGCATAGCTGTGGAAATCTTTTTACCCGAATAAGATGTCCAGCATGTTTAAAATATACCATTTGTTGTAAAAATCTAATGGATAAATATCTGAAGAAGTTGGTGGGGACAGGATATTTTTACGGAAACATAAATTGTAAAATTGCCACTCATTAATGAAACAGCTGTAATGGAAAAATCCAGGAAATAAACGAAGGTTATAAAAAGAAAACGTGATTCTTTGAATTTTCAACAAAACTTTGCACTATATATATATATATATATATATATATATATATATATATATATATATATATATATATATATATATATATATGTGTGTGTGTGTGTGTGTGTGTGTATATATATATATAAACGTATGTATGTGTGTGTTTGTGTGATTGTGTGTGCCTTTGTTAAATTTTTAACCTATAGACTATTAAACCCTTAGTCATCTAACACTGAAAAAACATGACATATCAACCATATACCAAGAATGGTTTATAAATCTGTATTTTCCATTGATGAATAACGCGTACGTCGGCAATTAGAGATGCACATGTTAATTTCAACTTGCCGAGGTATTACTATTACTTTTGCGCATATCGAATTTATTATTAGTTTTAAGTGGATTGATTGTAATGTTTCTTATAGATATTTCGACTAGGTCAAACATTAATGAACAGGGCTGAACCACTACAATTTTTGATTCGATCCTAGCTGATAGCACCCAAGTCATATATATATATATATATATATATATATATATATATATATATATATATATATATATGGGAATCAGAAAATATCCTTACTTTTATTCAGGTTGGTGTTTTTAAAAGTTAATTTTCCATTATTTCTACTAAATATAAAATAGTAAGGATGTTGTTTTATTTTAAGCTGCACATTTGATCACATACACGTATATTTGTTTATGTTCACAAACATATATACCTTATATCACAAGTGTAATCAAAAGAAAAACATTCTATAGCAATATATTAGTGATTTTAAAATAATCAGATCGGAATGAGAATCGGGAAAAAAACCTTTTTCCTTGATGTAATAGTGACTAAAACTTGCTGCTATGATCTGAAATAGCATACCTAATTCTAAATATTACTATAAATAATTGTTAAATGCCTACACACACTAGTGTTTCCTCCTTTTCGGAAGCATCAGTGCAGGGTGATACGATTAATGCTGGTCGGGAGAGTCGAACCCGGCAACAAAGTCATCTCATACTCCATTAGCTAGGAAGAAACTAACTCGGTCAAACCTATCCGCGACAAATATCGTTGAAATTTTAAAATTTATATTTAAAATGTCTTAACGTCGGTCTGAGTGATCCAATGATTATAAACTAACAATCTGTGCATGCGAGCTTATGTGACAGACTTTCGTTTCGTTTCATTTCATTTTATTTCAACTGTAAAGTGCTCAACAATAAGAACCACGTTTTTAAAAGGGGCTGACATTATTATTATATATATATATATATATATATTTGTTTATTGTTATATAAACATGCTCACATCCCGCTGCTACAAATAGCCACTTGTTTCAATCAAACAACAGATATCATAAGGCAGCGACTTGACTATTCAAAAGTTCAATGAATAAACTTTTATTGATTATTCATTGAACTTTTGAATAGTCAAGTCGCTGCCTGATGATATCTGTTGTTTGATTGAAACAAGTGGCTATTTGTAGCAGCGGGATGTGAGCATGTTTATATAACAATAAACAAGTATTATCAGCTCTTTTTATTGAGCACTATCTAACAACCTCGTTGAATTCATTAGTCCATTACTTTTGAATATAAAAAAACCCGAGTATATATATATATATATATATATATATATAAATATATATATATATATACATATATATATAAATATATATATATAAATATGGCAACGAATATATATATTTATATATATATATATACATATATATATATAAATATATATATTCGTTGCCATATTGACTTTTGAAATGTTTATACACTTGGCTATATGCGAGGAAAGTACATTAAGATGTGCAGGCTTTTCAATATTATAATATTATTCTATGGTTTAAATTTTATGACCATTGCTAAAAAATATGCGAAAATTTTTACTACTTTTGTGTATATAGTGCCCTACTAGATCAGCTTCAGTTTTACTGCTTTTAAATAGATTTTGCGTAGGGTTCTTTTTCCCCTGTGTCTTTGCTAGGCCACTTATAAATCCAATATAGTATTGGCTGTCTTATAAGAAAACTGAATTCTGTATAAATTAAAATACATCTAAGCATATTTACCACTATGCAAGACGATAATAAATAATCACTGAAGATTTTGTTTCTTGGCTCATTTTACGCTTTAAGTAAATTTATTTATTTATATATATGTTTCTATGGTCTGTTATTGGCGTGCGATATGACGAGAGAATAATATTGCTTATGAATATTATCTTATATAGACGCAACATTTCTATCAATGGTAAAACGTGTGTAAAACTTATATGTTGATAAAAAACTGAAACTCGATACTACACTTTGATATCAGTTAATAGGTCAAATAACAATAAGTTATGAATAAGAAAGAGATAGGAATTGTCCCTGGAAGTAAAGATTCCTTCAATCCTGATTTGTGATACCCACTGGTGGAATTTTTGTTGCAGGAGTTGTGCAATCTTCATCCACACACTTCCTGAGGCGACGTTGTTAATTACCGGTGGCAACTGCAGGTTCAAGACGATTGGAAACAGTGCCGAGATAAGCGGCGAGCGCATACAGTGTTTAGAATTCCCAAAACGAAATAGACACCCATTTGGTAGTAGCTATGCTCACCGCTGCATTAATTCGGAGATTTCGCGAGAACCGACGTGTTAGCGTGATTATGCCGTATTTGCATTTGAATATTATTCATAGGAAAACGTGTGGAATCACTGATATATTTTAAAAAACTGAGACACGATATAACACTTTGATCTTAGCGAAAAGTTAATAACAATAAAAAAAAATGATTGCATTCTAATGGATGAGAAAAATCTATTATTATACAATCTTTTCATGAGGGAGATAGTTTAGTATCTGTTCCGTTCTCATGAAAGCATTATTCCAGAGATTTGACGAGGTGGGTTGATTGCCCTAGATATTACGTCCACCTTTGGAGGAGGAATCATCCAAACACTACCATGTTTGAATATGTGGTTAAGTGGCAGTTTAGTCATTTAGACCTACTTTAAAGTTTCACAGCTCATTCATTTTTCGATAAAATTTCAAAGCATTATTACAGTTTATAGATAACCTTCTCAGATATATTGTGGAAAAAAATAAATTTTCGTTCATTACAACCAAAGTTATGACTAATTTTTTTTTTTTTTACACAGTGATCACCACTTATCAAGGCCCGGAAGCCACTCAGGGATAAGGGTTATTGCAAGTACATTACGTTATTGTTGAGATTTGATGAAGTGTTTACTTAAGGGGGCGGTTCATTAGGAATTTGTTAACATTAGACTTGAAGACATCCAAGTTGTAGTCCGGAGGGAAGCAGGCAGACGGAACCGAGTTCCACAGGCGTGCAGTTCTAAGAAAGAAGCTTTGTTGATGGAATCCGCGTTTTGATTTAGGCACAGATATAGAGTGGGGGAAATTTTTCACAGTGGATTCAGCTAGACGGGTGTTTTTCGTGAAAGATTGGCGAGGGGGGACCAGGGATTGGAGTTCAGACGAGCACCTGCCATGAAAATAACGATAAAACTAATTGTCTTGTGTTCAGAATCGTAAAAAACGTAAGGAAATGAGCGACTTTTTTATGACTGTTTTCCAGAGCAACCACGTTGCTTCAGCGACTACTGTTGCTACTATTTCACTAATGAAAGCATGAAAGAGAAAGAATTAAGGGGGTTTTATTGAAAGCAGACGAGTACCGTACATTGTTATTACATATGCGTTTATGGGCCCAGAAAATTAGACTGAAATTAAACAAAGAACAAGTCAATTTATTGGTAGTCTGGAAAAATCATAGATTTCAATAGAAAAATGTGAGCATAAAAAGTAATATGGAAAAGCTTAAACATGAAAAAGTAAAGAACTACTTGTGAAAACTGGAAAAGAAAAGGACAATATATTCTGGTAAAAATATACTAAATTTATAACTTAAAATATTGCCGCATTAAAATTTTGTAAATTCAATTTATAATATTATATAATCTATTCTTAATTCTGCAATATTTTAAGTTGTAAATTTATTATTTCTTTAATAGAATACCTTGCCTTTTTCTTTTCCAATTTTAACAGCTAGTTCTTTACTTTTCCATGTTTAAGCTTAACCATATTTTCATGCTCGCATTTTTCGATTGTAATAGTATATGTTCTTGTATCGTGAGTAGAATGAGCACAACATAATTTTTTTCATTGTTTGGACTATCGAGTGTGTATCCTTTGATATCGTATATGCTTTTATATAGAGTGATGTGGTTCTCGGTTGATTAACTGTGTCTTACTGTGTAGGATATATACTTGAGAGTTAAAACCATGATAAGAATATTCTGTTGTCATAGTCCTAATGATAAGATAATCTTTACAACCTTCTCATTTTTTGTGGGAGGTAGTAGATACCTGTTTTGCTTCCATAATAGCGTTCTTACAGATATTACCTTCCCCTTCTATGGAGATGATCCTCCGAGGTATTAAGTTTTTATTATGGTCAATATAATAATAGTTCATCGTGATGACAACTTTCTCTTGTTATCTTGTATGATTGTCTTTGTTGTGATACTATCGATTTACAAATTAACTCGTCCCATTTTGAAGATAGTGCGTTCATTGTGACAACATTTTCTTAGTCACTTCCTCTAGCTTTTTAGATCAAGGTAATAAATCCGGTTCAACATGATATCATCTTTCCAAGCTATCAAAAATATGCGAATGGGTGGGGTAGGATAATTTATTTGCTAGTTGATTTATATATCAGTAAAACCATTTAAGTGTCAATATAAATGAGAGAATTTGAATATTTTGTTCTCTTTGTAATATCAAACAGTTACGCCTAGATAAAACTGACGCCATCATGAAATATAGATCGGAATATAAAATGACGCTATTGTCTTTCATTTTTATGAGACCAATATTATCAGTTTTTTACACGTATTCAGTGTAACATAGAAAGTCATTTTCTTAAAGCGAAATAATGTAGTAAGCAACAGACCAAATCCTAATCCAAATGCTAACCACTATAAATATCACTAGAGCATGTTTTATTGCGTTTTCCCCGATTTTATCTTAAATGGGGACAAGCAACATAAATGATTGTTCGCTTTAATTTGCGGAACCAAGACCATTTTTCCTCACAACAAACACATCCAATGCTCTTATATTTTAAATACTGACTTATTTTCTTAAACTAATGAGTCACCACTTATAAATATTCAACACTTTCTAGAAGAAAGAAGTCATCGGGATTGTTAATTCATTGACGAAAAATTCTATTAGGGGATTGGATACGTTAAAATGTTCAACAATATTTGTTTATGTTAGACTTCGAGGCACTTTTTGGGAAAAGTATCTCCCTGTTTAAGTCACCTATTGTTTTGGGTTAATGGACGAAAGTATTTTGTGTTTTAGTGACAATAACCAGATGGGTAGGTTTTGTGAAGCTTCTGTAAGTGGACACCAGAGGATGTAACTTTGTCGAATACATACTCTGGAAAGTACGACGTATGGTTAACAAAATGGAAAATGGCATCCTTTAACTAGTTCGCAAATTATGTTCCAATTTACTTGCCTCCCACGAGAGCCAATTAAGACCGACAGTCGGTTTTTAATGTGGGGAAAATCCAGTTCCTCAAAGAGATGGGGGATGGTGCAAAGTCTTTCTAAAACGCCTTAAAAACTTTGAAGACTACTCGTGGCTGTCAGCCTTCACTGTAATCCTGCATTCACACCGTGGAGTTTAACCTACTTGATAAATTCCCCCAGCGTTTTTTAACAACATCTACAGGTGTGTGTACATACATTTTTTTTATTTTTTACTAGCGGGGGTACCCGGCGTTGCCCGAGTGTTTGTTTCCGGGACGGGGGGGGGGGAGTTTTTAAAAATGTTATGGTAGGTAAGTAGGAAGGATCAAACCCGGAGTCACGAGTAAAAGTAGGAAAATAAAGTGTGAAAAAAACAAAAAAAAAAACATCTGCAACGTTAACAGTTCGGCCACCAAGAAAAGTCCATTCCAGTTGTTTAGGAAAAAAAAAATAAAAAGAAAACGACGACGGTAGGTCGGCGCGAACGTGAAAATATAATGTGAATTGTCCAGCACGCTAACAACTACGCCACAGAGCACTGCAGCTTAGTTTAGTGATTTTAAATAACTTCACATGAAAGAACTACGAAGCCAAACCGGTGTTCTCTTCTCAACTGTTCCTTGTGAACGATCCCCAAACGGTGTTAAGTGGTGGCAGGGGGAGGAGGAATTTATTAGAGAGAAAATATTTTACCACTTCCATTGATCTTAACCGATTTTGGCCGTGACTTCTCAGCAGAAAAAGTATAGAAATCTAAGATTATCGAGGAATTTGAGAAATAATAAGCCTATAACACACCTCAGATATTGTTCTGCCGTTTGTGCATATTATATTTGCATGAAATATCTTAATTTTTAATCCTATTAATGACAAAATCAGACGGGAAAAAATGAGTTCATTTTATTTATATAGAGAAAAAAAGAATAGAAGATAGAAGATAGAAGAAAGAATAGAAGAAGAAGAAGAAGAAGAAGAATAGAAGAGAAAGAAGATAGAAGAAGAGAAAGAGAAGATAATAATGATAAAATGGAAAAAGTTGGGAGATTTTATTTATACACGCCGCTGATAGGAACTGATGGATACATTTATTTCCCGTCCTGCTATCATCCAATCAGAAACCAGAAATGCTCAAAAACGTTGCTAATCCTTTTAGCATTTCAGCACATAATTTTATCGTGTGAACAGCGCGTGAAGAATTATTAAGTCATGTGAGGAATTATTTATTGAAAAGTAAGTCTCACTTTTGACGTCGCCGTTGTTATTGTTTTTATGCGTAGTTGGATTTTTTTCTATTTTTATATTGACAGTTATTGTTAAAATTATTTTTATTATTATCACCGTTTTTAATCATCTTCGCCTAAGGCCGTGGCAGGCACGAACGCCGCCTTCAATGGACACTAACGAAACAAGGTCGAATGCACACTTTCCACTCCAAAAAATTTGGAATGGAACAAGCCGCCGAAAGTAAAGAATAATGTTACAGAATTTTTGAAAAGAATGCGGCCACATTGTTGTTGACAATGAATTACTCGTCGACTTACGAAAGAGAGATTATTATGCCAGAGTACGTTTAACGTACTGAATACAAGGGAATAGGAATAACAATGTTTCGTTCATCGAGAAAATGCTGAAATTTTATTCCTGTTATATATTTTTCCCCTCTTCTTTTTACTCTTTTATCTATTTCTTATGTGAAAATGATGAGTGTTGTATCACGTGACTTAATTATACTCGCTGATTGGTTTAGGAATTTCCCGCTTGGGGGGAGGGGAGATTAGGGTTATTTTGCCTGTTGGGGTTTCGGCATTCACTTTTGCGGGACGTGTGAACTTTGTCTTCATAAAAAAAAAAAAACGTAAAAATTAGAAATAATCTTAACTGGACTTTAAAACAAATGGAAATCAAGAAAGCTTGGAAACATGCTATCCAAATGAAGGTTGTGTTTATCGGATCTCGAGACAAGACTCTAAAGATTCGAAGAAGATGCCATGTCAGTAAAATATCTGTAACATTCGTGCATGGAAGACTAAAAGACATAATATTTCTTCTGAGATTGAAGACGTTGTTTAATAGCGTGCACGAGGCAAAATGCTGCGAGGCCAAGTTTAGCCGGATTACGAATGGAAAGTCGACTTCGTAGTGCACGATAAGAAAAGAAATTAAGCCGAGCTCCATGATTGAAACTCAGAGACCGAGGAGACAAAATTACAGGATTTACCAAATAAACTTTGATTGAACATTCGTGATTTTATTTTCGTCACCTACAAGGAAGTAACATGGATTTATTTACCCAAAGTCGAAAAGAGATTTTGCGGCGATTAAGAGGAAGTAAAAGATATAATATGGTCGTCTATTGTAAAACGCTTTACAGTAAGTGACTTCTTTTTATCTATCTCTCTTTCTTTCCTTTTATACTGATGTTTTTTTTTTTTTTTGATATTTACTTACGGGACAAATTTAGAAGTTGCAGATAATTTGAATGAATTTTGTTTTTACATTTGTTCTCAATAAAGTTTTTTCATCTTCTGGACTGTCATTTCTTGTTTTTATTGTTGCATACGTTAGTACCATTTAGACACGCGAGATAACCGTCGTTGAAAATAGCACGACTTTTTCGCATAGAGGGTAAGCACCAGCTAAAATTTGGTGAAATAATTGCCGTGTAAAATGAGGAATACCAAGGCATCGATATTTTACTTGATAAAGAGGGATTTACTGAAATTTACCAAATTTCCATTATTAACGATTACTATATTGTCCAATATCTACTGTACACTCTTTAACCCTTATTCTCAAGTGGCCTGTTTTCCTTGATAAGAGGTGATGCCTATGTAAAAAAATCCCTTGTCACTTGGATGTGAGTGAAACTCACCATTATCGCTGCGAACAGTTGCCGCTTTGTGGTCAGATATGGCACATCACCATGAAGGGTCTCTACCAAACCCGAAGACAAGACTGGGACAATATTTAGAAGTTGCCCTGTCCGTTCGAATGACAAACTGGATTCACTGCTAAAAAAAACTCCTAAAAGTGAGATTATCACGCCTTCAGGACCCGCGATCAGGATCCACCGGAATAATGTCTTCTTGCGCAGTTTGTTTCAGGTTCAAAAAAAAAAATGGCACCAAAGATAGCAAGAAGGAGAGATAGAACTGAGAGACAGTGGGAGTTAATTGGAGGGAGGAGAGAAAGTGTGTCCGACCCTTTCTCGCGGTAAGTTCGTAATTAACAGCTGAGATCTCCCCTCGCGGGGGTAGAGCAGAGAAAGATTGACAAAGTGGGTGGGGGTACGGACAGAATGCTACCCCCCCCAAAAAAAAATAGAAATAATTTGTCAGTGTGTTTCGGGTACAAGAATGTGTCGCCAGAACCGCACAACCGATAGCTACCTCACTGTAAGAAAAAAGTGGTAGGAAGAGATACTACACTATGATCTTATTTATATAGTTCATTTGTCTGAAAACCTGGTACACACCAAGCAAAGTCAAAAGACCAAAAATGAAGCACTATAAGAAAGATGGGGGAGAGGGAATAATACATGGTCTTTCTAATTTGTCTTTAAAAACTTTGGATATTACTCTTGACTGCCACCCTATGTCACAATACCACATTCACTCCATGGACTTACACCTACTTTATAAATTTCCGAAGCGTGTTCTTTTTAATTATTTACATGCAGGTGTATGTGTGTATATACATTTTTTTTAATATATGAATAAACAAAAAATTATAAATTGGCGAAAATCTTTAAATTTCATATTATAAAAAGTCCGATCGATCTTGAAAATACCTCGTGTTGTTGAGTAGAGGAAAAGCTAATAAACACCAAAGAAAGAAAATATTGAAATAAATATTGGGGTCTGTTAGTATGGTCCCTCTAGACCTTTGTCTAAGTGTTAGATCGCTCACTCTTTTCCGGGAAACCGAAAAGAAGCAGGACGGTCTCTAGTTAGGATTGGGGTGATTTACTGGAGGGTGCGGGGACAAAAAATTAAGGAGAGAAAGTGAGGATGAATGGTGACCTCCGAGTGGGGGAAGACCGGGCCAAAAGAATAGGATGCACAGTTGGGCAAACTTGGAGGTTCTCTTCTACAAAAAACAAAAAAGAAAAAAAAAGCAGGAACGGGATCTTATTAGTATAACCAGCAAAGACTATTTTTAAAAGGCTAAGCTCTCCTAATAGGATGGGTTCCGAAAAATCCAGGACCCTGCTTTGCGGAGAGACCACGAATTCGAACCTGGCGTTTTGATGGATCTATAAATTAGTGTTATGCACTGTGATCCGAGACTCAAACATGAAACGTGACGGTAGCTTAGTGGTTAACGCTATAAACTCATAACCAAATGTAATACGGTTCGTT
Source organism: Euprymna scolopes (assembly GCF_053919585.1). Classification (NCBI taxonomy): domain Eukaryota; kingdom Metazoa; phylum Mollusca; class Cephalopoda; order Sepiida; family Sepiolidae; genus Euprymna; species Euprymna scolopes. The sequence goes on from NC_136513.1 coordinate 98,770,988, forward strand.
GCAAAGTTAAAAAAAAACAAAATTAATTGGTTGTTAGTAATAGTAACGTGCTCAGGTCTGTAAGCGTGGGGATGTATTTCTAGAAAAAATATGATAAGAAATGATGAACGAGTAGGAGAGGATCAGATCAAATGTCTGAGAGGTATAGTAATAGCTCCCTACATCAAAATGGCAATGTGCGTTGTTTGGGGTGAAAATGTAATAAAAAAGGCATCACATATTAGAAAATGCAAAATGTAAAAGAAAATTATAAAAATAAAGAAATTAAATTATAAAACGAAACAAGAGTTAGAAATGAAAACGTAGACGTATTAATAGATATTTTCTTGTTTTTTGGGGGTTTATTTTTTTCTGAATGTATGTTTAAAAAATATATGTAAACAGGGTTTAATAAAAAAAAATATTTCAATAAAAATTAATAAATTGAAATAATCCTAAAAGAGCAAAAAAGTCAGTATTTTTATCCAAAGAGGTATATAACATTCAAACGGGAAAATGAAATGATATTTACTGATATCAATATCATCACCATTTTAATTTTAACAAATAAATAAAAAATTAAACTGATTATATAATCATAAATAAATGTAATATTAAACAAAATAAATATACAGGAAATAATTAGGAAATAAAGAAAAACCCATGCAGCAAATTTCTGTTTAAAGAAAGTACATATTACATATGACATGCTTTGGTGACTGCTACTAAATATGAACTTTATTTTACATACATGTGTTATTATTATAAGCCATGGATAAAAACAGACAACTGTCAGTTTAAACAGCATTTGTCCTCATTTGTTGAGTGTCATCCTCCATTTTCATATTAGACCAATTGTCTGCCAACATAGCACGGTTCAATTTTATTTTAAAATGTTTCTCCATCACTGAGATATCTTGTTGTAATCTCTCCCCATGTTCCTCACTTATATTCACTATGACTGTTAAAATTCAAGTGTAACAGAAATGAAATGTGTGTAGTTTTGTTATGTAATTTATTGATTGAGATTATATGCATTAATTTTTATAGGTGGTCTTTCTATGGTGTGAGAAGGTTTGCGCCTGTCTACAATTAAATTATGTTCTTTTAATAAAAGTTTACATATTAATGGTGCTACATTATATGAACCTCAACTATATTTGAGTTTTAAAATAACTATTTTTCCAGTAAGAATATTAACTGCGTCACTATATGTGAAAACACATTAACAACTATATGACGCTATTAAAAATCACCATTCTTTAACAACGCAAGCTCCCCCTCCTTTTTTTAATTTCCAATGTCTTTTTCGGTTTCTGAAATAAAACAGCGTCATATTTTTTGACAAGAAATTTTGCAAATATTTGTACTGCTTTTTTTTGTATTCTTAATCTCATTCCTCCAGAGGAAGTCTCTAAATAAAGACAAAACTTTGATGAACACATAGCTAGGTTTGTTCCTTTTTATTTATCTCCCCCCCATATATATATATATATATATATATATATATGTCAAGATTTAAATAACTGATGAAGATTTATAATGTCGTTAACCAATGCACGTAGATGGGCATGTGGAACAAAAGTGGTTTTGTTAGCTTTAATGGAGGAACAGTTTCTAAATTTGATCCATGATTAGCATAAAATCCAATTAAATTCACAAGGTGTGGTTTTAGTTGATTTCCAGCTGCGTTCATGAACTCAGTCGCCAGACAAATAACTCTCTCTGTTTTTCTCCAAATTCATTTACAACGGACGATCATTTTCTGTTGTTGACACGATGATTACAATCAAGCCTATACTGAGCTATATTTAATTTTGTTTCGCACGTGCGGTATATATACAGTCATCCACATACATTACTGTTTTCCTCTATACCAGAGCTCATCAGTGCGGCTAGAAAGGCAACTGCCTCAAGCCAGGATATATATATATATATATATATATATATATATATATATATATATATATATATATATATATATATATGAGAGGGAGAGAGAGATAGAGATATATAGATATAGTATCAATGAGGTCCACTTGTAGGAAGCACGGAACAAAGAAATTTCAAATGTGGGGTTAGAAAGGGCGATAACGTGTGGTGTTGTGTTTTTAAATAAACAGATATTTTGTTAATTTAAAAAAAAATGAATTCCAATTAAGGAATAATATATATAGATATTTTGTTATTTAAAATATCAAGCCGAAAATTTGAAATATTAAATAAATAAATATCTGTTTATTTAAAAACACAACCCCGCAAGATATCGTCCTTTCTAAGCCTATATATATATATATATATATATATATATATATATATATGTGTGTGTGTGTGTGTGTGTGTGAGTGTATGCGTGTGTGTGTGTGAAAGTGTCTGTCCGTCTCTCTGTGTGTGTCTGTCAATAACTCAATTTTCAGTCTACAGACACGAAATTGGATATACAGTGGTATAGAGATTTGAAAAATTTTAGTAATTCGTTTTCAGTTGTTAAGGGGGCAAAGTCCAACGAGTTGACTTTTGAGAACTCTACCAAATTCCTCTGCCAATTTTGGGTATAAACAATTTAAATTTTAGATATAGATTTCTTGGACAGGGATCTAACTTAATAACTTGTTTGAGCTCAACACCATAAATGTTAAAGGCTCATAATCGGAGTCAACATTTAAAAAAAAATGACCTCTGCAGTCTCTACCAAATTACTCATATAATTTCTGGTCTAAACATTTGAAATTTATATAAAGAGCATCCAGAGATAGTGCAAGCTGTTTAATCGGTTTGGGTCGAAAATTTGAGCTACCAATATATAAATGTATGTACGTATGTTTGCATGTCTGCCTAACTCTTTTGACAGGGGCGACAGATTTTCACAAGAACGGTATCATTTTAAAGCTCGACCCTTCAGACGACAAATACCGAATAATTGGCTTAAAACATTAATTTCTTTACAATTAACTGGGCACTTTTCTACAGGGAGGCGTCGCTTTTTCCACCGATATTTTCGAAAGTCATCCCCTCTTTTCGGTTGTCTAGCCTTAATTTAGACCTACGTCACTTCCAGTTTGGTGGTGGTCGTAACAGATAAGACGTCAAGTTTTTCCCCGTTCTTTGTCTCCTTCGCGGTACGGGTTCGAGCCTGCTTTCCTACTACCACGTTTTTTTGCTCAACACACACCGCTAAACACCTAGGCAACGCCGCGCACCCATTTTAGTATATATATATATATATATATATATATATATATATATATATATATATATATATATATGTATGTATATATATATATGTATATATATATATATATATAATTTAAATTACACTTGAAGCAATGGAATTATTAATTAGTGATGGCACCGCACCCAATGATATTTTAATGTTTTAAAAAATTACTAGCAATGCAGTCCGGCTTTACTCGGGCCCTCTGTACTGTTCATATCTTTATGTGTGTGTATATATATATATGAATAAAATCCCAAGTGTTTGGATCAAAAATTGCCGGCGGAGTTTGGTCGAGTCTGCAAAGGTCTACTCTATCAACTTTGATCTCTTAGCAGACAAATTTCGCCGAAAATCTTATTATAAATATTGCTGCATGCCTTTATGTAAAATTTCAAACCATAATTAGATCCATAATTAGCAGATTAGTTTGCTAGAGACGGCAAATGTAAAATATTTTGAACTTTAACCTTTGGCAGCGAAATTCTCGGTCTAAAACCGATTACAAAGCTTGCCTTATGTCTGAATAAACTTTATGTATAATTTAATATCTTTAAGAAAATTGGCTGAGTAATTTGGTAGAGACCGCAGAGGTATTTTTTTTTTTTAATTTTGACTCCGATTTTCATTCCTTAACATTTATTGTTTTGGGTTCAAATCAAATTAAAAAGTTTGATCAACGTCCAAGTGACCTTCATTGATAATTTTAAGTTGTTATACCCAAAATTGGCGGATGAGTTTGGAAGAGTGCCCAAACGTTTAACCGTAAAACTTGACCCACTTGATAGCTAAATCTCTGGCCGGAAATCCATTAAAATAATTTTACCAATTCTCAATAGCCTTATGCCGAAAATTGACAAAGTAATATTGTAGGGAAATGTACGCACAGACAATTTCAATTTTATAGATATATGGATAGATGTATACACCCACAATATATATATATATATATATATATATATATAATATAAAGTTGCATGTCTGTGTGTGTGTCTTGTCACGAATATATATATATATATATATATATATATATATATATATATATATATATATCATTTAAATAACACTTGAAGCAATGGAATTATTAATTAGTGATGGCACTGCATCCAATGTTTTTTTAATGTTTAAAAAAATTACTAGCAGTGCAGTCCGGCTTTTCTCGGGCCCTATGTACTGTCCATATCTTTATGTTCATATATACATATATATATATATATATATATGCATATATATATATATATATATATACATATATATATATATATATGTATGTATATATATATAATCCCAAGTGTTTGGATCAAAAATTGCCGGCGGAGTTTGGTCGAGTCTGCAAAGGTCTACTCTATCAACTTTGATCTCTTAGCAGACAAATTTCGCCGAAAATCTTGTTATAAATATTGCTGCATACCTTTATGTAAAATTTCAAACCATAATTAGACCCATAATTAGTTGAATAGTTTGCTAGAGACGGCAAATGTAAAATATTTTGAACTTTGATCTTTGGCAGCCAAATTCTCGGCCAAAAACCGATTACAAAGCTTGCCCTATGCTTGAATAGACTTTATGTATAATTTAATATATTTTAAAAAAATGTGCTGGGTAATTTGGTAGAGACCGCAGAGGTCAATTTTTTTCTCTTTGTATAAGTTATTAAAATCAACTTATTAATATACTCACTCATGGATATGCAGCCGACTTCACGAATATCTCTTTGAAACATTTCATTCATTAATTATTATTTTTTTATGGTTTCTAATTAGATGATAATTAAGATTAAACTTTTTGGTTCTATTCAATTTATGCACGCATTCTACATCGTGCATAATCGCGTGACATATAAAATAACAACACACACACAAACACACAGATACACACACAGACACACACACACACACACACACACACACACACATATATATATACATATATATACAGCGTGTCCCAATAAAATGTATTCATTCTTAAAATTCTCTCAACTTGCTACATGAATATGGCAGGCCACATTCCCAAGAGATGTTGAAGATTACAGAATGGCACTTCCAACACTATCATCATGACGTAAGAACATATCGTAATATTCACCTGCAAAACAGATAGGTAGGACGAAGAAGAAGTGTCGAGTACTGTCCAGGACACAATATTTGACCCTCTCCCATGGATTTTTCTTTGGGGCGGATGGGGGAGATGATTAACTCTGGGTTCACACTACAAAACAAGCTACAATGAATTTGAAAGCAACCATTAAAAGAAGATATGTCAACATACAAATTGGACTGGTTGGAAACGTTTTCGATTCAATCAGTGAGCGTTGTTAACTGTTCATAGCACACAATGGCCAACAATGTGAACACGTTCGATAATTAGCTCTTTTTTATATTTGTTCATAGTATTTTTTTGTATGAAACTTGCATTTCTTATAATAAATAATTCATTTATGGTCATTTAAATGGTGTACACATTTTATCGGGACACACTACACACATGTATATATATACATATATATATATATATATATATATATATATATATAGAGAGAGAGAGAGAGAGAGAGAGAGATAAAGAGAGAGAGCCAGTGATAGATAGATAGATACACGTGTTTTCGATATATTTTGTAAAATATGAGAAGTCTTTCGATAAATAAATGACAGTAATTTTCGTTTGTTTTAATAATTCTGTATCAATTTTTAATACCAATATTCTAATTACAATCCGAACTGACTAATCTATTTTCTCATTATTTAAATTATTTTAATGTCGGTTGGTATACTTTTACCCACGCAGTTTGGATTTTCTTCATGAATAAACACTTCTTAACACCGCTAACGTATATAACTTTCTGGATTATCTTGACATTTTGTTCTTTACAACGATTTTACTTGGCATAAAAATACATTGCGTGTTTTAGTCTTAATTTAAAAGATTTCATTTCATTTTATTTTGGCTTACAATCTAGCATTTAGTCATGGATATTGTTCGACAAATAACCTTTTGCACAAAAAAACTTCAAAATTAAAAAGCATATTACATGTTGGATATGACAGTTTATATATGACAGTTTGGATTTTGCGGATTTACAATTTGAAGTTTATGCGCAGATTCTTATTAACCCGATCGGTTAATAAGAATTTGCGCATAAATTGTAATATCACAACTGTAATATCCAAACTGTAATATCCAAACTGTAGTATGCAAACTGTAATATGCAAACTGTAATATCAACACTGTAATGTCAAAACTGTAATATCCAAATTATAATATCCAAACTGTAATATCCAAACTGTAATCTGCAAACTGTAATATCCAAACTGTAATATGCAAACTGTAATATGCAAGCTGTAATATAAAAACTGTAATGTCAAAACTGTAATATCCAAATTGTAATATCTAAACTGTAATATCCAAACTGTAATATGCAAACTGTAATATCCAAACTGTAATATCCAAACTGTAATATGCAAACTGTAATATCAAAACTGTAATATCCAAACTGTAATATCCAAAGTGTAATATCCAAACTGTAATATGCCAAATAAACCGCAAAATCCAAACTGCTTCCCCTCGAGAAAAATAAAGTACAGGTGTTGTTGTTTTAGTTGTTGCTGCTGGTGCCAAACCCCCAATCTCCTCATATTACGAACGCCTTTCGGAATAGACACCCTCAACTCCTCATGATAAGAAGGGCTTTCTAAATATCAATAACAGCTGAAAAGATGTGGCGTAGTAAGGATAATGAGCAAGAAAAAAAATAATTAAAAAATAGCAGCGAGGGGTGAAATTATACGCAGTAGGCAGGCAGGGTGGGGAAAAATGAAAAAGAAAAAAAAAGCCAACCACGTAACCGTTGAAGTTATGGCTACGGTGAAGAATAGTTCGTCTCAAAAGAAGCAGAAATTATATAAGAACGAAAACATGGAATCCTACCATAAGTAAATGAAACGAAGCTTCTTTCATCTATTTATCATTTATTATTTTGTTATTAATTACTGCAGTACTTAGTATTAATTATTTCACCTTCAACCATAAAAAAGCAAAATAAGCAATAAAATATAAAACAAAAAATACAAATACAATAAACCACCCCAAAAACAATATAGGGTTATTATTTCATTTTAAGACTAAAAAAAAACAAATAAATAGCGAAGGGTAAAAAAACATTTTAAAAATTCGATAATAATATAAGTGAGAAAAATTGAGAAAAAACACAAAATGTTATACATATTTATCGCTAGTTAAATGTTAAAATTCAAAGAAAAATTAAACAAAAACAATGCGTTTGATGCGTAGTTTACGACACGGAACCGATATCCACAGCTTCATGACGACAGCATCGAAATAATGAAATATTAGATGCGTATATATATATATATATATATATATATATATATATATATATATATATATATATATATATATCATTGTTTGGCTATATAATCCTTTCTATCGACCAGATTATCAAAAATAATTGTAAATTATATGTATTATAGTCATTGCATTAAAGAACTGTAGAATGATGTAGATTAAATTGCTGGTTTTCTATTTGTGTAACTTATATTGTTTTTTTTTTGTTATTTAAATTATACTTGTTTTACTGCAATAAATTATAGATTAAGTAACAATAACAAATTTAATAACAAAATTAATAATAATAAAAATGTATAAAACCTAACTTTAATTTTAACATTTACATATTTTCGTATAAATGCAAATGACCACTGACTAATTCTTCTCTTATTAGGATTAGTTGTTAAGTTATATTGATAATAGAATCTGATTGGGTTAGTGATAAATGTATTTGAATATCATGATATGTTTTTTTCATATTAAAACGTAGAAATATAATTAATGATATAACAGCATTAACTATAAAAGAATTATACCAGTAGCATATAACCATTCGTTGCACATTTGGAAATATTAAAATTATTGTGTCTTTACAAATACTTAGTTGTACTATATTTTAATTAAAGGCAATTAACTAATGGAATAGGTAACTTAACATTTTTGATTTCGTGGTAATGGATCTGTACAGTAAAAGTACATATATGTCTTGTATTTTTATTTGAGTTATGTATAATTTCCAAAACAAAATTATTTTTATTCACAATTAAGCTATTCCATATGTAATATTCGATGGCTTATTTTAAGTTCCATATTTTCCTTTTAATTAGGATATATGACGCGTAAACCAATGAAATTAAAACTAGCGTTTTCTTATAATATATATTATAATATATATCTCAAGTATACTGTTTCCTATGACTAGTGATTGAATATTCGAGTTGTTTCATTAAAACTTAAATACGAACAGAACTAGAAATATTGTTTAAGTATACATTGTAAAAATCGGCGAATTGCTAGAATATTACTCTGGTGGTATCAGAGTTTGTCAGGAGTAGTTCTGTCCTGGAGCGATCTATAAAAATCCTTAGATAAGTTATGTTGTTGTTAAAATATAAATATCCACTAACACGTGTTTCATTGTATATGCATATATCTATCTATCTATCTATCTATCTATCTATCTATCTATCTCTCTCTCTCTATATATATATATATATATACATATATATATATACATAATTTAATCACATAAATTAATATAAGAAAGTATAAATGTATGCATAAACTTTAATCATTTACTTCAACAGTACTCAATACGTAGGTAGAGCTAGGTAGTAAGTTATAAAATATATATATGGCGATTAAGCTACACAGAATATTCCACGTTTCATACACGCTAGGATTCATCAGGCTGATGAATCTTAGCGTGGATGAAACGCGGAATAATCTGTGTAGCTTAATCACCATATATATTTTATATCTTACTATATATATGTACATATATATATATATATATATATATATATATATATATATATATATATAAGTGACCATATCAGAGAGTGTGCGGAACGTCTTTATCAAACTTCTGTTTGAGTTTTTAGTTTACCAACTTTAAACCTGATACATAAGCTATTTGGTTCTGTGAAACATTTTCGAGTTAGGTAGAAATATTATATAAGTTATCAAAATTAAAACACGTTGACACGTTGGCATTTTTTAAGAGCTAAAATCCATTCATAGTTTGTAGTCAATGTTTAATTTTTCTTATCAATCAATATCCACGAAGGAAGGTGCCCTAAATGTTTTGGTTTCAGTTTACTTTCAGGAATGCTCGGCATTGTCAGTTTTGCGTTTGGACACAAGTGATATACCTCGTTAATCGAAAGTCTTTACTGTGATTTTTCGCGATGGTTTTTTATAAACAAAGGGACTTCCCTATTTTTTGGCAAATAATTTAGCAATGAATGTTATATTAAGATTGTGTGAATACGCGAAATGTGTTGAGTTTTCAACGAAGTAAAACAGAGGTGTTTTACTCCTTCAACCATATGACTCTTTAAAATACTAAATACTATTCATTGTCAAGTTTATATGTTTGATTTTCGATATGCTATTCCACATCTAACATACGGACTAAGGAAAGTCCAAGCAGAATATTTTGGTAGATAATATACATATAGTCATATATAACATTATAATACTATAATATAAAATAATGATAGCAACATATAATACTAGACTTTTGGCATATTAAAAATAAAAAGGAGTATAGCTCGTTAACTTTTTTTTTTATTTATTACATTTTCACCCCAAACAAGGCAAATTGCCACTTTGGTGTAGGGGGCTACTATCAGGGGCAACAACTACTGGGGTACTATGTAGGGATTTGGGCAGCAAGGTGTTGGTTCACGTTACACTTGAACTTCTGCACGTCAGTACTGTTGGGGAAGCAGGGACCTGGAATGGAATTCCAGAGTCTAGCGGTTCTGGGGAAGAAACTATTGGAGTAAAAAGATCTTTTACATCTAGGGATCTCTACAGTGTGGGGGTGGGATTTAGCAGCCTGTCGGGTTTGTCGAGGGTGCACACGTCGTGGGGGCACAAGTGATTGCAGTTCGTCAGAGCATTCACCACTAAAATACTTGTAGAAAAGGCAGAGGGATGCAACATTTCGTCGATGGGACAGAGGCTGAAGCTTAGATGTCAGTTCAGGGCCTATCAGGTTTGCGACTCTCTTTTGAACCTTGTCAAGGAGCGAGAGACTAGTAGCAGATGCACCAGCCCAGATGGGGCAGCAATACTCCATACATGGGCGAATGGTGGCCTTATAGAGGTACAGGATACTTTTGGGTGTTAGTAGTTTTCTAGCACGGTAGAGAGAGCCCACCTTTCTTGCAGCGGCCCTTGCAATGCCTTCAATGTAATTGTTCCAACTCATGTTTCCTGTGAACGTTAGGCCAAGGAGTTTGAAAGATGGACTCTCAGATAAAGAGTCGTTGGCCATTGCTATGAGTGGTAGAGAGGGTTTCTTGTAATTATTGAATGAAACTAGTTTAGTCTTGGCAGCATTGAACGCGACCAACCACTTTTGTCCCCATTCCACTACAGATTGGAGGTCTTCCTCTAGTGTTTCTGCCATTTGTTTAGAAATGTGTTCATTCGTCTTCCTGTCGTGCCTGCCATAGAGTGTAGTGTCATCAGCATATATACCCATCTCAGAGGCAATGTTGTCGGGGAGGTCATTTATGAATATCAGGAACAATAGAGGTCCAAGGATAGAACCCTGGGGCACCCCCGCATTTATATCATATTGTTTAGATGTACGACCGTCGAGGACAACCTGGATTTTTCCCTTATCTAAGAAGGATTTAATTATGTTAAGTATTCTACCAGTGATACCGTATGATCTGATTTTACTGAGGAGACCCTCATGCCATACCCTGTCAAAAGCCTTAGATATATCTAGATCTACCGCTCTGCCCTCCCCCGCGTTGTCCAGTGAATGGTATATACGTTCAGAGATCACAGTTAGGATGTCTGCTGTGGAACGAGCTTGTCTAAATCCATATTGTTTGTCAGTCAGTAGTTTAGCATCTGTAAGATGATGGACTAGAGCATGGTTAATTATGGTCTCAAATATTTTGGCAAAAAGTGGGAGGAGGCTAATGGGCCGATAATTTGATGGGTCTGTCCTTTCGCCAGAATTCTTGAATACTGGTACAACAGAAGCAGTTTTCCAACAGACCGAAAAGCAAGCTTCATTAAGGCATTTGTTGTAGAGTTTGGAGAGAACTGAAGCTACTTCGGCTGAGCACTTTTTTAATAGCACAACTGGGATAAGATCGGGTCCACATGCTTTTGAGGTATCAAGGTTTTTTATGATAGCATGCACCTGAGCAGGGGTGGTTTTCAGATCGTCTAGTGTGGCGTCTGTCCGCATAGGAAAGTCAGTTAGGGGGTAGTTGGAAGGGTCCAATGTGGAGTTTGAGGCAAACCGACTGGCAAGCATGTTAGCCTTGTCGGTTGCCGAGGAGACAACCTCGTGATTGTTGGTTAGTGGGGGAATTGTTGATTGCCCATTATTTACTACACTGTTGTAGATTTTCCAGAAGTCTCGAGTTCCTAGTTTTTGTGCTTCGATGCGCTTTTTAGTGGTTTCCGTAAATTCTCTCTTAGCTGTCGCTATTTCTTTCTTAACGTTGTTTCTAGCTTCTATATACTTCAGTCTGTTTGAACTGGACTTATGTCGGTTAAACCTACGGTATGCATGCTGCTTTTGAGCAATGGCAGTTGCACAAGTCGACGTAGTACTTTATGTCAAATTGATAGTTGGATAGATGGTTTAATTTGTGCTCATTTTTGCATTAAATACACATTCCTATTAATTCTTCACTGTGCATCGAACAGATATCATAATACCTACTCCGCTGCACCTTATCATAACAAAGGCCTATACAAAAAATCAGCCAGTTTCCGAGAAAATGTGAAATGACAGACGGATATAGTAAGAGGAATACCATATATAGGGTGTTTCAAAATAAACTTACACTTTAACAGTTATCAGCGTTGCCTGAACAATAATCTTAAGAATATAGAGTTTTGTACTGCTACATTTTTTTAATCAAACAAAGAAAAGAAAATAAGTGCCTCTCATATAACGAAGAGATTATTGCGATGTATATAATTCCATGTTGACATTCGACTATTTCCATAATCGTGTTAATTGTTTTTTTTTCTTTTTAATGCGCAAAAGGTTATTTAAAAATTATATCGATATCAATTTTCATTGAAAAAGAGAACGTGACTGAAATAGTATTTTACCGATTGAATGCCAATTCTTTATAACTGACTTTAGTTTACTAACATTTAACAGCTAAGTTTAGTATTTCCATATTTTCTGCGAATTGACTTCGAAACGAATTCATACTTCATACATCGTTGTTTTTTAAACATAGAAAATATTTTAATATATATATACAGGATAGAATGATAAAATAATCGAATTAGAAAAGACTAGATGATTCCATATCCGTTTGATGGAAACCGGTTTTTTGGGGGTTGTTTTTGCAGACTATCTATTATTTAGCAAATTTTGTACAAATCTCAAGCGCGATAAGTAACCTTCTACATGTCTTTATGTTACACAATGTTTAACGAGCTATATAGGATATGCAGTGCTGATGTTTTATACCTATCAAAGTAATAAGAATTGGAGGATTGCCACCACCTTCAAAATGCTAATTCGTACGGCTTCATGCTTGAAGGCAAAGCTCAATGAAATTTCCGGCCATGGTTACGATATTTGGTGTGCTTTCAAGTCAGTGTCACATCATACCACCTCATATGTCCCGAGTCGACTTGAAAATTTGCATCAAAGTGTACCTGAATGTGCTGAAAAGTTTGGTGAACACCATGGGGCAATCAAGTGGACGCTGGCTTACCCTGGGTGTGGCAGTAAGACTATGTAACGGTCTCAAATAGCGAACCCACAGGCTTCGTCGGTAATTCTATTTCTGTTGACAGGATGCCTAGAAATGAATGAACTATACGAAAGCGTACATATTCTTGGCTGCATATCTTGAAGCGTCTTTGTTATAGCAGGTTTCTTGTCCCCCCCCCTCATAGGTGGTTAGTCATTTCCCCAGAAGCGTCCACCAGGAGACAGGTATATCGACATGTGTATGTGTATTATGTTTGACACCCACGCACACCAGAATAGTAGTCGAGTGACGGGATGTTAAGTAAACAGGAATAAAGGAATCTGAGGACGATATCCGTTATATAGTCTATTATATACATACACAACATATATACATACATATATATATATATATATATATTACAAATATCATATATGTAGACCGTTCCTTCTCCACTTGGTAATAAACACTTTAATAAACATTCGTTCCTAAATATTTTAATATAATACCACGAATCATAATTAGTAGGACTATAACAGGAGAATATTTTTTCATTACTTTGACTGTTGAGCATATATCAGTTAATATCTTATAAGTTTTTAGATAGAGTGGTGTGGTTCCCGATTGATTAAGTGTGTATAACTGTGTCGGATATATACTCGAGACTCACAACGATGATAAGAATATTCTCTTGTTACATCCCTAATTATTACAACTGTAAATTCACCGTCCGTTTATTTCCAGGACGGCGAACAAATTTTACAACCATTTCCTTAACTACATTTTATGTACATTTCTCTTAATTTCATATATTGAAAAAATTATATAATATTTATCGCTGAAATAGTTTCGTAAATAATTCAGGCGAAAATCATTCATTTCTAATATTATGATGTAATGTACGTTATGGTATCGCAAGCTAAAAAATAAAAACTTTCTTTCAATTCGGAAATATTATTTCTTTGCTTTGTGATAGGTAGGGTTGTCTCGCTGACTTTTGTAGATAATTGATGGAGGATTTAAGAAAAGAATAGAACGATCTTAGTTGTATTTCTTCAGACGTTTTTTTTTTAATGGGAAAACTTTCCCTGAAATATACACCAATGACATTTCGAACGCAATCGCTTTGTTCGAGATCTTCTATTTTTTGTGAAGTCAAGATGTCTATGGAAACGGCGAACGATACTGTTTAAGCACGCGCATCTCTCTTTTGCGCAAAGCAAAAAACTAATAATAGAAAAACATCGCTACCATCAAAAACGAACACAATCGCATTACTGATTCGATTTTCTATTATACATCAGCAGTTTAGAACCGGAAGTGGAGAGACAATGCTTTTCCATGGTATATAAATAAATCACGCGGGAAAAGGAAAACTCGCTGATATATTAGGTCGCCATTATTCCGGTAGTTGGTTATCAGGAGAAGATTCTTATTTTATGCGAGTCATTATCTTGATCTGTGTATGACAGACTTTCAAAAATATCTATTTCTTCACGTTTTGGGGAAATAATCTCATCAAAATAGATGTTTTGGGCTAACATTAAAATTAACTCCGAGCAGTAATAGAATTAGACAAAACAGGTTATTTCCTTTCAAAAACCACTTGTTATGTCTAATAATACCTTAATGTACCGCTTCGAAACTCCTAGGCGTATCATTTACGAATTGAAACAAATACATTAAGGTAATGGCCGAGGCTGCTGCGAAGAAGGTGGGCTCCCCTTAGTGTGCTTGAAGGTTATACATGAGAGTATCCTGTGCCTCTTCCAAGCAACAATTCCTCCATGCATAGAGCGTTATTGCTCCATCAGGACTTGTGCCTCTGCCACTGGTCTTTCGCTCGCAGACATAGTTCAAAAAAATTTCGCCAACTCGATATGTACGTATTAGCAATCAAACTTTGATTCTTGTCCCTCGGCGAAATCTGGCATATCTTTGCAATTGTTTTAATGGAATGTGCTCTGATGAACTCAGAGCTATTTTACACTTACGACAAGCAGCAAAATATATTTTTAAATCTCATCTGATGAGACGATTAAAGTTACAAGTATATAGCAGAGGAGATAAAATCCTTGGCTGTAAACTGTAACATACGGAATGGTTCTACAATTATCAATCATTTGGAAGAGAAGAAAAAACTTATTAGATATGTATGTGTTTTGATGAATCAACGAAAATAACTGCAGAAAACGTGTATAAAGTAGCAAAATTAAAAGTACAGCGTGAGACGCGTTGAATGAAGTTCTACTAAATCAGCTAAATAAGTGCAAAATTAAAAGTCAGCGTGAGAAGCGTTGCATAAAGAACAAGTAGTTAACAGAAATTTCAGCAGGGATCTAGACATATTATAACTGCAAAAATTCAACAGATATGTAGGAAAAAATTAGAAAGCTTTTAAGCAACAGCCTCCAACATTGGTACTCGTAAAATCCAAAGATATTTATGCGCTTTTCAACCATGTTAAGTGGATCATTGAACGATAGACGAAATCTATTTAATAATCGTGTAAGTGTTGCAGTCATTGATAGTTTATCTCAAAAGAAGGTCATCGATGAGAGGATGATCGACCCCAGTATTGCCGAGACCAAAAGTAGATTAACAAAGATTAATAAGTCAAAAAAATGAAACCTGAGGGAATAACTGTTGACTTATTTCTCTTTGGTGGTGATAGCTTGATCATCGCAGTTCATGCACTCATACTTGCTGGTAAGCATGGTATTTGGATTGGAGCAATAATAATCCCAACTTATAAACAAAAGGAAAACGGGTCAAAATTTTAGTGTGGTGATTATGGGGGCATTAGCTTGCTTGAAGCAGCGGGAAAGGTTTTACTCAAGATTAATCGTTTGATGAAATTTACTTGACTATTATTCCAGAGAATTAATATAGTTTTAGATCTGGGTGCGGCACAATGAACATGATATCTTCTGCGCAAAAGCTAATAGAAAGATCTGTAGAGCAACGAGTAAATTTGTATCAAGTTTTTGTTAATCTGACAAACGTTTTCGATACCATCAATCTCAATGTACTATGGAGGAGTCCTAAGAAACTAGGCTGTTGTACCAGTTTTGTAGAGGTGATTCAGCAGTTACACCATAATAAAAAGAGCCCGAGGGAATTTTAATGCCCGCCGGGAGCAGATTTGGCCGCACCTTTAAGGTAACCCCACTATCAGCTGCTCAGGGTTACATTTTTTTAAAATAAAATAAGATAAAAATAAAAACTTGTCAAATAAAATTCAAAAACTTCAAGTTTCCAACGGCTTTTAATCTTCTTCAAAAATTTTCGCAAGCGTTTGAGAGCCTTTACTATCTAATTCTTGCGAATTAAAAATCTTTAAACTGGCGAAGACATATTCATAACTCTTTGTCCTGACTTGATCGTCTAGTTTATATCTTTGTCTTCATCTTTTCGTCTAGTGGTTAGGACTTTAATATCTATGCCAGACGCTATCTGGTTACTGGAACTCATCGCTTTTCTACTTGAACACGCAACGTGTGCATAATCCTAAGTTCATACGGCAATTCTGTTCTCGTAATGGCTGTTCGGTAACACTACCACAAGGGTCCTTCGCCTGGTCGTCTGATGTTGGACGTTGTAGATGAGGTCCTCTTTCACAGGCAGGTGGTCTCTGAACACGCAACATGCATAACCCCAAGTTCATGTGGCAATTCTGCTCTTATGATGGCTGGTCGGTTCCCTACCACAAGGGTCTTTCGGCTGGTTGTCTGGTATTGGACGGTGAGAAAGAGGTTCTCATTCACAGGCAGGTGCGTCGCTCTCATGTGCTGAATCTTGAAACATCGGTCTAGAGAAGAAGTCATTTCACAAACTCAGGCAAACAAGAGAAATCACAAAGGCAGTTTTTAGTAACATTAATTATTCAACGTTGTTACATGAATAGTCTCCATAAGGACATGAGCTATGTAAATCAGACTGACTTCTGTGTGCAGGATTATAATGGTTTAAATTAATTCTTTTCACTCGACGGCCGGGTTGTAACGAACTCTCCTCACCAACGAATTCTCTCGAACTGGCTAAAAATCATGTGTTTATATTATCTCAATAACTTCTATTTGGGGCTTTGTCTTTCTTTCTCTCTTACCGTCTCTGCCTCTGCCTGTCTGTCTGTCTGTCTCTTTCTCTCCCTCTCTGTCTCTGTCACTATCTTTCTCTGTGGATCCTTTACTATTACTCGTGGGAGGAATTTCCCCAAAACTATTTGTATAAGGTAGGATAAGTGAACAGTCACCATAGTTAACCCTCTTCCCAAATTGATTTCACGATCAATCCAATAATTAAAACACTCGACAGTTTACCTACAGATGCAAGTGGTCATTTCTAGATTCACAAGTTTCTTCATTTTCTGATCAAACTGAGGTCCAGCTTACGGGGGGAGGCATTTTGATTATCTGTTAAGAGAACAAATTTATTCTTTTTATCATCAGGTTCAACAATGCAAAATCTCCAGAATTCGTGTTAAAAGGACCCCCCCAACAGAACTGATAGATTCTTGTTGCAACAAGCAAGACAACCCGACGTTGTCCGATCCACAGTTTTTGTCACACAACCACTATCCCTCAAGAAAATATTGATCCCTGCCGGCTCTTTTACAAATAGTTTAATGGAATGTACTTGTAGCCCCTCGACGTAAATTCTCTCGATGTAAATTCCCGCGACAAACAGCAAAACCCCACAGCTACACAGTAGAGATCCATAGATGCCGGAAAGTCATATTATTCTAATAGTTTCTTCACTCGAAGTGCAAGCCTGGAATTCACCCCCGGGTGCCGGGCTTCCATGTCTGTTCTGATATGCAGAATTCAAGTGTAATGTGAATAGTCATCTTGCTGCTCAACTTCTTACAAAATTTTCTAAAGTAGTAGCCGACTACATGTCTGAGGTGGAATAGTAATAAAAGAAAGTAATATCATTGTTTCGGGTGTCAAGAACATATATTAATAAACCTGTGTAATAGAGGTAAAATAGTACGATTAAACGTTATAATAGTATAGTTTCAGCTTTAGATGCACAGATAAAATCATCTATTTGTAATACATATGTGTTTTATTTAGGTTTGCATTTGTGTGTGTGTAGGTATATGTGTTGTGTGTGGTATTTAAATCGTTTATTATTGCTGTGTGTTGACATTTTAGTATAGTTTTCTCCTACTCAGGATTCATGCTTGAACAGCTCTGAGAGTGTCTAAAGAGAGGTCAATTTCAGAATCCTTGTCCGTTATTGGAACCTTAAACACGTCTGTTGATAGAATCGTTTTAAACATAAGACGTTGTTGGCGTATCGCCAATGGGGAAGTCCGAAAGTGTTTTTTTATAATGAGAACAATTTCGATGTTCTATTGTATTTCAACGTTACAAATAATTGGAGAAAACATTTCCGAATTATTGCGATAAAAGATTTATAATTAAAATTGCCAACACAACACATTTAATTAATATATAATACTAGTGGCATTCCAAAAGTAATGTATCTTATTTTCTTATTCAAACTGTTTCAAAATAGCGATTCGAACGATAATAAGCTGGCAATTATGAATTTATCAGCGTATCGTTTAAAGTAATATAAATAATTATTTCAGAGAGAACTTTTAACGACATGTCAATAAATAGATGGACTGAAAGAAGAACTAACTTTAAAAACGGGCGAAAAAGGGTGTATTTTTTTATTAAAAATATTAAAACCTTACTTTCCCACCCTATTTTATTCTTATTTTATTTATTAACGTAAAAGTTAATAACCGCTTTTACTTTATTTTTTAAATAGTTCCAAGAATATCTGCCTTACTACAAAAATGATAGTTTATTTTGGTGTCTTTAAACCCGCAACCCCTCTTTTTTTGCTGATGGGGAGACTTCGTTTAGATATAAAAAATATCAAATTATTGACCAAGACATATTGTCTATTTCAATAAAACAACGCTTCCGAAACGATCGTACTTGTCATTTGAAACTGATTTTAAATTCAAAAAGTATAAATCATTTTACTCAATATAAAAATAGCTCTAGTGTATCGATGCCTATAGAGCTTAGTATATATCTACA
This sequence comes from Euprymna scolopes, assembly GCF_053919585.1. Lineage (NCBI taxonomy): Eukaryota > Metazoa > Mollusca > Cephalopoda > Sepiida > Sepiolidae > Euprymna > Euprymna scolopes. The sequence continues at coordinate 98,790,013 of NC_136513.1, forward strand.
TTACAATGAGCACTAGTTTTCTTTTAATAGTATTAATATATTTACTAATACATCAAAATAAACTCTGCTCTTTAGACTGTAGGCCTTATTTCCTCAAGATATATATATATATATATATATATATATATATATATATATATATATATATATATATATATATATATATAAGTCAAGTGCGTCCAAGGATGGAATCCTGCTGCCATATCTGGGCAGAGGCTGCTAAAAGCAGCCTATCCTGCCTTGACAGAGTACAAAATAGACTTCGTGGCTTAGTGGGGGATGCCCTTTTCTCTTCCCTGCAACCTCTCTCCCACAGAAGAGACGTTGCGAGCATATCTTTGTTTTATCGTTATTTCCATGGCAGGTGCTCGTCTGAACTCTAATCTCTGCCCCCCCCCTCGCCAAGTTTTCACGAAAAACACCCGTCCAGCTGAATCCACTGTCAAAAATTTCCCCACTCTTTATCTGTACCTAAATCAAAAGATAGATTCTATGAACAAAGCTTCTTTCTTAGCGCTGCGCGCCTATGGAAATCTGTTTCGTCTGTCTGCTTCCCACCTAACTACAACCTGGATGTCTTCAAGTTCAGCATAAACAAATTCCTAATGAACCGCCCCCTTAAGTAAACACTTCATTAAATCTCCACACTAACGTACTGTACTTGCAATAACCCTTATCCCTGAGTTGCTTCCGGGCCTTGATAAATGGTGACCACCGTGTAATATATATATATATATACTGGTATCCCAGTTTACTAGTGAAATGTTCATATCTTTGGTTCTATGAGAAAAACAAGAATATGAAAGCAAATATACGGGGATATATATATATATATATATATATATATATATATATATATATATATATATATACATATATATATATAAAGAGAGAGAGAATGAGAGTGAGAGCTAAAAAGGAGCATCCTCATCATTGTGCTAAACATTTGAACTCATTTTATTTGGTTAAGCAAGTATACACGGAGATAGGCAGAGTGTGGGGAAGGGAGGGACAATGGAATATAGGGTGGAAGAGAGAGAGGAAAGGCGCAGAAAGGGATAGAGAAATAGAGACAGAAAGAGAAATAAAGAGAGGGAGAGAGAGAAGCGTCCTTATCATCATAGCTGTACTAAACTTTTGTAATTTTATTTGGGTCGGAAAGTCATTCATCACACCTCAAGATAGGTGTTAAAAGCGTTATTTCAAAATTCTGTAACGCCAGAATTTCACCCTGGCCAACGCGACGAAAGCGTTTTCTTTTTCTTCATCTCTTTTTCATATTAGCGTTACACGATTGCGTTCGAAAAGATACTCGATTCTATTTACATTTTTTTATAGGGGTTGTTGAAGTTTTTAAAATGTGTGTGTGTGTTTTTTTTCCTGAGGGCTCGCACATGGATTAACTAATATACACTCTTTTGTTTTTTATTTTAAACGCAAATAAGCAATGGGATTATAAAAAATTAAAAAAAAAACTTTATTTAAAGATTAGGAAAGGGGTTCAGTTTCACATACAACGTACTAGTAAATTCGCCCCCTATTTTCAAAACCGATTTATCGTCCCAATTTGACGTTAGCTCCCTTAGCCAACCTCACCATTTTTATTATTATGATTTTTTTTTGCTAATTATAATTTTAAGTCTGCGTCTCGTCATTATTTATTTATTTATTTATTCATGACTTTTTAAAAAGTTGCATTAACCGATCTGCGATATTTTCTTAATAGTACTAGTCTACCTGTTGCATTTAAAGGGTGAGAAAAAATATTCAAAATATAAAGGGTATTTAGATTATATTGTTTTTCATTGTCTTAAGAAAAAATGTGAGGGATAAAAAATAATAATAAAATAAAACTCAGGAAGCCTCTAGAGCAATATTGCAAGCACTAAACAAACGAAGGTGACCCTACTAAAAGCACTGCTATAACCAAGTTTCTACCTCACTCTTCCGTGAAGAAAATATTTTTAAGTAAAGCCTGAAAAACAAAACGTCAGAATCCATAGGAACGTTACTAAACGCAGTAAATATTAAAGACAAAAAATTTCCAGCAAATTATTAAAATTTAAGGACAAGGGTGGCAGGATTTACGTTTTTTATTCGATTTAAGCTGATGGCACCCGCGTCAATGTCTGATGTTTCAAAATGATTAATATATTGGGCATAATATAATATTTAACAGAGTTTCCGCTCTTAAGCAATACATACGAAATCTCCATATATTAATATTTAAGCGTACCTTACGACCAGACAACGCCGTACAACCATATTATTTGTCTCTATCTCTGTATATAGATATATATATATATATATATATATATATATATATAACTACTTAATTTACTCACATAAAATTAATATACGAAGGTATAGTTTTATTCGTAAGCTTTAAGTATTTACGTCAAAAGTGCTCAATACGTAGATAGAGCTAGTTAGTAAGTTATAAAATGTATATGGCGATTAAACTACACTGAATATTCCGCGTTTCATCCGCTAATGGAATCTTCAGGCTTATGCGCATAAGCCGGAAGAATTCTAGAGTGGATGAAACGCGGAATATTCAGTGTAGCTTAATCTCCATATACATTTTATAACTTACTATATATATATATATATATATATATATATATATATATATATATATATATATATATATATATATACGAGCAGAAGTACCCGTCGTTGACTGGGTTCAAAAACAGCCTACAGAAAATGGACTTTGATTGATGAAAGTATGATAGGTTATGAAAAGGAGGATGTCGTAAAGAGATAGGTTTTGATACTCAAAAATTTTACCCTAAGCAAAATATGATGAAAGTAAACATAATTTTCGCGAAAATATATATTTTTATATCAACTTTGTTTCCATTCGTAGCCAAGAGTGAACAACAAATTGATGTTTCCTTACAAAGAGAAAATGTTATATATATATATATAATAATATAAATTACAAGAAATAAATGATACCATAGTCAATAAAAGTTACTTTTAAGGTAGAAAAGTTCATTGGTTTGTATTTTTAAGTAGTTTGTAAAAAAAAAAAATTGAATTCACGACCCGGTTTAAAAAAGCCCCGTTTTCAATTTGAGCATTCTGAGTTAACAATTTAAGAGAGTTCCGTCAACGTAAGGAATATTTATAAACATATCTTAATGCTTTCCGCTATTTTGTGCTTGAGGAATATTCGATTATGACATGTGTAGTTTATATAAAATTTAATTTCAGTAGTTATCACCTTAGATTTCGTTTTAATTTCGGTTCGCTGAAATTATTTCAAGTAAAGCGCATTAAAAACTATTTCAAAACAAAAAAAAACATGGACTGAACTTTTATTGACTATGGTAACATTTATTTCTTGTATATTTATTTTTTCGGGTAGTCGTTTGTTGGCTTTTCTGCTAAACACTCTTGCTAAATAATATCGACGAAATATCGAAAAACAAAGAAACAAGAAGTTTGGAAAAATAATAAAGCTTTACTTTCTTTAGTAAAATAATCCTAAAAAACAAAATGGGATATTAAAAAAGTAAACACGTAATTACTTTAGTTTTTTAAAGCAAAGAATCGGTATACATATGAATAAGAAGAAAATGGCGCCCTTTTCAAGCAGAACAGCTTTGTTTCAGTTTTACAGTATTGAACAGTGTAGTATTGTAATGTAAAGAACACGCACAAAGGGTTATAATCAAGTGAATTTCTTTCTATTAGACTGACAAAAAAATAAAACATTTATAAATAAAAATAAAAAGGTGATGTAAATCTGTTTAAATAACACGTAATCACGTGAGCAGGATTTTTCCTACTTTTGACACGATAAGTGGAGAAGGAAAAACCGAGTTATGCAAAATTTGTGTCGAGAACTGCTTAAAGTTCCGACTTTTGGGGGGGTCTTTTACTTTAATATGAACGTGAATTTATTATGTGAATTTATTCGACACAATATGATTCAACTAAAAAAAATAAATAAAAGCTAACGTGAATTACCCCTTTAAAAATCCTTGTTTAACTTTGTGACATATTTCCATTCTATGGAGGTCAGGCGCGAACGAACACCCAATAATTTTATTATACGATATTTCCTCAAACTGAAACATAATTACAAAGTATACTTACGCAGATAGATATGAAAAGTATTTATTAAACTTTGTGTCTATTTCCATTCTGTTGAGGCCAGGCGTGAACGCAGACCGCACAATTTCATTATACCATCGCTATTTAAGTTAAAACATACTTATCGAAGTATTCTTATGTACATCTATATCAAAAACCCTTGTAAACTTTTTTTTTCATTTTTTATTTCCATACTTCAGGGGCCAGGCGCGAGCGCAGACCCAACAATTTTAATGAACCACCGTTCTGTCATATCAAACATACCCATTCCTGATCCTCGATACATCTTCTATCATTATATGTAATCAGTTTCTTAAAATAGTCAACCATATAGGAGCATATTCGTGACCAGACACACACACACACACACACACACACACTCACACACAGATGTTCGGCTTTATATATATATATATATATATATATATATATATACATATATATATATATATAATGTTTGTAAAATATATGCGACAATTAAACTACAAAATGGTTTGCGGTATATGCGCCAGGGTATTTATAAATAAATAAATAAATAGGTAGATTTCTTATCGATGTTTTAAATAATAATATTAATAAGCGTCTTCACCTTGAATATTGCTTTTCTTAGGAAATCCTCCATCTTGAACGTAAACAAATAATATTTTACTTATTTACTTATTATTTTTTTACTTAAACACTAATCTACGAACATGCATGTTTTGAGATCCTATCTCTATTCAGCGTAGACTATTTCTATGAATTAAACATTAAACCATATGTATTACAGTCTGGTGCGTTATCCGTAACGACAAAAAACCTACATAATTTTGCTGTTCTATTTTATTGTATTTAAACGAGAAAATCGCACATATTTTATTGGGACGTAAACAAATATTTTATTTATTCATTCATTCATTTATTTATTTATTATGTTTATTTTACTTATAAAAGAGTGAACTACGAACATGCATGTTTCGAGATCCTATATATTTATACTAGCTGTATAGTGCCAAGAGGAAACAGCATACGTCACACATTACATCTCCTATGACGTCATTTATGCTCTTATCTGTTATGACATAATATGTTGGGTTATGGCATCTAATATGATGTTTCTGTGAACAAATAGTCAATTTGTATATTACGCAGATCTGATATGACATCTTATATGAAATATCTTGTAGGCAAAAATCAAACTGAAGCGAATACCGTTTTCCTGTAATATATATATATATATATATATATATATATATATATATATATATATATATATATATATTTATAGATATATATATATACATATATATGTGTGTATAGATATATATATATGCATATATACATATATATATATATATATATATATATATATATATATATATATATAATAACAGAGGAGGTATACACGTTACATAAAATGTTATTACACCAACAGAGTAATTAGGAGAACAGAGGAGAAAAGAGAGAAAAACATTTTTAGTCCAGAACATTTTTTTAAAGCTTAATCTTTCACATCAGAGCAGAAGAAAATCAAGAAATATAAAAACAAATACCAACTTAAAAACATTTCGGGTAGAAATTTAATATATATAAATGTATGAAAATGTAAAAAAAAAACATCTTAAGAAATGTATAGGTATATATCGACAGGAAAAATCAAATTAAATAGATACATTTACATGCATGTATATATATATATATATATATATATATATATATATATATATATATATATATATAAAGAAAATTGTATTTTTTGTCATCATAAGTAAAAATCAAATAGAAATATATTATACTAGCCGGGGATACCCGACGTTTCCCGTGTGTTTGTAGGTGTGTGTGTTAAAAAAACGTTTAAAGAAAAAATGAAAGTTTTAGTAGAAAGATCGGATTGAACCCCGAAGCCTTGACTCGAAGGTGGAAACGAAAATGGAAAAAAAGACAACCACCTAGGAATTGAGAAGCGGGTTAAATTAAGGGTTAAAAAGTCCCAGAGGGTTGATTGACAGTTGGTCGCTTAATGAGGTCATCCCGGGGTCGTTACGATGACGTGTCATGTTTTTTTAATTACTGCGGGGCAGTATTTTTACCCTTGTTTACTTTGTTTCAATGCGGGTCAGTTTTGGCTTCTCAAAGATGATGGGGATGGAAACCAGCTCCCCATTTACAGCTGCGAACGATGCCTAGCTGTATTTATCCCCCCGCGGCAAACAAAACGACCCAAATATGTTTAAATTTATGTCTATCTGTATGTTTTATGCGCGTAAAATTAAAAGAATTAATAACTTTGTATGGCAAAATTGTGAACCAAAACTGAACGAAAGGGTGTTTAAAAATCACTATAGTGAATTCCCGTCCAGCACGGATCGGGCGAGACCGGCAATCATGGGTGTCAGCCGAGCAGCGTCGTAACAGACGCAGAGTACTTGAAAAAAACCCAAAAACAAACCTAAAAAAAAAACAATGCAAATAACCCCGAAAAAGAGTCTGGAAGAAACCTACCTTGTAAAATTCCAATATGTTTAATATATTTTAGTATGTAATATTTCGGATGTTTTTTTTTGCCAGATTTATTTACCCGTAGTTTTTTTGTTGTGTATATTTTTAGTGTTTATTTTCCAATAAAAGAATTTTTAACATTAAAACTGTAATTTTTAAGAACAACGTATTATGTTATGTGTTTTGTATTGTTTAGTTTTGTTTCGTTTCGCGTCGTAGATTATAAATATCCGTTTGAGACGTTGCTGTCATAGTAGCTTTCAAGTTAAGAAAATAAATAATGAATAAGTAACTAATCTAATAAGAATTTACGCCTGCTTTCGCGTAATTGTCTACTGTGAACGGTCTAGTCCGGTGTAAATGGGTGTCGGTGGAAGGAAGAATCTAATAGAGAGAAGAGTTTACTAATTCTATTGATCCTAAGCTATTTTTGCAGCGAACTCTCACCAGATGAAATATAGGAATCTACGATCAGCGACGTTATGGAAAGCTAATATGACTATAACACCCCTCAGATATTGTGCTGCAGCTTGTGTGTAATAGATTTGCATCTAATGTCTTGATTTTTAATCTTATTCAGGTCAAACTCAAACGGAAAAATGAGTTCATTTTTTATATAGAGAGAAGAAAAAGAAAGATGAGTGTATACCGAAAAATAAAGAAAAAAGTTTTAGAAAAAAATTATATATATATATATATATATATATATGGGGGAGTTGTGTGTGCATATGCTTGTGTGTGTGTGTGTGTATGTGTGTGTGTGTGTGTGGGTGTGTGGGTGTAGTGTATGTGTCTCTTTACCTATTAATACTTGTGTGCTTTCCGATTTGGTTATGAGCATTATTTTGTTATTTCTATTTGTATTCACACACACAGACACACACCCATATATATAAGCATATATATATATATGTGTGTGAGTGAGTGTGTGTGTGTGTGTGTGTACATATTGTAAGTTTTGAAAATGTATGAATCAACAAGAATGTCAGCTGTTTATCCTTGTGAGGATTTTCCAAAAAAAAAGATCAACTGTTTCCGTTACATGTTGATCTGCTTCCTTTTTATTGCTGCTATTTTTTCCGTGAATATCGCTATTGAAATACAAATCTCCAATGAAATATATGATCATATTATGAATTATTTCTTTACTTCAGAATGGCAGAAGAGAACTGAATAAATGAATTTGCCGGCATTCATGTCAAGTGTTATGGTATTTAATCAACAAGCTGAATGCTAACGCATCAATATCACTTACACCATTATACTGTTGTCACGCAGTTACAACTGAACGTTGTTCGTCATTATCGATGCTGAATAATCGACCCGGGTTATTGTTTCTGTTGTAGGCTATGCCAAAATGATGAGATATAATTCTATTTTTTCATACACTTTTTTACGTTGCGACCTTATTAGCTCGTATATAGCAAAAGTTTTTTTTTTATATATATAAATAGCAGATAGTTTCCACTCTTATAGATTATTATGATGCAACCAACTTTTGAGTATGCCATTATATGGCTTCTGCAATATCATGTCAGACCACATTGGAGGCCGCTTTAGCTCAGTATAGCTGTCACCTTTAAAGCTGACATCAGGTAATAGAATGAGACCAACTATGAATGGTTATATTTACTGTTACGATGACAACCTTCTTTTGTATAAGAATTATGAGACATTTTTCCAACTACCAATTGTCATGCACCCGTTCCGACAATTCAACATAAATGCTCTAACATTTCCAGGTAACATAAATTATAATACTAAGAAGATACTTCTACGTCTGCTGATTGCAAAATAATTGTCTGTCTCTGCCGGGTAGGAAACATTCATATACATAATATAATTCTGTATATTTGTAATGTACTGACCATTATTGCCGCAATGTCTGGCTGAATCCACTGTGAAAAATTTTCCCCACTCTATATCTGTGCCTAAATCAAAACGCGGATTTCATGAGCAAAGCTTCTTTCTTAGAACTGCACGCCTGTGGAACTCTGTTCCGTCTGCCTGCTTCCCTCCGGACTACAACTTGGATGTCTTCAAGTCTAATGTTAACAAATTCCTAATGAACCGCCCCCCCTAATTAAACACTTCATAAAATCTCCTCACTAACCTAATGTACTTGCAATAACCCTTATCCCTGAGTGGCTTCCGGGCCTTGATGAGTGGTGATCACTGTGTAAAAAAAAAAAAGAACAAAAAAACTTTAGCCCCTAGTCACCCTCTCTCTCTCTTTCTCTGACACGGTACAAATAAGGTCTCACGCTGTCGAGGAAACTCTCTCTCCTGTCCTATTGCCTCAGTTTTGCAAGTACTTTCAAGTAAGGGGTTCGGATAAAGTACTACATTTTAAAAAAACAAACGCAACCAACAGCAAAATCCCACTTCTTTATTATAGGTTCGCGTCGTTAACAAGTGTTACATATTCTATACTCATATAAATTTGGTTTTTTATGTATTGATATTCATATACAATAGGCTTTTTGCTATTGGTATTTATTTGCTTCGCTACGAAAGCAAAATGGGACAAAACATCATTTTTAATGTTGGTGAAAACCAGCTCACCAAAAGAAGGGCAAAAATGGCACTCTTGTAGAGACCAAAAATAATTATTATCTCAGTATAGAGGGCTTCCCCTAGGAAAAATAAACTTGAGTGTAGCATCAGAAAATATACTACACTTTGATCTTCGCCAGAATCTGTTAGGGAAAGGCATTCTGGGGGTATTCTTACACGTACAATAAGTGGGAGACGTGACACATTCACACAACTAAGGGACGCTTGTTGTGTCTTTTACTGTCAGAATCTAAAGTCGGCGTGTGCCATGCTTCGGTAGGGAACACATACTCTTAGTTGTTCCGAATAAATACGCATAAACTACTAGCGGTATGAATCCAATAACGTTTGAATATCGTGACGGGTAACATCTTCTATCACATCTGATGTTGATTTTATGGTTATGTTTAAAATACGAAATCAGATCGTAAAGCGAAGATGATGACATCCCACGCCTTACCTCTAGCGCGAAATCAACACTTGTCTAACTACGCCTAAGATCGCTAGGAACATCATTCGTTTTTCTCTGGGCAACAAGGGATCATGTTGTAGACTACTGACTCTAAATCCAGTCATGCCACCGGCTCGCGAATGATGCAAGCCGTTATCCCACTTAGATATGTCCAGAATTCGCAGCCTAGAGCAGTTGAAGAACGTGCATTCAACCGTTTCTATGTTGTCCTCCAGGTATCGCAGGAAAAAGAGCTCGATAACCCGACCAATCCGGAGCACATGCTATTGAGGTATACTGCATTGTGAACCAATCGCCAGGTCAGAGAATATTCAGAACATTCTTATATATGAGTCGGATTAATTAATCAAGAGGTAGGTTCTGGAAATACATGTCACTCACACACGATTCCCTTTATGATACAACATAAATATATGATATAACACGTCATCTCTTCTGATCCATTATTAGAGATGACGCAACAAACACTCACAATCTGTTATTATTAGAGACAATACAACAAACACTCATGTCCTTTATTATAGATACAATGTGACAAGAAGCTTTGTTCATGGAATCTACGTTTTGATTTAGGCATAGATAAATAGTGGGGGAATTTTTGGGCAGGGGATTCAGCTAGACGGGTGTTTTTCGTAAAAGATTGGCAAGGGGGGACCATAGATTGGCGTTCAGACGAGCACCTGCCAGGGAAATAACGATAAAACAAAGATAGGCTTGCAACGCCTCTTCTGTGGGAGAGAGGTTGCAGGGAAGAGAAAAGGGAATCCCTCACTAAGCCACAAAGTCTATTTTGTACTCTGTCAAGGCAGGATAGGTTGTTTTTAGCAGCTCCTGCCCAGATGTGGCAGCAGTATTACATCCTTCGACGTACTTGGCTTTTATATAGATAGAGAATTGCATCAGTAGTGACATATCTTTTGGAGCGGTAGAAAGATCCCACCATCTTTCCAGCGACCTTGGCAACAGACTTGATGTACGTGTTCCATTTCAGAGCAGGAGTGAAGGTCAAGCCCAGAAGCTTGTCAAAACATGGGGCTTCTCCTAGACGAGAGCCATCCATCACAATTGATGCCAGATGGGGATCAGAGCGTTGATGATGTAAAGATAGGAGTTTGGTTTTAGACGCATTAAAGGTAACCAACCACGTCTTCCTCCACTGAACCACGCGCTCGAGATCAGAGGAGAGAGAATCAGAGAGAGCTTTGTCATTTACAAACTCTGATGTGTTGCCGTAGATGGTCGTGTCATCAGCATAGTTATCAAGGAATGATTTAAGTAAGTGTTTAGCGAGATCATTGATGTAGATCAGGAAGAGAGTTTGGCCTAGGATGGACCCCTGAGAGACTCCAGCATTAATACTGCATGCCTCTGATTTTTGTCTATCAACCACTACTCTTATGCGGCTATCAGAGAGAAATGATTTAATGATAAAGAGAACATTTCCAGTTATGCCGTAGCTGGAAATCTTGTGAAGTAGTCCTTTATGCCATACCTTGTTGAAGGCCTTTTATATGTCAAGAGCAATTGTCCTAGAAAGGAAGCCTTTGTCAAGAGATTCACTAATCCTATGAGATATAACCGTTAGCATATCTGCGGTAGATCTTGCAGAACGGAGACCATATTGCGTGTCACTAAGAAGGTTATTTCTGTTGAGGTGGTTGACTATTTCTCTATTTAATATGGATTCCAGCACCTTACTCATGACACACAGGGGACTTATTGGTCTGTACTGAGAGGGAGATGGTTTATCGCCTGAGTTCTTAAATACAGGGCATACTGATGAGGTTTTCAAGAGTGTTGGAGAGCACTTCTCCTTAAGACAACTCTTAAACGGTTGCGTAGGTATGGGAGCAAGTTCTGGTTGAAGCTTTTTAACACTATAATTGGGATGGCCAGTTGCTTTACTGGAATCAAGATTCTTGATTAGCATGGCGACCTCATGCACAGATATTTGTATATTACCTAGCGTGTTCTGCGTTACAGGATCGAATTATAGGGAGTTGCTGGCCTTCGTTGCATAGGGTAGAATTAGCTGCAAAGTTATTGGAAAATTGTCTGAAGCTGACGAGATGACCTCTGGTCTATTGATAATGGTTGGGATAGAACGCACACTTCTGTTCAGGATCCTATTTACAATTTTCCAAAACTGGTGGGAACCAAGCCGCTGATCGGCTACTTTGGATTTAACAGACTGGGCATATAGCTCTCTTGCATTTTTATTACTCTTTTACAGTGGTTACTGGCGTTCCTGAAAGCAGCTTTAGTCTCAGTGCATCTATTACGTTATTAGCTATGGAAAAAGTGATTTCTATGCGCGATGGCAGCAGCACATTCTGGGGAGAACCATGGCTGGCTGTTAGGTTTTTGTTGAAATTTGTTGGATGATATGAATCGGTCTATGCCTACAATTAACCATTCGGTCAGGTCTGATACCATAGAGAACACATCCTTTTTAAACATGGAATACAGAAGTAAATCAGATATGAATGTACGGAAGCTATCCCAGTCAGCACTTAAGTATCGGTATACAGTACGGTTGAGGGGTACGTATGGGGACTTATTACATTTCATTTTTATCTTAACTGATACGACGGAGTGGTCGGAAGATCCTAGAGGAGAAAGAACGGAACAGGAACATAGCTCTGGGGAGGGTGAGAGAAAAGTGTCTAGAAAGCTAGCATATTGACCTGTAGTATCGGGCACACGGGTGGGCTCGCGAACAATCTGAGTGTGGTAATAAGCAATGGCAAAATCATGACAGAACCTCCCCTCATCGTCTGTCTTATTTGAGTGGTCAGTCATTCCACGTTATGGACGTTGAAGTCACCACAGATATGGATGTTAGCCGAGAGATGTGCTGACAGGATTTGGTCAATTTTCTCAGATATGCTCTTAAAGATAGTAACTCCGCTGTTATGGGGCCTATAGAGGGCAAATATAAATGCAGTGGTGTAAGCAAGCGCAACCCGGAAGCTCATATAAGGTAAATTAGGATCTTCTCAGGATATATCCCTGCCACATGGGAAGCCATCCTTAATGTAGGCACATATTCCATGCCCATGGCGAGATGGCAATGTGGACAAAAGAGAAAGAGAACGGAATATAAGATTGTGTTTGAATCTTCATGGTTGGGTAAAGCTCGAACAATTACACGTATAGGTAAGATAGAGAATATAGAGAAGGCGGAAATAAATATGAGTTATTCAAAGAAGTAAAACAATTAAAAGTGATTAATTTTCAAAGAGAACCGAATTGCAGAACTTAGATAGTCTTTATCATGCTGGTTTTGTTACTAAAGGACTGGGCTGATGCATCTGCTGCTATTCTCTTGCGCCTAGACAGGATCTAAAAATAGTTGCAAACCTAATAGGCCCCGAATTATCGACTGAACTCAAACCTTTGCCTATCACCGATACATGGCATCCTAGCACTTGGTTGACAAGTATTTTAATGGCAAGTGCTCTGACGAACTCCGCCGAGAATGCTTTGAAATAACTCCACAAGCAGCAAAATCTCACCCCTACACTACTACAGATCCTTAGTTACTTAAAGCTTTCTACTCCAATTGCTTTTTCCTTCGGATTGTTGTACTTCGGAATTTCCTCCCGGCTCCTGCTTCCCTGACTGTACTTGCATGCAGAAATTCAAGTGCAATCTGAACAGACATCGTGCTTCCCAACTCTATAAATTGTATTTCTGCAACTCTGGACCCAAATAGTAGCCCCCTACGACAAAGTGGGCCTGTGCCTTATTTGGGGTGAAATTCCAATGACAAATAATTGAACGGCTTAGGGAAATAAACGTTGATTAAATAAGTTCTAGTATAAAAATATATCGTTTACCTGACGAATTCTATCCTTATACCTGACCACACAACATTTAAATTGGAATTATTTCTCATATGCCTCATCACCAGAGGAAATCTCTACAAGAATTGGCCCTGTGTCAGACTACATTAACCGTATCAAATATCTACTCGCATAATGAAGTCGTCTCCGTTTCGAAAGCCATAAGAAATCTTCGATTTAAAATTGGCTGGTTGATTTCTTTTTATTTCAACGAGCGTACTGAGTTTCCAAATAACTGCGGGGGAAATATTCTTCGAATTTCTAGTTAGCATTTTCGGCGGTAGGTTTTATCGATTTCTGTATTAATAGCAATACGCACATCCAAGCCAGTGGTTTTAGAAAACAGTGAACTAATACGATGATACGAGGAAGCCAAGCGTAATATTATACGATACGAAACATTATCATACAAATACGTTGAATACTTGTTTATTGTATCATGGCCTCTAGTGAGCAAATATATACCAGAAATAACTAATAAAGTTCATCTAAATGTATAACAAACTATTACCATGTTATTTAACTAATTTTGTTTTCTGTAATTTAAAACGAAAGTTTCTATCATATTGATTTTGGGGATTACTATACTTAGTTGTTATTCTCACAACGTTTCAGTTGAGGAAACCTCCCATTATTTTTATATTCATCCAGAAAATATCAGGAATTATGTTGGCTTGAATGTTTTGATATTAATATCCGAGTTGAGAAAAATAGTCCGCATAATTTAAATAATCAAATTATCAATTTACCTCAAATTATATAGAAGGGCCTTCGTGTGTGTGCCTGTGTGTGTATTTGAGAGAGCGGGAGTGAGTTCGCTATAGATTTTGAAATGGTTGAGCTGATTTTTATAACTTTCATACAAAGGTAGTTTGTGTGCCTGTTAGTGTTTTAGATTTGTTTTTTATTGTAATGTCTTCGATGACTATTGTAATCGATAAATGAAAGAAGGTTATAAAAGGGTGAACAGCCAATTTTGACCAAAGCTACACAACCTAACAACAACAGTGCAGTTGAAAAGTGTTATTATCACACTAGTAAAAAGGCCTGATATAAAAAAAGGCGTTCGAAAATAATGTTTCTGTTTAAAGCACTATTGCCGTATGATAATTCACTTGTTTGATAATAATGCAAGCCATTAGCACCGCAGAAGCAGTAAGACCAGGCAAAAATCAACAATAGTTTATTGATATGACAAGGAGGCGTTCGAAATGAATCATAATATTTGATTTTATATTTAAATTTTAATTCATATCGTTATATATACAACTAGTTTTATAAAATCGACAGCAGTTTATCTACAGAGCAATGTAGTATGGAAGAGGTCAGTGCATAATAATAAGTCAGTGTTTATGGAATAAGTAATCGGTGAACCGCAATGGGTTCCCAACTAGAACAATTTATTTGATTAAAATGAGCGATTTCGATGACAATAAAAAATATGGGAGTATGACATTTTTATTTTTCTAACAGTTTAAACTGCTTCTTTATGAGTAGACTTGAGCATCTTAACATTAAAACATAAATATTCTGTCTATCTCTGATTTGTTCGGCACCAAGTAAGAACTATGAACTATGCCATAAGCGTAATCATTTTCAAAAGTGCAAAACCACTTTTGAAATCCGGGGCAACCAAAAATAGTTAACAAAACCAGAGATTTCTGGAAATTATACAAAACAAATTTATTAGTTATTGGTAAATTCTTTACTCATTGCAGTAGATGTTTTTTTTATGTATTTTGTTTTACATGCAAATTTACTTTACTCTAGAATTTTTGTAATTCTGCATTTTAATATGTTTTTCCTCCGAATGTTTTTAATACAAAAAAGTAAATACTATGAACATGAACAGAGATCTTAACCGTAAAATCGAAGTTTATTATTTATTTGTTAATTAGAAATTTTAAAGTAAACATTTTTTTTTACATTAATTCGTTTCTGAATAAATCTAGAATCTTTAAGTATAATTATGATGTTTTATTTTTATAATTCTTTTGAAACGGTCACAAAGAATAGAGAACTCTAGAAAACAGTAACATGTATTAACAAGATTATACAAAAGTGAATGTTAACTCCCGCCTTACGACTTTTGTATAGATAGGTTCATTCGTAGATAATACAACCATGCTATAAAATTATTTTTTTATTTCTATTGCTCCAAAATATATCTAACTCCTGACGAAATTTCCTACATATAAATGTCAAATACATCCTAAAATGTACTGTCGACAAATCTGAGGAAGCATCTGTCCATGTCTTTAAATAGTACAGATATCTGCTTCAATTCTAGTATTAAACTTTGCAAGCAATTGTTGGCAGAGTCGATGCAGTGCTAAACCTGCGGCCAGGAATGTGTAGTAGCCAAGCGAGCAAGCCTCACGGACGGTTACGGCTGGAGATGCAACAACGTAAAATGTCGCCATTTGGCGACTATTAGAACAGGGCCTCTCTTTGCCAAATCGAGGCAGGGATTGCCTGCATTCTGAAAATAATAAATCTGTGGGCGTTCGAGATGACAACTACAAAAAAAATCCCCAGCGGGGATGTGGGTTATGTCCATGCCACAAAATTGTTGATTTGACGAATTTCCTGCGAAACATTTGGCGAGATTACTTTCTCAGGCCACACGGTTAGGATCAACGAGTCCGTCTTCAACCGCCAAAATCATAACGGTTTGTTTTTTACATAGGCGTCACCACTTATCAAGGCCGATCGGCTACTCAAGGATAAGGGTTAAAGAGTGTAGAGTAGTCAAAAGGACAATATAGTAATCAATAGTAATGGAAGTTCGGTAAATTTGTTAACTTAAGTGGAACGGCTCATCAGAAACTTGTTCATGTTGGACTTGAAGACAATTATATTATAGACAGCATGAAAGCAGGAAAACGGAAGACCATTCCACAGGCGTACAGTTCTAAGAAATAAGCTTTGATCATGGAATCTATGTTTAGGTTTAGGCACAGATAAAGAGTGGGGAAAATTATTGATAATGATTTCAGCTATTCTAGTGTTTCTTGTTAAAGTTTTGCGAGGGACCATAGATTGAATCTCAGTCGAACACTTTCCATGAAAATAACGATAAAGCAGAGACATCTCGCAACATCTCTTCTGTGAGATAGAGGTTGTAGCGAAGAGAAAAGGACATCTCCCACCAAGCTACGGAGTCTATTTTGAACACTATCAAGGCAGGACAAGTCTTTTCTAGCAGCTCCTGTCCATATGTGGCAACAGTATTCCATCCTTGGACGTATCTGGCTCTTATATAGATAGAGAATTGCATCAGCAGTGAGATATCTACTGGATCGATAGAAGGATCCGACCTTTATTCTAGCGGCCTTGGCAACAGATTTGATGTACGTATTCCATTTAAGATCAGGAGTAAAGATCAAGCCCAGAAGTCAAAAATTGAGGCCTCCCCAAGACGAGAGCCATTTATTTTAATTGATGCTAGATAGGGATCAGAACGTTGATGATATAAAGATAGAAGCTTGGTTTTAGATGCATTAAAAGTAACCAGCCACTCCTTTCCACATTGTACAACGTGATCAAGATCAGAGGAGAGAGAATCGGAGAGAACTTGGTCGTTTACTGTCTTAGATGTGCTACCATAGATGGTAGTGTCGTCAGCAAAAATGTCTACGAATGATGTAAGGATGAGATTTGGAAGATCATTAATGTAGATCAGGAAAAGAGTTGGGCCCAGGATGGACCCCTGAGGGACTCCAGCATGTATACTGTGAGCTTCTGATTTTTGCCCATCAACTACTACTCTTATGAACCTATCAGAGAGAAATGATTTAATAATTGAGAAGACATTTCCAGCTATACCATAGCTAGAGATCTTATGAAGTAAACCTTTATGCCATACCGTATCAAAGGCCTTTGATATGTCAAGAGCAATTGCCATAGAGAGGTTGCCTCTGTCGAGAGATTCGCTAATCCTATGAGATATAACTGCAAGCACATCTACTGTAGATCTAGCAGAACGGAAACCATATTGTGTGCCACTAAGAAGGTTATTTTTGCTGAGATGGTTGATTACTTCTGTATTTAACACAGATTCAAGCAACTTACTCATGACGCACAGGAGACTTATTGGCCTGTACTGAGAGGGGGATGAACGATCACCTGAATTCTTAAATACAGGGCATAAAAATGAGATTTTCCAGGGTGATGGGAAGCAATTTTCCTTAAGACAACGTTTAAACAGTTTTGTAAGTATGGGTGCTAGTTCTGGTTGAAGTTTTTTGAGTACTATAATTAGAATACCGTCAGGGCCGGTTGCTTTACTGGAATCAAGGTTCTTGATTAGCTTGGCAACATCACATACAGATATTTGTATATCACATAGTGTGTTTTCTGATACAGGAGGAAATATTGGGGGTTGGCGGCCTTGGTCGCAAAGGGTAGAATTGGCTGCAAAGTTCTTGACAAAGAGTTTGTTTTCTTGGTGTTGTACCAAATAGGAATGCTGAAACCGTCCTTCAAGTAATAAAGACTGAGGAAAATACATACTCCTGAGAAAATGTTATACCTGGCATAGCAAATAAAAAACAACAACAAAAAACAACGAAAAAAAAACAACTACTCGCAGGGATTCGATAAACAAAATTGTTGTTGTCTTTTTTTACATAAATACTTGCAAATCTACTCAAAAAAGTTGTTAAATTTTCCTAAACTATAAAAAAATACTTTAAATATTAAGTTACTAACTATGATTTATTGCAAAAATTGTTAAAATTGATTTATTTGACAAAACAAAAATGTACTTTCTACAAACATTTAACAAAAAATATGAATGGACAGCCGGTTTTGTGCAAATTGAACCTACGTTAACTCCTTATACAGCCTAATACTAAAAGAGCATTTGAGGAGATTTTTGAGAAGTCGACAAGCCGGACAATTTGTTCTATATATATGCTGTGTAATTATATTTGTTCTCAATATATTTGTTCTAATTATATTTGTTCTAATAATATTTGTTCTAAATATATTTGTTTTAATTATATTTGTTTTAATTTTATTTGCTTTAATTATATTTGCACTTATAATGTGTGTTATAATTAGATTATTATCAGAATTATATGTGTTATAATTTTATCCGTTCATATTATATTTTTCCTAATGATATATGTTCTAATTATATTTGCTCTTATTATATGTGTTATAATTATATTTGTTATAATTATATTTGTTCTTATTATATATGTTCTAATCATATTGTTAGAATTATGTATGTTCTTATAATATTTGTTATAATTATATTTGTTTCAATTATATTTCGTCTAATTATATTTGTTCTTATTATATTTGTTAGACTTATAGATGTTTACATTATATTGTTAGAATTATATTTGTACTAATTATAGTTGTTCTTATTATATTGGTTTTAATTATATTCTAAGATTTAACTTAAACCCTCTCTACCACCCATAGCAATGGCCAACGACTCTTTATCTGAGAGTCCATCTTTCAAACTCCTTCGCCTAACGTTCACAGGAAACATGAGTTGGAACAATTACATTGGAGGCATTGCCAGGGCCGCTACAAGAAAGGTGGGCTCTCTCTACCGTGCTAGAAAACTACTAACACCCGAAAATATCCTGTACCTCTATAAGGCCACCATTCGCCCATGTATGGAGTATTGCTGCCACATCTGGGCTGGTGCATCTGCTACTAGTCTCTCGCTCCTTGACAAGGTTCAAAAGAGAGTCGCAAACCTGATAGGCCCTGAACTGGCATCTAAGTTTCAGCCTCTGTCCCATCGACGAAACGTTGCATCCCTCTGCCTTTTCTACAAGTATTTAAATGGTGAATGCTCTGACGAACTGCAATCACTTGTGCCCCCACGACGTGAGCACCCTCGACAAACCCGACAGGCTGCTAAATCCCACCCCCACACTGTAGAGATACCTAGATGTAAAAGATATTTTTACTCCAATAGTTTCTTCCCCAGAACCGCTAGACTCTGGAATTCCATTTCAGGTCCCTACTTCCCCAACAGTATTGACGTGCAGAAGTTCAAGTGTAACGTGAACCGACACCTTGCCGCCAAAATCCCTACATAGTACCCCAGTAGTTGTTGCCCCTGATAGTAGCCCCCTACACCAAAGTGGCAATTTGCCTTGTTTGGGGGTGAAAATGTAATAAAAAAAAATATATATTCTTTGACATTTTCATATTATTTCTTGTATAAATCTAAATCAATATATATATATATATGTGTGTGTGTGTGTGTGTGTGTATAAGTGAAAAAAATAAAAAAATAAAAACAATCTGCACACACAAATAAATTATCAAAAATTAACTTTTCTGGTTTCGTCCGGATCAATAAAAAAAATTATTTATGAAGAAGGAAGAATTTCTTTTTTCTATTTTCTTTCTGCAACCCTTTTCACATTTTAATGCACATGCGACATATTTTCTTTTTGTTATTAGTCAAATACTTAAACAAAACCTCCCGTTGAGCGTCTTCCTGTTTCTTAGATTTTTGCCATTATTTCAATAAATTTAAATTCTTGACTTTTTCGGAAGTTCCGATACTGGTAAAGCTCTCATTTCTCTGATGCTTTATTTGTTGTGTGCAATTTGTTTTTTATATTGCCTTTTTTTCACACGATTCATATTGCATGCAACAAACTCTTTAAATGCTATTTGATTTTATTATTTTATTATGTATGTTATTCTTGTATGTGAATGGAAACGCATCCGGGAATGCATTCTCAAAGAATGTTTCTCCCTTATAAATTTTATTGTCACGTAAATCGGTAAAATCGACCATCGTTCAATCCTCCTCGCAATCGATTAGTCCAAAATAAATTTTAATTTACATTGCACTGTAGAGAACCTTTATTTTATTTCATGATACTATTTTATATAATGTCTTTAATTAAAGTTTTAAAAGTCAAATATAAAGCATAATGCTTCAATTGTGCTCGAGTTATAAAAATTCATTTTGAACGCGTCCGTATAACACTAAACGACCATAAGTTTATTTTATATGCTAGACTCGTCTGCTTGGGAAATGATAATGACTTGAATTAAAGTATAAAATACATAAGTCAAGTAAAGTGGTTTAATTGTTCTATGAAAATAAATATTTATTTCGAACGCCCCCTACCATATAGAGTACACTGTTTATTGTGCGGTACTAAAACCTCTCAAATGCACTTGTGATGTTAGGCTATATAAGACGTAAACTTTAGTGAAATCGTCTGTTTCTTTTTTCTTTTATCGAATTGTTCGATTATAGAATATTAATACTTAAGCAAGGCCCTCCCATACTTAAATTAGCTAAAAATTACTGCCAGACATGTAAAGTACATTTGTGTTTAAAAATCGGCCATTTAGTAGTCCATGGGAAAAGAATAGACACACATAATACACACACAAAGTAAACTTTATATATATATATATATATATATATATATATATATATATATATATATATAGAGAGAGAGAGAGAGAGAGAGAGAGAGAGAGAGAGAGAGTAGAGTAGAACGATTCGTAATTTTGAATTAAAAATGGGTTTCAAAATGAAAGATAAACAAAATCAGCTAGTTTGTACGATCGTCTCAGAAACGATGTTCATTTTATTTAAATTGACAGTAAATATTGATAATAATTTGACAAAAGTTTTTTCCTTTAAAAACAAAGTCTCATCATCTATAGGGGAAGATGACAAAATTAGTCGTGAGTAAGGCAGATTAATTGTGTGCTGGTGTTAGTCGGTTCGGAAATATTTACATGGTTATTATTATTTTAATTTACATTTGGGATTTTTAATACTGTGCAGCTGTGAATTACCCTTTTTACTTTGCAAGTAACTTGTAAAGAACCTGTGTTTTTCTTTCTACAGTTACAGCTTGCCATAGTTTGTATATTTGTACTTTGTATTTTCTTAATTTTCTTATTGTTGTTTCTAAGTAGTTTTTATGCAGACTTGGCATTGTTTAATAGGATATATTGATCGTGTTTTTGTTAAAAAAATTACTGTACTAATGAGGGCTTTGAAGTTCTTTTCCAACATTTTGAAAGATTAACTGGCTATGTTTGTTTTAACGCAGGTTGAATATGGAGGGTTAAACCAGAGGGTGTCCCCATGCCTGTTTTTATGTTTAATGATACAACTTTAGAATTTATTGGTGTTAATAGTTTTATGTGTTGTTTAAGGTGGTTTTTAATTGTGGTCTGATTATTCTTTGCAGTTCTTCTGTGGGAGTAAATAGTCATATTATCAGTTATTATGTATTTACTAGGTTTATTATAATTGTTGTTGTTTTCTCTGTAATCTGTATCAATTTTATTTTGGTATTTAATTTGTGTTTTGTATCTTGAGATTTTAAGGGACTCATTGTAGTATTCTGTGTTTTTATTAAATATGGATTTGTTTGAAGATAGTTTAGATATTTGATTAGGTGACATTAGGGACTATTGATGTGAACATTGACCTATGATGGTTTGATTCATCATGGGGGTATAGTACAGATTGGTTTGGCTTATGATAGGGTTAAAAAGTAGAGTGTAAGATTTGATGTTACATCCAAGATATTAATTATTAATATTAATAGTATTAACGCATTGACTAATACATTAAAATAAATTCTGCTCTTTAGATCCCACGTCTAATTCCCTCTCAAATATATATATATATATATATATATATATATATATATATATATATATATATATATATGTATATATATATGAATTAATAATGATTGATTCATTAGTTTTAGAGTGAATCTATATGTACATATGCATAATCGATTTAATAAATAATAATTTTTGTACAACATTTATTTACAAAATTTTACAATATTTATTGAAATAATTTTTCTTCTAATTTTTTATATGCAATTCATTTTGGGTTTTTTTCTTCTGTCAAAAAATTATAATCAATATAATAATATTTTTTTATAATGAGAACATTTATAAATATTTTAAATTTGATAAAGTGCAACAAAATGCCAATTACAATTTTATTAGTGCATAAGGAACATCTGATTGAATGTAAATAAAATATTATTTCTTTTTAATTCTAGTATCTTCCTTTTTATAGTTTAATATTAATAGTTTTCGGTAAAATAATTTTCCGGGTAAACATTTTGTTGAACATTTTTCTGGTGAGGCAGCCATCTTTTTCAAGAAAATATATATGTATTGATAATGAAAGATTCATTAGTTTTAGAGCGAATCCTATATGTACACATGCATATGTACACATGCATAAGTACACAGACACACACACCCACTTAACTTTACACATATATAAATATACGTTATCAGATTTCTCATAATGTTAGTGTTATGTCCCTTCTTATCAACTTTGTCCTTCTTCAATTTGCTTCGTTGCGGTGCACTAATTTTATTCAAGTCTTTTCTAGCTTTCCATGTCATCACTTTCAGCTAACCTCTTCCGCACGAGTTCGTTAAAAATCTCCATCAAAAATCGTTTTATTCTTTTCTTTCTTCTAACTGAAAGCCTGCACACGTAGTAATTTATGTATATATGCAATCATCTACATATTTTATGGCTTCGTTTGCCTTTTCATGTCTTTGCAATCAATCTGAATCTATCAGCAAAAGTACAGAACTGCATTTCATTTCACCTTGGAGGTTATATGTCTCTTTCAATACTGCAAAACTTCGAATCATTTGCTAATCCAATTCGATTTTATCTACTTTATCAATCTCATCGGCAATTACTCTATTACTATTGTTATATAATGCTGCTCGGACATATGCCAAAATAAATTGAATTGAAGTTAGGAAAAAGTTCGGATGATAACAGGTTTCTCAAAAAACCAAGTGGAATGAATTAGCCCAGACTTTGACCTGTGATGTAGTTAGAATCGTCAATGCTAAATGAAATAAAATAAAACTGAAATAATAAAACCGTTTTGAGTTACGAGAGAGTTTAAACAATTCTACATTTATTTAGACATTTGAAAAGAATCTGAATCAAAATCAGTAATTGTATAGGAATCGAGAATTTAGAATAGGATTAGTAAATTTATTGGAATCGGAAAAATATTGGAATCATTTGGTTTATAATATATACAATGCATATCATGAGTGGTATATATAATGGAAATTTCAATCTTTATAATCGTTACCCTCCTTTTGATATCATTATAGATGCTGCATTAACCTCAAGGGACCAGTGCAATGTATTGAAAATGTGTTCATGACAATAGATCAGACACTACACTACACTTTAAATGGGACGTTGAATGATCCTATGTGAGTCTGAAATAGTATAGTAAACATAACACTATTATTTATATAGTTTAAAGTAGTAAAGTTCTGTCTACTCTGAATGTTTTTCATTTTTAATTAGATATGAATGATATTACATATTACATTAATATACGTATATATATATATGCATATATATATATATATATATATAACTATGTGTGTCTGTGCGTAAGAGTTCGATTATTATGGACGCTGAATGGTTTAACCGATTTATTTTAAGTTCACGCAAATGTAGTTTATGTGCCTCGAAGATTTCTTAAAATGTTTTTATCGGAATGCCCTTGATAAGTATCAAGGCTCGATATTTAAAATATCCGAATAAAGAAGAAGATACAGTTTGATTTGGACTAAAGTTTAACCTCTGATACCAATTAACATCGTAAATCACTTTTTAACTTAACGTATAAACTTAACGATAGGTTATTAAGGCACTCAATCGATTTGATTGAAAAGTGGGAAGGTTCATCGATTTTGATGACAATACAAGTATGAAAAGTGGGGGGACATTCGTTGAACATAAATTACTCCCGAGCAAAGTCACATCTTATTGCTCTTATAGTTAGTAAAATATTAATATATATATATATATATATATATATATATATATATATATACCTATCAAGCACACACACACACACACACTATATATATATATATATATATATATATATATATATATATATATATATACAGAGAGAGATAAACAGATCAGCACCTACGCATATATATATACACACACACACACACATATATATATATATATATATATATATATATATATATATATATATATATATATATATATATATGATTAGTTTTTTTGGAAAAAGAATTCCAGCAGAGTGCTCAATTAAAAGGAAAATCCAAATTTTAAGAGCGTACTTATATTTTGTGTACAGAAAGTTGTTAGTTGAGACAGGTCACATATATACACATGCAGATATATATATATATATATATATATATATATATATATATTAAATATTACACACGCGCATATATATGAGTTGTGAAACATCGAAACAGTCTCTCTATCGATGTCTATGTATAAGTCCATCATTATACGTGCTACGAAATGCACACACAATATTTTCATCTCTATCACCGAGAAAGGATGTGACACAATGTCAGAAGGTGGGATGAATGTTTTAACGCCCTTAAGGGTGGGGGAGGAATCTTGCCCTTCAAAAACAAGTCCGAGTAGTAGCGCCGATATTTTCTTGGTGAAAGCACATCAGGAATTAGGCGATAAACTAAAAGCCTCGGAGGATAGACCTCATGAGGCTACAAAAAAAAGCTGCGTACCATTACAACAGCTGTCAGACGGATTGTCGAGGTCGGGGCATCGACTGGTGTACTGTGAGTTAAACATAATCCAAGATAATCGGTTCCTTTTGTTTTACATTGTTTGTAGTTGTGAATCTCTACAACAGTCATGATATCACTTGCTACTACGTTAGCGTAATTACTTTTTGTAATTAAAAAGGGAACATTTTGGAATGTCTTTCAATTTTTGTATAGAGAATTGATAGATATTATTGCCGAAAGCGTCGGGCTAATAATCTGTTGACTACGGTTACTGTTATCTCAATCCTAGGCTTAGGATATGTGTTGGTTTAGCACCACACAGACACACACACACACACACACACACACACACACACGCACACATATATATATAGTATATATATATATATATATATGTATATATAAAAGTGAAAGTATCTGTCTGTCTGTGCACATTTCCCTACACAACAACTGTCAATTTTTAGTCTACAGACTGGGAAATTATATACACAGGGCATTGAGATTCGGGAAAATCTTTGTAATTCGTTTTCGGCCAGAAATTTGGCTGTTAAGTGTGTCAAAGTTCAACGATTTTGTTGAAAAAGAAAAATGGCCGCCCAGATTTGTATTTATGGATTTCTTTTGTGTGTAACGGCAAAGTTGCAATACTATCGTTTCACACCACTCCAATCTAGAGAAATTGGAAAGACAAATTGGAAAACAAATGCCTTTGAACTGAACGACAACTAAAAATAAACGCCGTTATGAGAAGTACAAATCGGTGAAATGCATCAGAAACTACGATAACAATGCCCTGCATCTGTTAACAGAAAAGGCCCAATTATTCTGGAGGACAATGCTCAACCCCACGTTGCTAAAACAATCCTGCAGAAGTTGAACAAATTAGGCTGTGAAACACTGCCTTAACCGCTATTCACTCCAGACTTCTTACCTTTTTCAAGCATCTTGCATTGGCAGAAATATCTGGTTTAGCACAATCTGGAGTCTCTAATAACACAAACACAGCTGGTAGCATAACACATAGCTTCTTTATATCTCATTTCCTATCACGCCGCTTACGTTCTTGACACGTTTCCCAGATCAGCAAATCAATAACCCTTTATTCTAAATCTATTTCTAACCACAGTTCCCGATAATTGTGTAGTCCACTCGGGAATGCTGATCACATTGTAGAAATCGCCCTTAATTCTCTACTGAAATCTAAAGGGGCATTGCTTAAAACGACAAGGTATTATAAAAAGGCTGACTGGGAAGCCATCAGGGATCTCATTAGAGATCGTCCATGGGGAAACATCTTTTTGCTTTCCGTTGAACTGTGTGCAAATGAGACCACTGAATTGGTACACAACCGAAATTGAAGCACATGTATCAACGCGGAAGTTATATAGTAAACCCTACTCTACTGGACAATCAACAATTCCCTCACTATCCAAGAATTATGAGGTTGTTTGAACGCACACGGAAAAGGCTTACATGCTTTTTGGTCGGTTGGCCTTAAACTCAAAATTGGACACAGCAGACCACTCCCTCCTTGACTTTTCGCCACAGGAGATGATCTGAAAATTGCCCCTTCTGAAATCAATTTTATAAAAAAACTAGATACATAGAAAGCATGTGACCCGATGTCGTCCCGGCTTCGCTATCAAGTAAAATGCGCTGCTGAGGTTGCTACAGTCCTCTCCAAGCTTTACAATAAATGCCTCAATGAATCTTGTTTTCCTTACTGCTGGAAAACTGATTCTGTGGTACCAGTTCACAAGAATTCTGGCGTAAGAACTGACCCATTAAATTATCGCCCCATTAGCCTTCTTTTGCTAAAATATTAAAGTCCATACTTAACCAATTTAGTAAGTCACTCACCTTGCAGGTGCTATACTTCGTACCGACCAACAACAAAGATTGACACAAGCCCTTTTCAGAAAAATATCCTAACTGTAATCTCTGAACGTACATACCATACACTGGACAAAACAGAGGAGGATAGAGCAGTAGCCCTAGATATGTCAATGGCATTTGACAGTGTATGGCACAATAGTCTTCTCAGGAAAATGAAATCATGTTGTACCACTGAACAAATACTTAACATAATTAAATCCTTTTTTATAAGAGAAAAATCTGGGTTGTCCTCGATTGTCCTACATCTAAACAATATGATATAAATGCAGGTGTACCAAAGGGTATTCTTGGAGATTTATTATCCCTAATATTCATATGCGACCTCCCTGATGAAATTGTCTCTGAAATCGGGTATATTTGCTGAGGACATCGCTCTCCATAACAGGCACGAGGGGAAAACGAATGAACAAATATCAAAGAAAATGGCAGAAAAATGAGAGGAAGACCTCCAATCAGTAGTGGAATGAGGACAAAAATGAATGGTCACATTCGATGCTGCTAATAATAAGCTTGTTTCCTTCAATAATTACAAGAAACATCCTCAATCACTAATAGTTATGGCTTAAAATATATTACCTGTAAGTACTTCGAGCAAACTTCTTGACTTAACGTTCACAAGGAATATAGGTTGAAACCAATGCATCAATAACTTTGCCAAGACCACTGCGAGGAATGTGGGCTCTCTCTACTGTACTAGAAAGTAACATACGCCTGAAAGTATCCTGTACCTCTACAAGACAACCATATATAGAGTATCGCTGTTATATTTTGGCTAGTGCATCTGCTACTAATGTCTAACTCCTGGACAGGGTTAAAAAGAAAGTTTTCAACCCGATAGGTCCTGAACTGTGATATAGGCTTCAATCACTGTACAATAGACGAAATGTTGCATCTCTCTGCCTGTTCTACAAGTATTTGTATGGCGGATGCTCCGACGAACTACAATCTCTTGTACCTCTCGACGTTAATACCCGCGACAAACCCGACAAGCAGCAAAATCCCACCCCTACACAGAAGAGATCCTTAGATGTAAGAAAATCTTCTACTATATTAGTTTCTTCTCTAGAACTGCTTGACTTTGGAACTCAATTCCAGGCCCCTGCTTTCCTAACTGTACTGATATGCAGAGGTTCAAGTGTAATGTGAACAGACCTCTTGCTCCTCAACTCCCTACATAGTATCCCTGCAAGTTATGTCCCAGACATCAAAATGACACTGTTCCTTGTTTG
This sequence comes from Euprymna scolopes, assembly GCF_053919585.1. Lineage (NCBI taxonomy): Eukaryota > Metazoa > Mollusca > Cephalopoda > Sepiida > Sepiolidae > Euprymna > Euprymna scolopes. Next base: position 98,818,170 of record NC_136513.1, read on the forward strand.
GGGTTAAATGGAATAAAAAAATCCCCAACAGAACGAAAATATTTTTTTTACGTTACTGCCATAAATACACTTGTTTTGCGTTAGCAAAAGTGTTTTCATTCTGATAGTGCTTATTTCGATAAATAAATGTTTGTTGGAGCTGTTATTCATTTACGAGTTAAAAATAGCAAGTACTTTCTTGTCGACCCAACATAAAAATAGGATTACCGATCAGCAATGAATGTAATCATCTTAAGGCTAATAGTGGTTTAGGGGTTACCGATACGGAATGATAACAGATGTTCCACGTTCGAATCCAGTTCGTTCCACAGAAGCATTTCCATCAAACTCATATAAGACTGTGTGTCTAATCGCCTGGAGAGAAGACGAATAAAACGAAGTATTTTTAATATTGTATTTATGTAACTTTTATACTTTTTTTGGTTCGCTTGACTTTCATGTTCAAGTTTTAAATTATCAAATTCCTTGCTAAAAATCCCAATGCGAATTATATTAGAATTTTATTAGAGTTGCATTGAGGGTATTGACATAACTGCTTCAAAGAATTACACACAGCTGCCAGTATAATATATGTTTACAAAGTCACCATCAGCCGATGCATAGAATATTGCCGCCATATCTGCGCTCCTGTACCTTCCATCCGTCTTTAAATCTAGGACAGTGTAGGGAAAAGAGATAAAAAAAAAGAATTTTAAAAATGAACCTTTTAATTACTGGTAATGCTAAAATTTTAACCAAGTGTAAACATCAATAAGGAAGCTGTGTCTGTTTCTAAAGTTTTTTTTTCTCAGTCCTAAACGCCTAAATAAAATAGTCGCGTTTAAAGTATTAGCCATTCTTGTGCCCTCCTCAAGATATACTCTTTCTTTTCTTTTCCAAAAGAATTACCGCTTCTTTTCCAAGTTGCATGTTTCTGTACCTCTGGCATCTTAGTGCACTCGGCTTTCCTACGTCCTGTCTTTTTTTTGCAACAAAAAATACAAACTTCAGATTTAAGGGAGTAAGAAAAACTTTCAATCCAAAACGGAAGAAAACTAAAAAGGGAAATCGCGTAGAAGGAAGAGAATATATATGTATTGTTTTCATATATATATATATATATATATATATATATATATATATATATATATATAATCTAGTCCCTATATATATATGTATATATTTACATACACATACACACACACACACACACACACACATATATATATATATATATATATATATATATATATATATATATATATATATATATATATATATAAAAACGTCTTGGATTATTTCCTATCTTGGATGCGGTGATTTAAATCAATAAACCCGGTTTCCCTGACAACAGAACTCGCATCAAAAATATCCGCAGTATCCGTACACATCAAAGTTTATTTTCATAAACTTAACCAAAGAATGAATAGCTTATACTAGGCACTCCCGCGTTCTATGTGTTTTCGCCTACTAAAATATATCTGAAGCCTTAAATTTGCCCGAAAGTCAGTAAAAAAATTCTACGATCAGCCATACATGACATTCACTTCATCCATACACACACCACACAAAATAATAATAATAATAATAATAATAATAACATATTTCATAGAAAATGCACTAAGAACATGTAGACTATGTACCACACATGTAAATAGAGATGTGGGCACTAAGTGAACATGATAGCTACACATATTTGAAAATGTTGGAAGCAGACACCATGAAAGCAACAGAAATGAAAAAGAACATTGAGAAGGAATTACCTCAGAAGAACAAGAAAATTTCTCGAATCTAAACTATATAGTAGAAACGTAATTACAGGAATAAACATGTGGGCAGTATCATTAGTAAAATACACTGAACCGTATATAAGCTGGACCAAAGAACTGAGGAATAACGACCAGAAGACTAGGAAACTCATGACACCCAAAGGATCGTATTAACTGACTTTATGTATAAATATATATATATATATATATATATATATATATATATATATATATATATATATATATATATATAAGTATGTATGTTTGTATAAAAGACTGAGAATAACACAAAAAAGAATGTGAAAAATACATAATGCAGAACACTGAAAGAATAAATACTGTACCAGGAGACTCTGAGGAAACAATCAATATAGAAAAAGAAGAGACGAGAAAAAAGACAACGAAAGAAAATAAGATAGGAAAGAGCAACATGGACGATTCATAAGAGTGCAAAATTGTGAGACTAACGAGACTACTTGGAAATGTCTACAAAAAGGAAACCTACAAAGCAACATTCGACAAGAGACAAGCAAACAGCAAATACAGACACTGCAGACAAGGAGATGAAACAAGAAACCACATAATAAGTGATTGCAGTAAACTAGTCCCAAAAAGATCAGAATAGACACGATGAAATGCGGAAGGTAGTACACTGAAAAATATGCAGACAATTTAATCTTGAACATCCTAAACATTAGTAGAAGCAAAAGCTGGCAACAGTACTTGAAAATGAAACTCACAAAATCCTAATAAATATTAATATACAAATAGATAAGCCCATCCAAGCAAGGGACTGAATGTTATAATAGTTAACAAGAAGAGAAAGCCTATGCCGTTACAGATTTTGCCGTTTCAGCAAACAAAGATTGGAAATCAAGGAAGAAGAGAAACAGAGAAATACTCAGAACTCGATGTGACACAAAGAAAGTATCGATCGCAACAATAATAGTCGGAGCACTAGGAGCAATACCGAAAAACGTAGAAAAATAAATGGGAACGATTGGATTCAGAGTGAAAACGGCTGAAATGTTGAGGAAAGCCTTTAATTCGTAGATAAAAACACATGAGTTACAGGTACTTGCCTGACAGATATCATAGGAACTACTACAGAAGTAAGACGTACAGAACACCGCATACGGCTCTGAAAATTGAAATCTCCCGACGTCCCGCGTTCTAACCCCAATTACTTTTAGTTTGACAATAAACTAGTGAAACACCAAATACATGAGACCTCTCTGGATGATTGCAAAGAGGAATGAGGAACGCTGGGATGTTTATTGTCACTCAATTTCCAGTGAATATTAATATCTCCACCACCGTGAAATTAATGGGAAACGGCTATTGCGATAACGCAAAAAAATGCAAACGTTATTGAGAGAGGTGTTAATTACTGGCAAGTTGAGGAGACTTCTTGTTACTCAGACTCTATGCTTGTGAAAACTCCTTGCTAGTAACAAAATAATAATAACAATAATAATAATAATAATAATAATAATAATAATTATTATTATTATTATCATTATTATTATCATTATTATTATTATTATTATTATTATTATTATTATTATTATTATTAACTGCAAGAGACGACATAAATAGATTGCAGGAAAGGTCCATATATATATATGCAAAAGTGGGAGTTTGGAATTCAGTAAAAAATGGTATGAGACTGTTTCAGAAAGTGATAATGTGAAAGTATTATGGGATAGCTATGTCTAAAGTGATAATGTCATAGAAGCATAGATAGCAAAGTTTGTCTTGTTTGGAAAAAAATAACACAAGCCAATAATCAGTGCCAGCTGATGTGAGTGTGGGTGAAAAAAAGGGCGATGTTTTTAAAAGAGGGATGAAACAATTGTGACGTGTTAAGAACGTAAGAATTGCACTTATTATGATGGAGTGTGGTAAGAAGTATTTGACTGAGAAAATAAGGATCAATATAAATGTTAGAGTACTAGAGAAGACTGACTTCATATGAACAGCATCTTGCTGAAAATTGCTGGAACACTGAGAAAAGACGATGCTGACAACATGTGGTCATATGTTATGATCCACCTCTGACTATACCAGAAAGCAGGTGACAAATGTGACCATAGAAATAATAATAATAATAATAATAATAATAATAATAATAATAATAATAATAACTAGCGGGACCTGTGGAAATTCTGCAGGAGGACTCATTCACATGTAATGTATTGATGTTGGAATGCTGTAGATGTTCAATCTATAAATATATGCCCTGATATTATTGTAGTTTTTTTAGTTAAAACTGCAAAAGTATTTATATAAGCTAGCACGAACGCACGTCAAAGCCCGGTCGTAAAGTACGTTTAAATATGATATTTTAATTCTTGCAGATTTCGTATATATTATGACTGAGTTAATTTTCTATCGATGTTTATATATTACAGAGTTCTGATTTAAAAAAAAAAGAAATATATATATATATATATATATATATATATATATATATATATATATATATATATAAACTTGAGTTCCTTCATCGAAACCGAAACCAAAACATATGAAGAATTCTTGCTAAAATTATCCATAAAAAATAGTTAACTTAACTGCCATCAGCTATATTTGAAACCGAAGCGAAAACTTATGAAGACTTCTTGGTAAAATTATTCATGCTAAGAAATGGAAGTACATAAACGACCCGGATGTAAGCGTGACACACAAAAGAATACACGAAAAAGCGTGACACGCAAAAGAATACACAAAATAATAATAATTGAGGGCACTAGGAGAACAAGACGACTATAAATACTTCGGAATTCTGGAAGCGGACAATGTCAAAGCAACAGAAATTAAAGGCAGGAAGGAATACCTCGGAAGAGCAAGAAAACTCCTGAAAAAGAAATTATATAGCAGAAACCTAAGAAAAGGTATACATACATAAATCACTAGTAAGGTACCCTGGGCTTTTATAGGGTGGACAACATAAGAACTGAGACAGCTCGATCAGAAGACCAGGAAACGCATGACCATGCACAATGCACTACACCTAAAGGATGATATTGACAGACTCTATGTGAAAAGGAAAAACGGTAGCAGAGGACTGGTCTGCATAGAAGACTGTGTGAACTACGCAAAAAAAGCATTAGCAAAATGCATAATCCAAAATACTGAAAGGATAATTATGGCAGCAAGAGATACTGAAAAAAAATTTTTAAACAGAAAGACGGGAGCCAAATGACAAAACAAGAAAAGAAAAAATGGAAGAGAAACAACTGCACGAAAGATTCATGAGAATGACAAAAGACTAGAATAACGAAAACACTTGGACAGTGACGCGAAAATTACACATAAACCAAGAAACTGAATCCATAATAACTGCAGCACAATATAACTCCATAAGAACCAACCATATCAAAGCAAAGATCGATAAAACACAAGAAAACAGCAAATTCAGACTCTCTTGACACAGAAACAAAACGATAACCCATATAGTAAGTGAATGCAGCAAATTGGCCCAAAAGGAATACAAAAACAGGCACAACCAAATGGGGAGGGTAGTACAGTGGGAATTATGCAAACAACTGCATTTTGAACGTACAGACAAATGGTACAAGCATAAGCCCGAAACGGTATCCGAAAACGTGAAATCACAAAATCCAATGGGGCATGGACATTCAGACGGACAAACTCATCCAAGCAATTAACAAAAAAGAAAAATCCTGTCACATCGTAGATTTTGCTGTCCCAGCTGACCACAGGGTGAATATGAAAAAAAAGGAGAAACGGAACAAATACACAAAGCTAGTCCGAGAGTTAAATGGGATTTGGATGATGAAGCAAATCAAAATTATTCCTATAATAGTAGGAACACTAGAAACAATACCGAAAAACACATTGTAAAAAGGATGGGAGAAATTGGAATCAGAGACATGGCTGCAAAGATAAAACGATTAAAGATAAGGAAAATTGATGAAATATTAAGGAAACCCTTCAATGCGGAGAATAATACATATGAACCACATGCGTGAGCCAGACAACCTGCTTCAGAGAGAAAACATTAAGAAGCTTAACAGGAAATGAAGGACAATAAAGCTGCATATCAAGTTCTACATCCCCATCACGCATCCCCTCCATTACCCCATCACCGCCCCCTAAAAAAGTATGAAACCAAAGAGCCGAGAAGGGTCAAGGAGGAGGGAAAGACCGAGGAGAGAGCGCTGGCCAGACCCCCACTGGACAAGCGCGAAGAGAACTGGGACTTTGCGGAGGCTTGGTCCCACTCAAATTCCAGTACAGACCACTGACCGCTGTCAGCGAGAAATCAATGGTGAGAAGCTGTTTCGATAACGCAAATTTATTTGAAAATGCCATCGAAAGATGTGGAGAGTGCTGGGCGTCTGGGGAGACTCGTTGTCACTCAGCTTCCACGAAACACCACTTATTATTATTATTATTATTATTATTATTATTATTATTATTATTATTATTATTAATATTATTATTATTAAACTAGAAACACAAACCAATCAGCAAAAAACTGAAACAGAAGTAAAGCAAAAGTAGAGATAAACAACATTGGAACAAAAAAAACTGCAATTGAAAAAATTATTGTCGGCAACTACTTACGCCCAACGACATAATCCTTAAGGGACAAAGAAAAGAGAAAGAGTGAGGAGAGAAAGCACTTACCAGACCCAGAATAGACGCGTGGAAAGAGGACTGCGAATTTAGAGAGGTTTGCGTCTACCAACATTTCAGTGATCGTTGTCAGCAAGAAAGCAATGGAGAGCAACTGTTACAATAACGTAAATTAATTTTTAAAGATTATCGAAAGAGTTAGAAAACACTGGAAGTCTGTGAAGTAAAATCCAGGCAATATTAACGGCTGTGTTCAGTGAGTATTTTGCTTATGAGTTACTGTGTGAGAACTGCGAGTGATAATAATAATAATAATAATAATAATAATAATAATAATAATAATAATAATAATAATAATAATAATAATAATAATAATAATCGAAATACATAATTGTCAAAATGTGACTTGAAAGTTTGGACAAAAGCCTTAATATGTGGCTCGCAAGAGCAAACGTTCAAAACAAATTATGTGAAGTATCACATTGAAAATAAAAACTGCTGAAAACTCCTGCGTCAGATGAGAATGTACAACAGCTCGTTAGGAGTTGTCAGAAGTTAGCTCGAAAGGAATACAGAGACAACATGACATAATAGTGAGAAGGCCCAAATGAGGGCCAAATTTCTGGCGAAAACTGATAAAATATATTTTTCCAAATCTTAATAAACTCAATGCTGTAGTTTGTTAGTAAAATGTACACAAAGCGATAATTTCTCTTAATTTATATATCTGTACACACACACAAACACACACACAGACACACACACACACACACACACATATATATATATAACTATTTCATTTATTCATATAAATTTACTATACGAAAGTATAGATTTATGCGTAAACTTTAAGTATTTACTTCAAAAGTGCTCAATACGTAGGTAGAGCTAGTTAGTAATTTATAAAATATATATGGCGATTAAGCTACACTGAATATTCTGCGTTTCATCCAACTATAGGATTCGTCAGGCTTATGCGCGAATTCTGTCGTTGCTTCTTGTTTTTATACAGTTGAGGATTACTAGTTGGCCAATCAGCTTTCTAGTATCAACCGCGCCCCTTCCTACCAGCCAATGGGCATGCATTTTATCAAACAAAGGATCTGCTTTAGAGCTAGGTTAGTGGTTTTAGGTGGCCGTTCTACTTCTTTTTTTTTTTTACATATAAATATACCTATGTGTACACAATAATGCACACACATATATATATATATATATATATATATATATATATATATATATGTACATATATGCGTGTGATCGTTTATGTATATTCATGTTTATTTAATTTATTTATTTGTTTGTTTTCTATCGTTATTGTTAGTTTTAAAGCTATTTTGTATCGCTATCCTAGAGTAAGTTTTATTTTGTGAACACAGTTGTTTGCTATTTCCCGCCTACAGTTTAATAGATTTTGAGGTTCTTTAAAGTACAGGATAGAAAATTTTTCATGGAGGCATAATTTACATGGGTCGTCTAAATGTCTGCATGTGGTAGCTTGTCTTATAATTTTCCATTCGACTACCGGCGAATGTCCGCTTTCTTTGAGTTCCCAGTATTTATTCGCTAGTGTTGATTTTATACGGTGTTTTTTATTTTTGAATGTGCTTTTGTGGTCATAGTATCGGGTTTTGAAATCTAAGGAAGTCATGCCTATGTAATATTTTTTGTTATTCGGGTTTTCTTTTGCAAATATTGTTGCTTGATAGACTACGCTTTTTGTTAGACATTTGTTTTGGACTGGGCAAAGTGTGCGGTGTCTACAATTGCATTTATCTTGTTCGTTATTAGTATTTTTATTTATGGTATGGTTGTACTTGTCCGGGGTTGGTTTGTTATTATTATTATTATTATTATTATTATTATTATTATTATTATTATTATTATTATTATTATTGTTGTTGTTTTTATTATTATTATTATTATTATTATTATCATTATTATTATTATTATTATTATTATTATTATTTCTGCTAGTGTTGTTTTTATTTCTGTCCTGGTGTCTACTTTTTTATTGTTTATTTTGTTGTTGTTTACATTCTTTTCATTTAGTATTTTGTTATTATGTGCCTTAATTATCATCTCTAAATTTTCGCAACAACTGTAAGATAACTTCAAGGTATTTTTATTGAAGATTTTGTGTAAGGGGTTGGTTGCGGTAAAGTGTTTTTCAATAAGATCTAGAAATTTCTTGCCAAGTTTTGTTTTTAACATTTGATTTTATGGGGCCGTATACCAAATTATAGTTCTTTTTCTTCTGTTTTTAATTTTATTATAGTTGTTGGTGTTTTGTTGTTTATATTTGATTTCTATATTTTTGTATCCACTGTTTTTTAGGGCTGTTTCGTAAATATTGGATGACCTGTTAAATGCATTTTCATCGCTTGAGTTATTACTGAGTCTACTTACGATCGAGTTAGGAATATGTTTTATTATTGATGGTGGGTGGTTGGACTTAGGGTTTACGTAAATTGGAGTAGCGTTATCTTTTAAGTATGGTTCATATGTGTTTTTATCTAAGTTTAACGTGACGTCCAGGAAGTTTGTTATTTTTATGTAAGCTGATATGTCCGCTTTTAGGCCTAATTTTTTCATTTCTTTGTGTATGATTTTCTTAAAGTTTTCTCCCTTGACTTTGTTGGAGTTTTTTTATTATAGCTAGTCCGTCATCTCTATATAGGCCGATATCCGTAGTATCGAATATACTTGTGAGGGTATGTAGAATGAATAATCCCACAAGATCTGATGCCTCTGCAGAGTCTCTGGCACCCATCGCCAAATCGAATGAATTTTTACTTTTATTTTTTATCCATTGGTTATTGTTATTTATTAGAACTGATTTTCTACATTTTTTAATTATGTTGATTTCTTCTGAGGATATATCAGTGTATACCTCGGCAAATTCTAGGGCAATGTTAAAAAGTTCTTCGGATATCGAGGGATAAAAGTCTATGATGTCAAACTGTATGAACGTACATTTATCTTTGTTTTCTATATTTTTAAACCAGGTGATTGCTTCGGAAGTACTTGCCCACTGGTTTAGTTCTAGGTCCTGTTTGATTTGTTTGTTTACTCTAGAAAGTATAGTTTTGCTAATTCTACCTTTATCTGGTTTAGTTGGGTTTATCAGGCGGGTGCCTGGATTATTATTAAAGTCCCGTTTGTGGTCTTTAAGCAGAATGTATGACTCTCTAGGTTTCAATTTGCCAACTTTATCGCTAATTTTTAGTTTATCGGTAATTTGTTTACTTTCAGTATTTATTATATCTATGTAATCGCATTTGTTTGTGTCTAGTTTTTTGTAGTTTTTTGTAATGTTTTCTGTGATTAGTTTGTTACATTCTTGCTTATCTATTTTATAAAAGTGTCATGTTTTATCTGCTTTTACAAAGATTTTATTAGAGTTGTTTATGTTTCTAACGGTTTTGTGTAGTTTCCGTTGGAAATTGTTAGGTTGATTGTGGAATTCTCGGTTTTTAATTACGTTTAAAAGGTCATTTTCAAAGTTTATCAAAAGGTCTACTGTTTTCGCATTTTTAAGGGTTTTAAAACCATAGGATTCTTTTTTGTTTACGTTTTCATTTTTAAGGAAGAAATTTGCTCGCCATCGCATTCGGCGTATTAGTTCATCTGTTTTTTGGATTAATTTAATAATATAGCTATGCTTGCTGGGTGTGGGGATGTTTTTTAGCGATGTTTCGAAATTAACTCTTTCCATATCTATTTTTAATGTGGTGAAATAAATTCTTTTGAAAGTGCTCGACTCTTTTAGGAGCTAAGTATAACTATTTCATTTATTCACATAAGTTTACTATACGAAAGTATATATTTATGCGTAAACTTTAAGTATTTACTTCAAAAGTGCTCAATACGTAGGTAGAGCTAGTTAGTAATTTATAAAATATATATGGCGATTAAGCTACACTGAATATTCTGCGTTTCATCCAACTATAGGATTCGTCAGGCTTATGCGCGAATTCTGTCGTTGCTTCTTGTTTTTATACAGTTGAGGATTACTAGTTGGCCACTCCGCTTTCTAGTATCCACCGCGCCCCTTCCTACCAGCCAATGGGCATGCATTTTATCAAACAAAGGATCTATTTTAGAGCTAGGTTAGTGGTTTTAATAATAATAATAATAATAATAATAATAATAATAATAATAATAATAACAAACCAACCCCGGACAAGTACAACCATACCAAAAATAAAAATACTAATAACGAACAAGATAAATGCAATTGTAGACACCACACACTTTGCCCAGTCCAAAACAAATGTCTAACAAAAAGCGTAGTCTATCAAGCAACAATATTTGCAAAAGAAAACCCGAATAACAAAAAATATTACATAGGCATGACTTCCTTAGATTTCAAAACCCGATACTATGACCACAAAAGCACATTCAAAAATAAAAAACACCGTATAAAAACAACACTAGCGAATAAATACTGGGAACTCAAAGAAAGCGGACATTCGCCGGTAGTCGAATGGAAAATAATAAGACAAGCTACCACATGCAGACATTTAGACGACCCATGTAAATTATGCCTCCATGAAAAATTTTCTATCCTGTACTTTAAAGAACCTCAAAATCTATTAAACTGTAGGCGGGAAATAGCAAACAACTGTGTTCACAAAATAAAACTTACTCTAGGATAGCGATACAAAATAGCTTTAAAACTAGCAATAACAAAAGAAAACAAACAAATAAATTAATTTAATAAACATGAATATACATAAACGATCACACGCATATATGTACATATATATATATATATATATATATATATATGCATATGTATATGTGCATTATTGTGTACACATAGGTATATTTATATGTAAAAAAAAAAATTAAAAAAAGTAGAACGGCCACCTAAAACCACTAACCTAGCTCTAAAGCAGATCCTTTGTTTGATAAAATGCATGCCCATTGGCTGGTAGGAAGGGGCGCGGTGGATACTAGAAAGCTGATTGGCCAACTAGTAATCCTCAACTGTATAAAAACAAGAAGCAACGACAGAATTCGCGCATAAGCCTGACGAATCCTATAGTTGGATGAAACGCAGAATATTCAGTGTAGCTTAATCGCCATATATATTTTATAAATTACTATATATATATATATATATATATATATATATATATATATATATATATATATATATATATATATAGATATAGATAGATATATATATAGTGAAATTGCGGCCCGATATTGCCGGGTCGTAAATGCGCTTAAATGTATTTTAATTTACATAGATTTCGTATTAATAAAAAATAAATTCTCTCTTGATTATTATATAGCACCCAATATGTAGTTATACTCCACTTCCGACGTTAACCAATCGTAAAATACTATTAGATATGAAATGTTCATACATTTATGCTTCATATATATTATTAGGGTCAATTTTCTATTTATCAATATATTTTACCGATTATATAATAACTAGTCTGGGTGCCCGACACTGCCTGGCGTTGCCCGAGTGTTTAGAGGTATGTTTTAAGCACAATAAAGTGGCAACGGCAAGCAGGCTCGAACCTGTACCAGTAAGGAGGAACCGAACGTGAAAACCGTGACGTCTGTGCCGTTGCGCCCATGACCAAACCGGAAATAGCGCAGGTTAACGCTAATCAATCTAAAAGAGGACATGACGTGCCCAGTTGAGGGCGATCAAATTGAATCTTTTAGCCAATTTTTCGATATCTGTCGTCCGAAGGGTAGAGCTTCAAAACGCTACCGTGACGGATAGGAACTGTGAATCTCCTGACTGCATTCACTGCAATTCATGCATTCAGTAGTTGTTCTTGTCTCACCACGTTTCGGCCAAGTAAGCCTCTGGCCGGCTTTGGGTAGGATTGAAACCGCTATGTTCAGACAATTCTCACCTGGAACCGTAGAGATTCAACGTCTCTATCAACTTCGCCACGGGCCCAAAGGTTGATCAACGTTGAATTTTTTAGTCTTATAAATTAATGTTTATTATCTGATCTTCCTTGGCCGGGTCCATGAGAATTGTCTGAAGATAGCAGTGTCAATCCTACCCAATGCCGGCCAGGGGTTTACTTGGCCAAAAATGACAACAACTACTGAAGGAAGTAATTGTAGTGAATACAGTCAGGAGGTCCAGCGTTCATATCCGTCGCGGTTACAACCTGACGAAGGCCAGAGGAATAGTTGGTCGAAACATCGTAAAGCAACTAATAAAAAAGATGAGGATAATTGTCCGCAATGAATAAAAAATAAAATTCGTATTAATTATTATAAATCCAATCGACTATTTATTTTCATATTTTACATAATATATAATAGTAGTTGTAAAATACGCTTAAATATAAATATATTTCGTATCTTTTATTAAACAGCTAATTCTATATTAATTAATTATTATGCACAATATATAGGAATGATTTCTAAAGTTTTAAACAAGATTTGAATGCCATTAACTTAAACCATGACAAAATCATTTAGAATACACAATGATAATAATAAAATATATAAATCTCACTATGTCTGTGTGTGTGTCAGTCTCCGTTTTTAAATTGTATCTACTCCTAGACCGATAGTCGTTTGACGGCGTGCAGTAGCTCAAAAGATTGCATATAAGGTGCAGAATTTTATTAGGGGTGTTTAATTGATTAAAAAAATTGCTAAAGGATTCAAAAATAGGGGTTCATATTTGAGTGAAATGACAACTTAACGAGCAGATTGACAATGACCTCGCTTGCGCATGCGCACGATCTGTAACAAAGGTTTATTTATTAAATTTACCAGATAATAAACACAACTGTTTCATTGGTGCAACACGTAGCGTAATCGATTACTAAGGCCAACATTGCGGGTTCGATCCCCACCATTTCTTTTTTTCTTTTTGTTATATTCCGATATTCTGGACTTTTAAATGTTACGTAATAATTAGAAAAGACTACATTTATATAAAACAAGGCCGATAGCCATTAGTTGCGCGCTCTCGTGTAATGAAGGAATGCTTGAATATAGGATTGACATGAAATTCTTAAAGATAAACTAAAATGACCGAAAAATGGGCTGAAATGACTTAAATAAATAAAAAGTAAATGACTTAGAATGACTTTAATGAACTTAAGGATGAATTGAATAACCTTAAGAATGACTTAAATGCTTAAAAATAATTGGAATCCTCCAAAAAAAACTTGAATGATCTAGAGAATGACTTGAATGGCTTTGAGACTGACTGATTGTAAAGTGGGTGATCATTTTACATTAACTTAATACAGAAAAGTAATCCCCGCTGTATATCACAAATTACAAACATAAGTACAGCATGTAGTAAGAACAGATACTACACTTTGATCTTGGCCAAAAGGCAATGAAAACGGTATTTATTTGCTCCCCCACAGAACAAATTTGGCACAAGGCCGATTTTTAATGTGAGGAGTGAGGGGAAATGGGGACCAAATCCCCAGGGAATAGGGGAGCTGGATAGTTACAATTGGTATGAAGGGTTTCCCCTACATTGACCAAAGTCTTATATGTGGGGGTGATATTTATTTACTCCCCCACTGAGCAAATTAGGCACAAGGCCGATTTTTAATGTGAGGAGTGAAGGGGAAATGGGGACCAACTCCCCGGAGAGTAGGGGAGGTGGATAGTGACAATTGGTATGAAGGGTTGCCCTACATTGACCAAGGCCTTATATGTGGAGCTGCTCCCTCATATGGTCGTTGCTTGCAGTATCTGCCGTAACAGATACTGCACTTTGAGCTATTAAATCCTTTATTCATGTTAAAAATTCATTGAACATCCACAATGAACAAAAAAACTTAGTCACATGGTCAACTCAAAAGGGGGGATTATGGGGGTTGGTCATCCTTGTCACTCCAGAATTTAAAAAAAAAGTAATTTATTTGCTTCCCCACCAAACCAAATTAGGTACAATGCCGTTTTTAATGTGGGGTAAAAACCACATCCCCTAAAAGTAGGCAAAAAGGGGGCATTCTGGTTACCAAAAACTAATAATTGTCCCAGTATAGAGGGTTTCCCCTCCATTGACTGGGACAAAGTACCTTAAGTGCAGCATCTGCAGAACAGATACTTCACTGTGATCCTAGCCCGAAGGCCAAGAACAGCAGAAAAAAGGCAAACCTCTTTTTTTGATCTTGGCCAAAGGCCAAGAAAAACTTAAAAAACTAAGAACAGTCTATTAACAACAGACCTTTGTCTTAACCAAAAAGGCTAATCACAAAAGTGTAACGGACAGACCGACCGACCGACCGACCGACCGACGGAATGACTTCTGGAGTCGCTTGCACCCGACTAAAATACGGAAAAAAAAATTTTGCTCTACATAACGAAAATGGCATATTACAAATATATAGGATATATTATATATTGGCTTATTTGTGGCATTCCAATATTCACGTAAATAGATCAAGTAATGGTATTTTGTATTGAATTCATACCTAAACTCTTTAACCGATCATTATGAATGTTATTTGTGTATATGTTTATATATTCCTATGTATTGGATTCACTCCTAAATTAATTAACTGATCATTATTAATTTGATTTATGTATATATATTTGTATTTTTGTATGTATTGGATTCACACCTAAACTAATGAAAAGATCATTATTAATTTTAAGGATATGTATATGATTATGTATTTCTATTATTGGATTCACTCCAAAACTAATTAACCGATCATTATGAATTTTAATTATGTGTGTATATTTATATATTTCTACGTATTAGATTCCCTCGAAAACTAATTAACCAATCATTATGACTTTTTTTAAATGTGCATATGTTTATATATGTATATGTATTGAATTCATTCCTAAACTACTTAACTGATCATTATTAATTTTAATCATTAACCATTAAATCATTTCTCTCGAGTGGCTTCCGGGCCTTGACTTCCTTGTAAAAAATATGTGCATATAGTTATGCATTTTTGTGTCTTGGATCAACTTCAAAACTAATTAAGTGATCATTATGAATTATATGCAATGTATATGTTTGTATATGTCTATAGATGTCATATTCCAAAAATCAGATACAATATTCACTTACTGTTAATGTATTCATGTGTACACGGAATCTAATCCAAGTAATAAGGAATTGGACAGTATATTTGACTCATATGGAAAACTTATGTCTGTAGTTTCATCTTTATCTTCTTCTCTTCTATCTTCTTCTCTTCTCTTCTCTATTCTATTCTTCTTCTATATAAATAAAATGAACTCATTTTTTCCCGCTGATTTTGACCTTAATAGGATTAAAAATCAAGATATTTCATGCAAATATAATATGCACAAACGGCAGAACAATATCTGAGGTGTGTTATAGGCTTATTATTTCTCAAATTCCTCGATAATCTTAGATTTCTATACTTTTTCTGCTGAGAAGTCACGGCCAAAATCGGTTAAGATCAATGGAAGTGGTAAAATATTTTCTCTCTAATAAATTCCTCCTCCCCCTGCCACCACTTAACACCGTTTGGGGATCGTTCACAAGGAACAGTTGAGAAGAGAACACCGGTTTGGCTTCGTAGTTCTTTCATGTGAAGTTATTTAAAATCACTAAACTAAGCTGCAGTGCTCTGTGGCGTAGTGGTTAGCGTGCTGGACAATTCACATTATATTTTCACGTTCGCGCCGACCTACCGTAGTCGTGTTTTTTTTTTTTTTTTTTTTTTTTTTCCTAAACAACTGGAATGGACTTTTCTTGGTGGCCGAACTGTTAACGTTGCAGATGGTTTTTTTTTCACACTTTATTTTCCTACTTTTACTCATGACTCCGGGTTTGATCCTTCCTACTTACCTACCATAACATTTTTTAAAACTCCCCCCGTCCCGGAAACAACCACTCGGGCAACGCCGGGTACCCCCGCTTGTATTAGAAATAAGATACTTGCACAGTATCCTACCCAAGAAATAAGGTACTTGTGCAGTATAGTACTCACATAAAAAAACAAAGAATGTCATAGCTGTGACGTAATAAGTTATTAAAATTGTAGATCCCGTTAAATATTCGAGTAATATAACTTACATCTAAAAAATATAATATGCTTCTTCACTATAGCACTCAGATAAAAAAAAACAGATTCTTACCCCGTGATGTACAAAACATTTAGCACAACAGAAAATGTCGTAAAACTATTGAGTTCGTTCATTTATAAATTAGAAAAGTTTCTTGTGCAGTATCCTACCCAAGAAATAAGGTACTTGTACAGTATAGTACCCATGTGAAAAACAAAGAAAATTTTACTTGCGACGCACATAAAAGTAGTCAAAACCGAAAATCATGTAATATATTCGTGTAGTATGACATTTATATAAGAAATAAGGTGCTTCGTTACTATAGCACTCTGATATAAAAACAAACAAATTCTCACCTGTAACACACAGAAGTGTTATCACAATAGAAAATTATGTAAAATTATCGAGTAGTTTCATCTATATCTTAGAAATGGCGTACTTGTACATTATCCTACCTAAGAAATAAGGTACTTGTATTGTATAGTACTCATATGAAAACAACAAATAAAATCCTAACATTGACGTGCATAAAAGTTATTAAAACCAAAATTCAGGTAGTATGACTTTTTAAATGAGAAATAAGGTTCTTCTTCACTATAACACTATGATATAAAAACAAAATCTCTTACCTGTGGCATAGGGAAAAATTTGCACAACAGAAAATTATGTAAATTATTTTAAATATG
The DNA here is from genome assembly GCF_053919585.1 of Euprymna scolopes. Taxonomy (NCBI): domain Eukaryota; kingdom Metazoa; phylum Mollusca; class Cephalopoda; order Sepiida; family Sepiolidae; genus Euprymna; species Euprymna scolopes. The sequence goes on from NC_136513.1 coordinate 98,835,238, forward strand.
TATTGTACATTACCCGCCCTAGGCAAGGACATTTTTTTCCATATATGTGCTGTAAATTTCCTGTTCTAGGGAAGGTACAATTATCTCATATATATAATGCCCGTCCTAGGATAGGTGAAATATTCTGTTGTTCAGGATAGCAAATGATACATAGACATAAAACATTCCTCTATCCTAAGAATAACAAGAATGTTCAAAAGTTTTCTTATACGGCCTCAAGAAACGCCGGGTGGCCTTGCTAGTTAAGCTATGATTGTATATTTGTGCTTTAGCAGATCTAATATTATAGTTGACTTTCTACTGCAAATTGAGGTTTTCAATGGTGACAACTTAGCAGCTATTTTTGCCGACTAAAACTGTTGTCTTAATTGCTAGTAAAGGCAAAATAAGTTTCTACTTTTTATTAAGAACTTCAAAAATTAATACAAACCTGTTTGTGCGTAGTATGCAAAGATCCGAGTTGAAAAAAAGAAGAAAGAAAAATAAAATAAGTTTCCGCCTTTTCTGTTTATATGTTTGCGATATTGTCCTATATCATACAAATAAGATGCTGCCGACTGGATATAAAACGCATGATTTTTAAGAGACTGCGTTGTTTATGGATTTGAATGTTATAGTAGCAAGTTTTGTCAGCAAAATATTGAGATTTGCAGCTGAGTTTTTGGTAGCAGAGCATCGAGATTTGAAGTAGCGAGATTTTTTAGTAGAACATCGCGATATGGGGTTGAGTTTTGGCAGCAGAGCGTCGAAATTTGAAGTAGCAATTTTTTGGCAGCAGTGTGAATTCAACAAATTAAATCAAATCAAAATCAAATCAAATCGAAATTCCACAATACCAAATATTCTACATATCAATTTCAAGCGTGTATATTAAAGAGAAAAGTTTTGTACTCAACAGTCCGCTTACACAGACGAGTTTACTTGCATGTATTTACTAGCAAGCCGCTCTGCGTTACTCGCTCGTTAAATACCACATATTCAACTTGATACATATACCGTATTTATCATTATAAACACAAGTTGGTTTTAATTATTATATGTAATATCTATTACAATAAAATTGTATACTTGCTTCTTTGTTTTTCAATAGTATGTAATTAATATATACGAAAAGTAAACTGTTGGATTAATTTTCATATTGAAAAAGATTTAATTACTTTGATTTCCGCATATTTTCTATATTATTTTTCTTCTACTGATATCCACACTGAAATAACCCTTTAATTTAAATATTTTCTTTAAATATTTTTAATCATTAACTCGATGTAATTAATCGTTTTAAAGTATGTGTTTAACAATGTTATTTAATGCTGATTTGATTAATTTTTTTATATAATTTATTTTTAATTATTTGCTGAGTCGAAATAAATACAGTTTAGTTCCGTTTAAAACAGAAGGAAACTTTATTCATTTAAAAGATAAATAACAGATTTATGAGTGTATTTACAATTTAATTAGGGTGTATATTGCTCACAGGTTTTCAAATTTTAGAAGAAATTAAGAAATATAGATGCATTCTTATGTATAAATAGATGTATGTGTGTGGTTGTCTACGTAATATTTAACAAAAAAAAAGATGCTATATTTATTCCGAAACTCTGGCGTTCAACAACTGAACGTCATTATTTGAATGATTCGCCGGTACTACTATGATTAAATAAAAAAGCAGTTAAAAAATCGTTCTTCGTTTACTGTTCATTCTACAGACTTAGATTATACTTTTTGGGTTGTTAATTTTGATCTATTTGTCAACATAAAAAATCTGAGTCGTTGTATGTGAACATTGACTCTTATGATCATTTCGTCTAACCCTAACCCTAAACTAACACTAACCCTAACCTAATCCTAACCCTAACCCTTACCCTAAACTAACCCTAACCCTAACCCTAACCTAACCTAACCTAACAACACTTTATCTGTTCATCTAGATTTTTAAGCTTTAATGTTTAATTCACTTTTTGTTTATTTTTCATTCGTTTTCCAGATTTCATGAACTCTTTACACTACAACTTTTTTCCAAGTTTGACATGCAGTTCGCATTTGTTCCATAATTTTCATAATATAATAGTGTTTCATAATATTCGTTTGCTAACATCTTTCCTCTACTGAGAATAAGGAATTTCTTTGAAACTCCGCGGATTAGGGAAATCTAAATATCACTTATTATAATATCCTATCGAACAATAAATACCTGCAAAGTATATAAAATTTACAGTTTAAAATTTTTGTTATTGCATGTCTTATCTTAGTGTAATTGAGATTTTTATTCAGTTGAGATTAATATATCAATATTTTTCTGCATATTCACTTTAAGTTTACAAGAACCTTGGCTTGGAAATTATATATATATATATATATATATATATATATATATATATATCCGAAAGTACGTACATACGTATGCTTATATATGTGTGTATATACGTTTTGATCAAGAAACCACATTAATCATTTTGCACACGAGTTCATTATGATGATTGAGTTGATATATATATATATATATATATATATATATATATATATATATATATATATATATATATAAGAGGATGTGCCACTTTCCGTTCGAGTCAACTATTCCAAGTAAAATTGCAAAATTCTTAGCCGCAACTTTACATTACCATCAGCGACCAGTCCTCGTTCAAAAGAAGTCGTGGTGGAGGATGAGGAGGCGTAAGCCTAAAATATCTCGCACCAACCATCATAATTGACTCGTGTGCAATATCATTAATATCATTCCAGTCACCTGTAATAGTTTACCATATCTCGCCCGGAATTTCTTTCCCTTTCTATCGTTAGGCAACTCAAATTTTCTATGCATAAAACTACTTTTTGAGAGTCGTATTATTTGGACTCTTCTTAATTGAGTGTCATTCCTGCAATGTTTCCGTTGATGTAACCTCCAACATGTCGAAATTGGATACTTTGGATGGAATTTTCGGACAAAACCTTTCATTTACTTCTGGGAGGTAGCCTACTGTTGTTATGTCAAGCATAACGGGATAGAGGCTTCAATATATTCGCAATTGTGTTTTACGGTCGCCCACATTCTCAAGAGAATATCACTCTTAGAATTTATCTCTCCAGAACGCAAACCACTGCATATCCTTTCAAAAGTATGGGGTTACATCGATGGAAACATTGTGAAAATTGCACTTCTGATGAGAACAGTAGTCCGAAGAATCCAAATAATACGAATAAATAATCCTCATCTAAATAATTCAGAAACGCAGTTCTTGAGTTTCATCTTTGTGGATCACAATACTTTGGAATTGCTTCCCTACAGATTATATCATTGTTGTCTACAAATACTATGCCAACAAATGCTCATTAAATTTTCACCAACAGTGGATTCTGAGCGTCAACTAAAGGATATATATGTTTTGCGATTATTAATGGAATTGAAACGTGGCCATTGAGAGTTGAGGACATGTGCTGCATGGATAGTCCTAGCATAAGTATGATAGAATTGGTATGTAAGAGTTGCTTTAAGACAGGTTTAGATCTGATGGCAAGAAGAGTAAATCTTAAACATATAGAGTAATTTTGTGTACAAGATGACATTTAGATCGGTTATTTGAAATAATATTTGAGAATTTTAACAATTGAGACGTGGCTTTAAAGACAGAATCTACGGAAGCGTTGAGAATAGAAAACAGAAAGACTTATCAATGGAACGCTTTGTTTGGAAATCCATTTCTAAAAGCTGCCCAACACAGGTTAAGTATACATATTGATGTTACAATGGAGGAGTAAGGGAACCATAGCTACTTATGAGGGTGGTAAAAATATACCAAATAATAGTAGGGTAATTATAATAGTACGGAAGATAATAGTAATGACAAGTATAATAATAGTAGTAATAATAAAGTCTTCATTATAATTGATATCATTATTATCACTCCGTAATTACACCATAATTGCTACTATTATCTCCATCTTCACTGTCATTAACAGTAATTTGGAATTAAATTGTATCACAACTATTGGTAACATTATATTTAATATTTAAATTTAATGTTTACTTTTAATTTTGCCTTTATTTTTATTTTGTTTATTTTATTCTATTTTTCTTAATATTAATTTTTTTTCATATTTAATTTTACATCTAATTTATGTCCAACTTTATTATTACTACTATCATTATAATTGTCATTACTATTATCTTCCGTACTATTATAATTACCATACCCCCATTTTAACATCAATATGCATACTTAACCTTTTACATCAAGTTATATGCACTCATAGTCATTGCCACCCTAATCTCCAACCGCCCCCTTATGATCATACACCATATATCATAACAGTAGAAACTTATAAATATATTGCAGCATATTACCTTCCAGTTTTACAATTTTACATACCCCCCACCAAATTAATCAAAAATTACCCGCTCCATAGAAAATAGACACCCCATAAACCGTTAAAATAAATCACCAAACATCAGCAATACTATTCAACAATACTATTCAACCATAACACATTTACCCCTTAATCGCAATACCATGTTAAAGACAATGTATATTCTTATATATCATACTATATATAATACGCTTCTCCTTATTTATTTAGAATTTATTAAAGCTTCCAGCAACACTCTATAATTCCTCTTAATCTTTTTCATCCCTAAGGAACCTTACGATAGACGCCGCATCCCCACCATGCGACCTAGCACCTTCTCTACTCTTCCGATGAGAAGCATTAGGCTTCGAAATGCCCTGGCATAAAGAGTCCCTTCTATCCCCCAAATTTTGCCTGTATTCCATTATTCAATAAATGATCCATTCTATATCCACCTATATATAGTTTTGTGTCTTCATTTCATTCTCTTGTTGTCCTATTGTATAAGCTCCAATAATTATTATCCAGCTTGGTATTATCCGGATATGTCTCCTTTTGTGGAATTGATCTTTCTCTTTTCTCTTTCACTTAAAGCTATATATATATATATATATATATATATATATATATATATATATATATATATATATATATAAAGCTGAACGTCTGTGTGTGGGTGGCTGGTCACGAATAGGCTCCTATATGGTTGACCATTATAGAAAACTGATCACATATAATGATAGAAGAAGTATCGAGACACAGGAGTGGGTATTTTTAATCTAGCGTAATGATGATTCCTTAAAATTGTGGGGTCTGCGTACGCGCCTGGTCCTCACAGTATGGAAATAAAAAAAATAAAAATTTAAAAAAACCTTTACAAGTGTTTTTGATATAAATGTACATAATAATACTTTGATAAGTATGTTTTAACTTAAATAGAGATGGTATAATAAAATTGTGCGGTCTGCGTTCGCGCCTGGCCTCCATAGAATGGAAATAGGCACAAACTTTAATAAAGACTTTTCATATCTATTTGCGTAAGTATATTTGATAATTATGTTTCAGTTTGAAGAAATATGGTATAATAAAATTATGGGGTGTTCGTTCGCGCCTAGCCTCCATAGAATGGCAATATGTCACAAAGTTTAACAAGTTTTTTTTTAATATAGATCCACAGAATATTGTGATAAGTATTTCAGTGTGAACAGGTATGGTATAATAAATTATGGGGTTTATCTATTTTATTTTTACTTTCATCATATTTTGTTTTGGTTTTGATACCCCACAATTCGAAGCTATCTCTTTAAAACCCTTCCTTTTCATAACCTATCAAACTTTCATAAATCAGAGTCCGTTTTCTGTAGGCTGTTTTTAAACCCATTCGACGGGCACTTTTGCTAGTATATATATATATATATATATATATATATATATATATATATTTCTTGATATTTTTTTGTTTATTTGCTATTACAACAGTCGACCCCCCCCATTAATTCGCTATTTGGATACCCCATTCTAATATATTTTTCAACTCTAGTTGCTTAAATCAAAGAACTGTTAACGTATAGAGCCTCTTTTCTACTTACCATTGCCCGCCAAAGATGTCTCTTTTTTCTTCATAGACTAATTCTTGTCAAGGCTAAAACCAGTAAGTATCGCCTTTCTTTACGATAATTATTATTCGGTTTTCAAAACCCCTTACATATAGCGTCTTTATTCTTAGTCTTACATATATTTATTCATTTAAAACAGGTAAAATATGCATCGTTCCCCGTGAGTTTACAGTGATCGAGGCATAAAGAAATGAGATCAGCATTTACCCACCCCCTCGCATTTGTCCCAAAAAGTCTCCAGAGGACGTCTAATCCTGGTGAAAATGAAAAAACTGTGCATATATAAATTTGAGTTCTGCACCATAATAAAAAAGAAAGCACTAATCTATCATTCGCCACACCCCGCATTTCGGCCCAAAACTTCCCATGGCCTTAATATATTTACATTTGAGTTCAGCACCATGCAAAACTGCTAAATAGACATACGCATAAAATTTTGGACAAATATGGTAAAATAGTCCGAAAAATAATTTTTTGTTTAGCCATAAAATAGAATTATCGCGAAGTATAGACAAACAGAATTATATAGAAATCAGTTACTTACAAACTTGTCAGAAATTTTTATAAAACCCCAAGCCAACAATTTATTATTAATAAGCACAATCATATCATGTTCAATGTTTATGCAAAATTTCCAAGCGTAGGTATTGAGAAAAGTTCGGACGGAAGAACAGACGCAGGGACAAGGATGAATTTACAGGTCTATCCTCTTTTTGTCGGGGGAAAATTACTTTTAAAGCAAAAGAAAATCTTTTTGCAAGACAGAATAGACGACACTATGATTCCAGCACCGAATGTTTATCCGTTTTCCACTAGATATTTGGTACCTTTCGATGTACAGCTATCTCAGCTAGTTTCGTATATGTGTGCATAATCCAATTCGATCGTCTTGTTAATTGTTTGTTTTGAAATTCATCTTGCGTGAAGCTGACATCTGACGTAATCTGAGAAGACATTTTCATTTCCTTTAAGAATAATCAAATGTCGATATGGCGACATCAAGAAAGAAATAGACAATTTTTTGGAGGGGGAATGAAAGCAGAGAAAATGCGCGAAATCGATGAGAAAAATGTTGAAAGATATTTTCTGTGGGTGTTAAAAAATATAGTAAAGAAGGTTCGCTGTTTTGAGTTCGAGTATAGACTGACCATTTATGATACAAATCACTTGTACACATCGATCAGTGGAGATTATAACGATAGTTTTTTTTCCAGTTCTTGCAAATAGGTGTCGACGTTCTCCTACATAAATTGTCTGCCTGGAGAATGTGTGTGTCGACATAATTACGGCATATGAAACACAGCATTTCCATTACATTAAAAAATACTCTTATTCAGATGCGTGAAAAAGTACAATTAAATTACTCCACCAAGGTTTAGAGTTTTTTATGGCTAATATAAAGATAGACAAAGGGGATAGAGATAAATTATATTTTGATCGGAAATCATTTATGAAATAGTAACACAAAAGGAAAAAAAATATAAAGCATCATTTTATTCCATCTGGATTTTATTTATAACATTTCGAATGAAAATATAAACGGCATATCTTGAGCAATGATTGATTCATTTTCATAAGTCAAAATGACTTTGTTAGACGATGTTTTTTTTCCGGATGAAGAATACTGAATCAAGCCGGCCCAGAGCTTTTCCCACAATCTTCAGGTGGGACCTAGGCTTAGAGCAGACGACCTCCTCGATGTTCTAGATTCTTAAAGACAACCAGCGACTTTCATTACTACGCTACAGGCACATAAAAATCCATAAGTGTGTAATCGGATGAATTCTAGGAAGAAAAATATTGTGACTGGTTAAATCGTAGAAATCTTTCAAACAGAAAATGTGAGGTTACTTGAAATTATAATACAATAACTAATTACTGTTAGCACATTTATCATTTTCTCTATCCAATTTCTCCACCTAGTGTTTGATAGTAGTCGACAGCAACTGAATCTGATTTTCTTTTCGAAATTATAACGAAACATGACGCACCCTTTATTGAAAACACAATCACACACACACACACACACACACACACATATATATATATATACGTGTGTGTGTGTGTGTGTGTGTGTGCATATATATAATTATTTTACATTCGAAACACAAAACACTATATATTTTTTAAGTTTTTCTTTCATAATAATTCATTTTGTCTTACACGTATTTCGGTGAATGACGTTGGAAGACCGAACGGCTCATCGGAGATAGATATTTTTTACTCGCAAATAAAAAGGAGTTCCACAAAAGTGCCTAATGAGAAAGCAGCGAAGAAGTATTCGTATTAAAGTATTTATGGTTTAACATTAAATGTTATGCTTCCTGTCAAAGTATTCATTATGTAGAGTTTGTAAAACATATATGCTCATTAAGGTACACGGGATATTTTACGTTTCACCTGGTGATGATTCGTCAGTGTATTTCATGGAACCGGGATTACTTCGTGTATTTATATATTTATTTATATATGTATTTGGTTTGCTTGTCAGCCAATTAGATTATTTGTTGTCCACGCATCCAATAAGCATGCGTTTATCAGGGAGAACTTCACTTGAGATGTAGTTTTTCTTTTTTTTTTGTGTTTGTTTTTCTTTGTGTTATATTATGCCAGTTCAACACCAATATAAAAAAGAGACATGATAAGGTCGCTTTGGTTTCACACTTGTATATATGAAAACTCTGTGAATTAGACCATTATCAGAAATCGTAGAAGCATAAACCAAAATTTTAACAGGAAAATGACATTGTCAAATATTTTAAGATAATAGCATACAAACTGGCAAAGTCCTTAAAAAATAAAAACCTGACAATTTTTCTAAAGAAAAACAGAATTGGCTGAATCATTGCCATCGCATGTCTTTTTGATACCAGAGTACAAGAGTAAGAACGGAAGTTTGTTAGATCATGGATATGTAAAGACAAGGTGATTCCCATTGCAGTTAAAATTTTTCAGCCCATAAAAAGCCACCATAAATGGTTTAATCAGAGTGACGTGACAATGTAGCCATGATGCTATAAAACTTCATAATTTTTTTACATGAGAATCACCACTTCTCAGGGCTCAAAAGAAACTTGAGGATAAGGGTTAATGAATGTACAGTAATCAAGAGGAGCATGATGTATACATCGTTAATAGTGGAAATTTGATGAATTGCATTACGTAAGGGGGTGGCTCATAAAGAATTTTTCACGTTAAAAACAGATATTGTAGTCAGTTGGAAGTCAAAAAAACGGAAAAGAGTTCCATAGGCGTGCAGCTCTAAAAAAAACGTTTTCTTCATTTAATCTACGTTTAGGTTTAGGCACAGATAAAGAGTTGGGTAAATTATTGATAGTGGTTTCAGAGACGAGAGTTTTTCGTAAACATTTAGAACATGGAGTAAAGTAAGTGAATAAGTAAATCAGTATGGATTCTACCAACTTAAGATGTCAGATGACAAAATCAATTAAATTAATTCTCAGCCCCCAAATTGCTAATTTAATTTTTAATAATAAATAGTTTATTGTTAAGTTGTTTTATTGATTTGAAAGAAAACATAATTTATATCCTTAATTTTTTTAAATAAGCCATCGTAGCACGTCATGGATCTGTCTGATTAAATTAATTATTAAATCATAGACGCCTTCTAGTAATCAATAGACCGAAAACATCAAACTGCCTGAATTATCTCCCTTTAGCTGTTATATGAAATAAAATTGACTCAGTTTCCAACAGAATTAACTAGTAGCAATTAGCAACATAATTGGATTATCTTCCTTCATAATTGTCTTTAGTAACGATATGAAAACGTATTCAAGTAGGATGACAATGAATTTTAAAACATTAAATAATAATAAATAGATTAGAATACCTCACTCGAAATGTTGTACAAGGATTTATACATATAATACAGCCTTTTTATTTATTCTCATATTCAATTAAACTTTAAACCTAAGATGGTTTTATATATAAGTACTAAAATAACGATAATCTGTAAACATTACTTGTCACTAATACGAAACTACAATTAACCGTAACATCATTGCAAGGTTGTTACGGCCATACTATAAATATAGAAATAAAAATTAAAAAAATATTTTTATAAAAAAAAATTATTATTGGGAAACAAAGAAACAGCGAGATCTAATTTAGGAACTCAACGAATGGGATATATAAAAAAAAATCAAATGGCTTAGGGTTTTTGTGGAAACTTCTGATGATTCTGTTCTTAAATAAGGATACGAAATTAGGCGATATAATTATATTGAAGTGGGCTTTTCCGTAGGTACAGCAAAGGTAAATGTTTCTCACATGCTTTTCCCGTTAAGGGAATTTTTCCTTTTTCTTTCTATTTTCTTTCTCTGCAAAAATGCTCTATTGTCAAAAGTTTTTTTTATTAATAAAGTCTGACGAAATGCTGGTTTTTTAAAATTTTCAAACGATATAATGTTTGACATTGTCAACTGGGTATAGAAACAATTGTAACGTAAAACGAAATACACTTTTTGTTGCCATCAAAATCTTTTTTTAAGTCGTGATTTTGCTTCCACGGTATATTAATGCTCAATTATTAAATATGATAATTTTGTAGCATACTCCTTAAGTCAACTCTTTTTGGCTTAAAACTCATAGGTATATGAACATTTACTGAATTACACGAACTCAGTATATTACATACAAGTCTCTCTCTCTCTCTCTCTCTCTCTCTCTATATATATATATATATATATATATATATATATATATATATATATAGGAAAGAATAAATAATGAAAAATTGGAAATTAAGACTACAACTAAAAAATACGAATAATGGTTTAAAACAAGAATTTTGGTTTGCACGGTACCCAAGATGGCCAAATTGTAAGAACGTGGGAGGAATTACTGGTGCTCAAACGAACGCACCGAGTTTATCATGTACAAAATTAACTAGTTGTAACATCAGATGTAAATCACATCTGACGAGTTGGTGAGAAAGAAAATTTTTATGAAAACATAAAATCATAAAATTGTCATCCTATTAACAAAACGGCTGTAATGCAGAGATCTAAAATGAAATAAACAAAAGTTATATAAAAAAAATGTAACTTTGAATTTCAGCAATGTTCTGTGTACTCTCTCTCTCTCTCTCTCTCTCTCTCTCTCTCAAAGGACAGAGAGAGAGATAGAGACGTATTTCCTTTTATATTTATTGAGCCGAGTACATTCCTTTTTGGCCTAATGTACATTTTCTTTAAACATTTGCATTTTTCGTTCTCATCCAATGTCCGTTACATAACTTCTCGACGACTTCCTAAAAACAAAACAAAAAAATAACGCACTCCTGAAAGATACCTCCTTTGCTGAAAAGTATTAGAAACAATAGTTTCATGATTAATTACCGTTCATTTTAAAATTTTATTTTATCGGTAGATTCATTAATTAAATTCTTGATTACGTCATAAAAACAAAACAAAAATACCTACATCTAGAATGATTTTTTTCATTTAAATAGACAAGGACAAATGCTTTTATGATTATTGATTACCGTGCTTTTTGATATTTTTATCGGGGGGGGGTCCATTTCTTAACTTATCGAGTTTGGATGTGTTTAACTAAGGAGCCCTAATAAGAGCGAAACTAAAATTTTTGACTTCCGGTATGTTGCTTATCACACCCGTGTAAGCTGTGTTGTTGCTTGATTGTATCAATATTTATATCATCTCACATCTATATTAGTTCGTTCGATAGATAAGTTTGTTTTACGTGTAAAAGTTCTACCCGTGAAACATCATTTTCAGGCTTAAGTAATTGGGTGTTAAGACGACGAAGTTACATTTCATATCGGAATTAGTCGAGGTTTACTTGATCTCTTTTAAGTAATAGACTTCATTGTGTGTTCTGCAATTGCTCAGGTAACAGGGTATTCGCCTCACATGCAAGACATTCGAGTTTCAAATCCTATGTACTGCAACTTGACTGTAGAAAGTTGGAGGAAATCACAGTCACAGTGATAGAGTCAGTTAGAGACCACAGTAAGTCAGCGACTTAATTGAGCTGATGCCCTTAGAGGCGAAGGGGGGAAATGTAGGTCATGTTGCCATACAAGGTTGAATTCCTGAGTCATCAATCAGCCTGTTGATGAATAAAGAATCACCATCTATATTTTGTAACTGTTTGTCTTCGTGTTGTCATTATATCTGAAATGGAACACGTACATCAAGTCTGTTGCCAAGATCGCTGGAAAGATGGTGGGATCCTTCTACCGCTCCAGAAGATATCTCACTACTGATGCAATTCTCTATCTATATAAAAGCCAAGTACGTCCATAGATAGAATACTGTTGCCATATCTGGGCAGGAGCTGCTAAAACAGCCTATCCTGCCTTGACAGAGTACAAAATAGACTTCGTGGCTTAGTGGAGGATGCCCTTTTCTCTACCCTGCAACCTCTCTCCCACAGAAGAGACGTTGCGAGCCTATCCTTGTTTTGTCGTTATTTCCATGGCAGGTGCTTGTCGGAACTCCAATCTCTGGTCCCCCCTCGCCAATCTTTCACGAAAAACACCCGTCTAGCTGAATCCACTGTGAAAAATTCCCCCCACTCTATATCTGTGCCTAAATCAAAACGTAGATTCCATGAACAAAGCTTCTTTCTTAGAACTGCACGCCTGTGGAACTTTGTTCCGTCTGCCTGATTCCCTCCGGACTACAACTTGGATGTGTTCAAGTCTAATGTTAACAAATTCCTAATGAACCGCCCCCTTAATTAAACACTTAATCAAATCTCCACACTAACGTAATGTACTTGCAATAACCCTTATCCCTGAGTGGCTTCCGGGCCTTGATAAGTGGTGATCACTGTGTAAAAAAAAATTGTTTCATCTATCATCATCTTAAATGAACATTGTATAACCCCCTGGAAGTATAATTGTTTGTACCTTCCTCCATCATTAGTGAAATATCTCCCCTTTGATGTAAAAGAACTGTTGCTGCCGTTTAAGCCATTATCATCCCTGTTCTAAATCCCCAATGTGTTATATGGGTCTCCATTATGTACCCCGACTATTCAAGAACCCCAGTATAAGTTAAGTTAAACATATATGTTAATATCAAAAACTCATTATCCATAATTACATGTATTACATGTATTTATAAACGTATATGTAGAATAAACTAACTTTATCTAGAGATTTTCTAGTCTTTCTTATATGTTATGTAAAATGCTATCTCCTAGATTTCGTTGGCCGATGTTCATATTCTAAGTTGCATGGTTTTAAGCGAATTGTTGATACGTGTTTTTAGAAACAAGCAGTTTGCTTGATTTCATTTTTATAATCTATCGTACTCGATAGATTTTGTTAAGATAGTTATAGATAGAGAAATCGCCGTAATATTAACTTACACTCATATCTATTACTCTGTCATGCACGTATATAAGTGAGACTTTTATGCAAACCATGCTTTAGTTAAATCGTTATTATAAAGTATTTGTATTGTTCTATGTTGAATATTATATGTTCAACTTAAATAAGGGATGTTTTCACCACGAAATATTTTATATAATTTTTCTTGATCCATATAATTTCTTTTACATTCTTGATTACTTACTAGAAAAAACATAATTAAAGCTTTATATTTATCGAATATTTGCTGATTAAAAACTAATTTTTATTTAATCAAACACAAAACACTTCATGTACTATACCTTTTTCTGATATATTTAATATACTGCGTTATCTAGCGTTAGTTTATTGGTATCATTACTTTGAACACACTTTTTAAATTTACGATTCAATAATTTGTTTCTGTCGTTATTTTACTATTTCTCCCCGATGTAAACGATAAAAATTATGTCGGGCACGTTCATATCTATAATATCCATTTCCTTACCATTTTTATAGCAGAGTTTTATATATGTGTCTGTGAAAAAACGTGTTCGAATCAGAAGTATTCTCTATAAGTTTAAAATTGAATGAGTAAAAAAATGTAATTAGGGTCTTAGAGTAAAACGTATTCATATTGAAATTCCTAATGAATCGTAATAAGGTCGATAGAAAAAGCTTTTCTTTGTTAAATAAAGGGATTGAGTTCAGTTACAGTTAAAAAAAAATAGTACTATATTTCGACAAGGCTGGGGTAGAAACGGCGTGAACCAATAAATTACAATGCGCAGTTATAACTCCATGTACCTTCTTTTTCCTCTTCGCAAAACTGTTGAGTTATTGATCAATCAAACGATAGTACACCACGTCATGAATGTTGCATTGATCTCCAACCAAATGTACGGATTAGTGAATCTATAAACCAAGCACCGGACAAACCATAAGAGACTAGTGATAAATCTTAGGCCTTTTTTTCCATCTTTGGCACGAGAATCAAGACAAATCTTGTTTCCTTTAGCAATTACAATAAACCTTTTTAAGCACTGACAAACATGACTTATAATGCGCTACCTGAACGTTCATTCGTTCATAATCCTCGGCTTAATATTCTTAGGGAACACGTAGGAGTTGAAAATAATATATTGAGCTCATTGTAAAGAAGGTGGACTCTCCCAACTGTATTCCTATATATATATATATATATATATATATATATATATATATATATATATATATAAATCTATCTAGAATGGTGCATATACAACTAGTATCTTGCTCTTATACAAACATACTCCCCAATCTAATAGATATCTCAGTGTCAAGAAAGCTCTAACTCTGTCTCACATTCCGTTGTTGTATTCCTCTTTAAAAATATTTTAATGATATGCTGTGACGAACTCGCAGTACTTGTTAAAAATTCCACAGTTCATAATATATATTTTATTATGGAAGTTCTAGTTTGTTTGATAAAATAAATAAAACAGTACATAAACATATTAATAAGGAAAACAGTTCATAAATATTAAAAAAACAACAAAAACAGCCCATTCAGTTCAAATAAAGACTGTTTTTGTTTTTTTTACATAGGCATAACCACTTATCAATGCCCAGAGACCATTCGAGGATAAGGGCTAAGAGTGTACAGTAGTCAATTGAACAATATAGTAATTGTTAGTAATGGAAATTCGGTAAATGTGTTAATTTAAATGGCCCATCAAGAACTTGTTGAATAAAACTTCTATTTTTATATTTGTATCTAAAAGAAGGTATATTCTATGCAGTTTTGATCCTCCGTAGCTAACCGTTTAACTGTAATACGAAGAGAAATCTTTCGATTCCCTTCACAGTGTTCCTAGAGATATGTTTCCAAAAAGTAGATCCTTACATCCATAGAGGTGCAAATGCATTGTTTGCGGTGAATAAGTAAAATAAAATATAATTGCAAGTGCCATGTGATGGACTCAGGTCGTTAATTCAGCATCATCAATATAACTACGGCAAGACGAACAGCTTGTTTTATAGACGACGAAATTGACTACAAATTTATCAAATTCTATTGCATAATTTTAGATCTTGTGGCATTTGTTATTTAAGAGGAAATGCCTTTGGACGCATGCATGTGTCTCTTGTCGCGTTACGCCGTAGCACTCCCCGATCTTTCGATCGCTATGACAGCAAAAATACGTCAGATACTAGACTTCTTATTAATTTAAGCTAAAATCCTCAACAAAAACGGAACAAAGCAATAGGCGCCCACGTTCGAGTCAAATAGAACACCCACATAATCTCATTACGATGTTTACTCGGCTTTTCGTTTTATTATAAAGTATGCCAATTTAATTATATATTTCTGGTTATCAAAATTATATTTGTGAAAAATAAACCCACAAAAATATTTTATCGTTTAAATTAACTTCACTAAAATGCATTTGGATTGTTTGTATAAAATACATCTACAAAAATATTACTTATGAAATGAAATCAGCTAATCAAAAGCGTTTCGTTTTTGTTATATAATTTTTGTTAATAATTTTACTAAGTGTTTTTTGTGATATTGCCATCTTATTTAGTAACAACTATTTATGTACATCAATAATTCATATTGCATAAAAATCTAAAAAATATATAATGCATTTCGTTACACTAAATTTACTACCAATTTCTTGTTGAACCTTTACTTGTAATTCGTGAAAGAAACCTATTTTGGACAAAATATTTCATTCATGAAAATTGAACTAAGTTATATGTAAGACAAAGTTTATAAATAACACTGAGGTTAATTTTTTTGTTTGTTTGTTTTAATTAACGAGAGTGGATTGTTCTTGTTCTATCAGTAATGAACAGGTAAATATATTCAGTAATTTTTATTTTATTCTCAGAGTTAATTAATTTAATACTCGACTTTTAAATTTCCAGAAGGATGTTACTTAGAGGTGCTTATTTTTATCATGAATCGGCCGAGGACAACAGCATATTTTTTCGATGTTTTGACTCTCGAATGTGTATGCGTTGGTATATTATATGCTTTTTCTATAGCGTGGTATGGTTCTTAGTTTAATAAGTCAAAACAATGAAAAGAACATGCTTTTGTCATAGCCCTAATCATGAAGTAGGGAATTCACTATTACACGTATGTGTTTTAGGTTTGTAACTTTTTATTATTTATTTCTAAGATTGAAACTGTATCCAAAAAATATGCATGAATTAAAAAAAAATATATAATCCAGCAAAATTTCAATTAAATACTTTTTAAAATTATTTAAAAATTCATCAAATTTGACACAATTATAAAAACTATTTTTTCGCAATCATTTCTGGATGAGTATTCAAAAATCGTGTACAATTTGTCAAACAGGTAAACATAATAAACATTCGGACAGTATTCAAGATCCATAAATCAAAATGTTGTATTTACGTTTTAATTGACCTGCTTTTTTATTCTGTAAGGCGGATTCAACTGTAATTTCTCAACCTGTTATTTAATAACGGGGGGGGGATTGTTCTCGTTCTATCATTAATGAACAGGTAAATATAGTCAGCAATCTTAATTTTATCCTTAGTATTGTTCTTTATAACTATTCTGTTTTATTCCTAATAGTGTTCTTTATATCTATAACTTGCAGAGAGACCCAACGTTGCCCTACACTCCCATACTTTTATTGTTATGCGAATCGGTGGAATTGCCCATTTCTTGATTAAATCGATTGATGACCTGTTTTAGTTAGGACCCATCGCATTGTACCGAGAAGAAGGTTAACATACATCCCTCACCGTGACTATGTTCACAATACATTATAGTCTACATTGTACTGTAGTAGACCTATTGTAGATTTTATGAAATTACTATCTAGACGTCGACATTGCCTGGTCATCCAATACGCTTAAACATGGATATTTTATTTGATGCAGATTGCGTATGTATTATTATAGAATCAATCCTCTATTGAATATTGCATATTACGAGGAACAATTTGTCCGGTGGACTAATTCGCAAAAAAAACAAAAAACAACAAAAAAAAACAAATGAAAATATAAAATTAATAATGATAATGTCTGTGTTAGTTAATAATGATAATGTCTGTGTTAGTTTACGTCAGCTGATATTTGGAGTTTACGATCTAAAAATAGTCATTTTTTCTTTTGTAGATAAAAAATAAGAATTGTTACAGCGGATTATTTTACGTTACACCGGCCAGGGGAATATTTTTCGTTACACCAAAACATTCCCCTAGGAAAATTCTTTTAACCTATAAGAGAACAAATACTATTTTTAAGATCGGCTGTTTTCCTACAAATTTCTTTACAAAACCTATCTAAAAACATTTCCAGACATATAAAGGACCAGTGTGTGAAATTTGTAAAGGATAATCTTGACCGTTTCAGAATTTATGAGGGCAAAACTCACACACACACCGTGACTTTTATATAATAGTAGAGATTTGTATCAATGCAAAAGTCAAGTATCATAGTTCAATTGTATTCCAAACAGGATCTTTCATTTTGCCCGCCTACCTCTCTGATCAAAGAACAAACTGTTGATTGTATAAAATTATTTTTACATAATTACGTGAATTAAAGTTAAACGTACAAAAGTAAATCACCATGATCCAATCGTGCTCTAAAAGAAACATAAATTCCGAACGCACCCCTGTCTTATATAATAATCTACAGTTTTACTCATACAAACAGCCTTTCTGCTTGTGTGATAATAAATCTCCTTGAATGCGCTTGTGATGTTAGATTGTATAAATGTATGAAGTACTGTAGGAATAAAACATTTGATCAGTTTTTTTCAACTATCGATTATCGATACTTATCGGACGTATTCAGATACAGAACCTTCTAAATCACACTCTCAAATACATCATATACGTTTGTGCAAAATTTTCAAAATAATCGAATGTCATTTCTGAGTCTATAGGGAACTCATACTCGCTGACATAGATGAAGTTCCATTTATATAATAGTAAGTACAGATATATATATGTTAACACAAATATAAGCAATTGTTATACCTACATACACTAATGTGTCAACACACATATATATATATATATATGTGTGTGTGTATGTGTGTGTATGTGTGTGTATGTGTGTGTGTGTGTGAAAATGTGTAGGTTTATGTTTTTATAAAACAAACTTTATTTTAAAAAAATTACTGTGAAAATACGAGAACAAAATGGCGAATTAATGTGAACATTTAATCTCCGATTTATAATCGCTCTGCCTCAAAGAGGTATTAGCTTATCAGCGTGTGACAGGATCGGTTAGAAGTTAATTTCGGATCAATTTCCCTATCCAATCCGTTTGAAATCGTAAAAAATACTAATAAAAAATACTAATAATTACGCTTTTTAAAAGAAACAGGGCCAAAGATCGTTACGCATTTCCCCTTGATTTTATAAATCTCAATAGAGAAAAATCAACGAGCATTACTGGTCGGACTTTACTTCTGACGATTAAAGAGTCATAAATAGATGGCCGACGACAGAAAGTCTGTTTTGCTCGCTAATGAAATCAAAATATAAAAGATGATCCATACTTAATCGGTCGAATTACTGACATTGAAGAGAAATACAAAAAAAAAAAAAAACGAAACCAAATATTACATTGAATCATCCTACAACTATGAAATTATTTTGAACACAAACCCTAATACATATGTGTATCTAAGGTACTTATGGTTTTGTGATGCATAATTACGTCTATCTAATAGTATATACTAATTAAAATATAAAATAACATTATTATTTTTAAGGCATCGTTTTTTCCTAATACTACTATATGCTAAATAATATATATATATATATATATATATATATATATATATATATATATATATATACATTTGGATTATAAATAATTTTTTCAAATACTGTCTATTACTTTTTATGCATCGTTATTTCTGCATAATTCTAATTAACATAATAAATAATGTTTATTCTTTTGAATGCATTGTGATCATTATATGAGACTATATGCTAATAAATATCTCAAATGTTTTTTAAAATTATTTTCACTGCATCAATATAATACTATATGCTAATTAACATATCCAATAATGTTTCTTATTTTTATCGCATTATTATTGTATAGCACTATATGATAATTAATATATAGAACAAAGTTAATTACATTTAATGCATCGTTATTTCCATATGATTGTATATGCAAATTATTATATTACACCTTTCATCAGTATTTCTGTATGGTACTATATACTAATAAACACATCAAATTATAATTATTTTTAATGCATAGTTATTATTGTATCATACTAGTTGCTTATCTATAAAAGCGAAAATGTGAGTGTTTGTGTGTGCGTGTGTGTGTGTGTGCAATTTTTTTGTATGTCTGGCAAATTTTTTTCGCGGGGGGGGGGGGTACCGGCGGGTGCTATGTCTTAGAACTTTTTATATACTCCTTAGATTGTAATATCTATGATTTACGAACGCACGTCGCGTCTACATTTATTTTCAGCTACTTATCGCGAGCGGCATTTTCCCAACATCTTGTGGAGCGTAAAGCTTAACTGGCTTGAAGCCAAAGTTAAGTGCGTCATTTCTTTCTCTTATGCCGTGATGTGCGACCAAGTAAAATTTACACACCGATGTGAACTCATTCACTTAACTTTTTAATCGCTAATTTAAACGTTTTACACTTCCTTTGTCACCGTAGCGCAACAGTTAAGACTTCAGGTTTTCTGTCTTCGCCGTTACTCATTCGAACCTGTTTGCCTCCTAACACTTTTTTTTCCTTAACACACATCTGCATATTTTTTTGAAAAACGATCGTTCATGAATTAATCAATCATTTCTGATGGTTTTTATAAAGCGATTGGTTTTATTTAATTTTTATGAATAGTTTTTTTAATTCTGCTTTATATCTTAGAATTTGCGATGTAGACGTACTGTAATCCTTTCTGCGGAGAAGGTGGTTAGGACCTCTGTTTATCTGGAATTTTCGGCTCGTGTCGTCTAGTCTTCTCTGAGGTTGTTACATGAAATCTGGTATGATGAAAACGAATAACAAACTCACGCAGGCAGAACAATTTATGCACAAATGTTTTTACAAATATCATTCAGTTTTTTGTAAGTTTTTTCAAAGTCTCAAATCTCCTCACAGACAGCGGCAGACGGTTAAATGAGGAAAGTGGAGGTTCACGTCTCTTCTGGGGCGATCAAACACTCCGAAACTCCTTCGGGAACTCAACAAGCAATCTCATCTGACTAATTTTCGCACGACAGTTGTATATATAGTGAGGTATGTGGATGGGGTGGAAATTTCCCCAGCCAATAAGATTTCGCCACGACATCAAAAAGCCCCAGTTTTACGTGGGTACATTTCCCAAACCTGGGATTTGAATTCTGATTCTGACGAACGCCAAGGTCAGATGTCAGTTTTGACATCCGAGCTTGAGTTCACCAAGGCCAGACAATGTTATGTTTCAAGTTCCTGTTATCAACTTTTAGCTGCAAAAATATATTTCTCTGGTTTCAAACAATATCTATTTTGACATGAAATAAAATATATATATTTATCTTCTCTATCTTAAATCCTCGGGTTATCTGGCGTCATCCGGGAATGATAAGCTATCTCACTGTAGTTCTAAAGCTCCTCAATGGTGGATTACGTCACAGTACAAGCACATGGTTTGTTTATATATATACATATATTCATTTGTAAATAAAAACAAATTCACAAGGTCGCAAACATTTGGCATACTTATGTTTCAGCGAGATGATCGTTCAAAACCACAAGTCCTCGTCAGGCGACTTATTAAATATTTGCTTTTCACAGAATGAAAAATAAAAGTTCTATTTACTTAAAAAATGTTAAAAGTTTAAAGAGGGGGAAGGGGTCGTGTAACATATATACTCCAACAATTCCAAATAACGGCAGTAGGAAAAAAAGAAAAGAAAGAAAAGGGTCTGCTAGCTGAGCGGAAGGGGAGTTATTAGGAAATCATGAAACGAAGATGGCAGATGTAAAATGAGATTAGCGGCTGACAATGGGGAGGAGGGAGATGTATAGAAATTAAAAATATTTGGGTGGAGAAGGGTTTGATATATCGGTGGGCGAATTGGAGAAAAATTATCCTGGAAAAATCAGATATGTTCGTTAAGATATAGACGTGAAAAGTAATAAACAAGAATCTTATTTATGATTTTTATGATGGTAAGTGAGGAATCTAAAGAATATATAATGCAGTATAATTTGTAAGAAAGAAATATTAGTTTTCGCAAGAAATAATAGTATGCCATTTTACTTAGGAGTTATGTCGTGAAGGTACCAAATTAAATTCACATGGGAAATTAATTTTGCAGTTAAGTTTTCTATCAGCTCTAATAACAAAAATATATAATAATATATAATAAAAGAATTATAAAATAAAATATTACAACAACAACAACAATAATAACTATAATAATAATAATAATAATAATAATAATAATAATAATAATAATAATAATAATAACAATGAATAAAATTAAGGTAACAGAAATAGGATATTAAAAATAATATTAATGATAAAAAATGACATTAATGATAATACACAATAATTAAACTAAATATAATTATAACAATATTTATATTAATAATATTATATATTGAGCAAAGTAATATTAATGACAGTGACATCATTAACAAAATTGAAAATAAAATTAAAATAGAAATAAAATAAAAATTACGATAAATAACTGATGGTGAATAATAAAATAATAATAATAATAATTATAATAATAATAATAATAATAATAATAATAATAATATTAATAATAATAATGATAATACTAATAATAACAATAATAATAATAATAATAATAATAATAATAATAATATAAATTGATAAGATTTCATAAAATTAAAAAATAATGATTAAAAAGTGTGTAAAATTCAAAAAACACAGAAAATGGAAAGAAAATGAAATAAAATATAAAGTAATAATAGGAAAGTCTCATAGTGGTGAAAAAATATAAAATACGTAATAATTATATATAAAACAAGGATACCCTTGTTAATAGAAAAGTAAATTCAAATTACATATAATAAAAGCACGGCTGTATAGCTATAAGAGTAAAAATTAATTAAACTAAACAAAAGTGACTATACAAACGTACAGGGCAGCAACAAATAAGAAAAAGGATTGATAGTAGGGAATTAATTCGATATTAAGATAAAACTAAGGGGAAAGCTAAAATAACGAAGCAAGTTTATAGCTAAGTTTATAGCTAAGTTTATAACTAAGTTTATAACTAAGTTTATAGCTAAGTTTATAACTAAGTTTATAACTAAATTCATAACTAAGTATAAAGAATAGAAGAAAGCACTCGTTTGAATAAATAATTGATGTTGGGTAGAAGTTTGTTGATAGGGGTTCATTGTAACATATCCAACATTAATAACTGCGAACAGATAACGTTATATATAAAAGGGAATTAAACAATTTACATAAGAACAAGCCAGGTGTGCGCCCAATTACATCAGGCTTATAGTATGTAAATAAAGACAGGGAATTAATGAGATACAAAATTTAAATCTAAATTAGGAGGATCGGAGATTGTAGGCAGTTTATGGGTCTTTCAGTAGGTGCTGAAGTATAAATGCAGTAATTCAAGCATTTGCGTTCATCCGTAGAAACACAATTTGCTTCTCTAAATAGTCCATGATGATGTAAAATAATTATAGATCAAACAAGTTTTATTGTTTTTGTATATTTTTGTATCATTACGAATGCCATGTATGAAATAATGTTGAAAGGTAGCAATACGGCGGAGTAACCAACAAAGAGAGAACATGTTTAGCCACACCGTACCAAAAATAGAGAAAGTGGTTCTGGCCTTCGAGCTAAGATCACAGTGTCGTATCTGTTCTGATGTTGTACGCTAGGGGATTTTACCTCCACCCCTAAATCAACAAATGCGAGACCATTTCTGTAATGACCTAGTTACCTGTTGGTTGCGGTGTAGTCATGGTTCCGTGCTGTCCTGGGAGGTTCGGTCTTGGATATGACTTTAAACTATATCCGATGGTAAGGCCCCAGCTTGTGGACTTTGGGGAGTGTGTAGCCACCCCTTAATTGCCATTGCTCCCAGGTCCACTCAATTGCCATTGCTCCCAGGTCGACCCGGAGTGGTAGTACCTGTTAGGGTCCCAACTATAGGTTACATAGAAACTGACTGAAAAAAAAGAAACATATATTCTATTAAAAACCTTTTCTTCAAAATCACTGGGTTCGGCATTAAATGGTCTAAAAAGGGTTGATATGCCGTAAAACAAAAACAACAAACCAACCAATCAGGGAGGTTACTTTTCCAAGTTTTTCCATTCTGTTTGATTGTTTTTTTCATTTTCCATTACATCATGCTTGTGTGGATTGTATCATTATTCCAATATGAAAAATAACAACTGTGTATAATTAATGCCAGTTACTTAATGCTCAATCATTTTTATTCGTAACATAGTTATGAACATATGGTTTCTTGATAGCATTAGTTCAAAGTTAAAAAAAAGGGGTTTTATATTATAATTTTTTAAAGAAATATAATTTGGCCTTTCTCTTTTTTATACAGTATTTATTTCCCAGCTTAATGATTTACAATAAATTATAAAAATTCCCAGATCAATTTGGTTTCATGTTTCATAAAGGTCCCCAAGCATTCTGATTTGTTAACAAAGTAAAATGATTTTTTTTTTTATTTAAATAATGATCTTTTATAAAAAATAATTTTTTAAAGTTTATAATAAAATTGACCAAAATCTAAAAATAACTATAGACGAATCTCACATTTTTATTTAAATCTTAGAATCGTGTTGGGCGTTAATATTGTTGTAAGCCAATTGTAAAAATATCTCTAAATATCACACCCATTACTTTGATGTTAATTAAATGCACTATTATACCAGCCAGAGGCACAAGGCTCCAGGGCCAACATGCTTCATGCAAATTCGAAATTATGAATTGCAACGTTTAATTGTCTCGCTAGGTAACGTCCATATTTGTGCATCTAGGTGTAAAAATGAAAAAAATATCTTAAGTTAATTATTTTTATTATCACCACAACATACAGCGCACAGTTATTTTTCACTTTTCTATTTAAAAATTGAAACACACTTCTTCATATACACAGTCATAAATATGCGAACAACTACAAAATGTTAGTTAAAGTGCATATTCATTTGAAAAAAAACGCCTTTCATTAATAAATTATCAATTTTCATGGCTTCTTATTGGATTCTTGTTTTCATTGAACTATTACGCGCGGATTCATTTATGCATATTTACTAAATTGTGCATAATGCCGTAGTATTTTGGATGGAAATGATCTAGTACACATACACACACTCACTCACCCCCCCACATATATATATATATATATATATATATATATATATAATCTAAATGAGCATTGAGTAAAAACATGTTTAAAAAAAATAAAGAATGCATTTTAAATTCCTGAGAAAAAAACAAAATTTGACCTATCGCAGATTTTGCACCTACACAATCCGACTTCTAAAAAAATTATAATTACAAAAGAGAATTCAACTATATAAGCATAAAAAAAAAACATGAAGAAAAATTTTTAAATGGAAATAGACTTCGCACTTGCATGAGCCGACTTCTGAAAAGTCTACAATTATAAAAGAGAATTCAACTATTGAAAGATGAAAAAAAAACTTAACTAAGAATTTTTAAATGGAAAACGAGAATCCTCAGATGCCTTCTATGTTACTGTTTCGGATATTTAAAAACAAGACAGCTGTAAAATATAGAGACGGGTCGCTTTTTTCGCGTATCTTTTCGAAAGTCATCCCTTCTTTTCCATTGTCTAGACTTAATTAAAACTTACGTCACTTACGGTTTAGTCGGTGGTCGTAACAGCAAAAACGTCACTTTTTTCACGTTCTTTTCCTCCGTCGCTTTACGGATTGGAGTCTGCCTTCCTACTACCACTTTTCATTTTTGCTCAACACACACCTCAAACATCGGGCAACACCAGCCACCTATGCTAGTACATAACAAAAAGGCTTTTTAGCCATACATATCTAAAAAAAAAAAAAAAAAACAATATAGTCTTAAGAAGCTTTGATTAAAAAACAGAAAAAATGTAAAAATAAAAATAAAGAATGCAGTTTAAATTTCCGAAAGAAAATCTATTGTAGCACCTACTTTATAATGAGACTTCTAACAAGTTTACAATTGCAATAAATAATTCGACTATATGATGATAGAAAGAAAGAGAAAACCTTAATTAATTAATTAATTAATTAATTAGTTAAACAGAAAAAGATTTAGTACTTTCATAAGCCGACTTCTCAAATGTCTACAATTATAAAAGAAAATTCAATTATATATATATATATATATATATATATATATATATATTATATCTATATATATATATAATATATATATATATATATATATATATATATATATATATATATATATATATATATATATATATATAACATATGTTCTGTACATATCGTCGACAGGAATAGAGGGTCATTTTATCTATATATACATACATACATACATATATATATATATATATATATATATATATATATATATATATATATATATATATACAGGGTGACCAAAAAACAAACAAATAAATAAATAAAATAATAAATGACAAAAGCATTCTAAAAAAAAATTATTGAAAACAAAAAGAAGTTTTTTGATGTGCTGTTTTGAATATAATAAATTAGTTATGACCAAAGATTCATTTTTCGGCCAAAACACTAAGAAACGGAGCCTAATTAGAATTGTAACCCAGTCTTTATGGGTCGCCTTCTATATATATATAACATGTCTTTGCCTTTCGACGATATCTACAGAACAACTCCATAAATTTTAAGTGCGCAGTCTTGGAACTTTAAGCATGTTGAGTTGAGCAATATTGATGTGATTTTAGCTGGGAAAATAGCTCCTACGAAGTAGAAATGAAATAAGTAGAAATGGCCAGGCGTAGTTTGAAGTCATTCGCATGCTCTACACATGCATTAACATTTTTACGTTTAACTCCATTATTTTTCCACGTTTGGATGCGCATGCGTTATAAAGTGAGATCGTACCAAATACAACAAGGGAGCTACGAGGGCGTGCAATAAGTAATGTCCCTGACCCACTTCCCATAGTAGTAGGTCAACTATCCTTGGCACAGTTATTAGTCTTTCTCTACCTAGGAACCACCCCGAGTTATGCATTTCTCTCATCGTTTGATGCAGCTCTGGATACCTTTTTTGTCGACCACCCAGGTTCGTCCTCCAACCACGACGTGACTTCAGAAATTAACGCTGCATCATCTGGGAAACGCTTTTCTTTTCAAAAACAACTTCATGGCTGGGAAGAGGTGAAAGTCAGACGGTGCAAGGTCAGAAGAGTAGGGAGAATGGGGTAGGATTTCATAACCACACGCCCGTGCTTTGGATCTGGCGACATGCGAGTTGTGGACCGGAGCGTTGTCCTGCAGGAGGAGGGTACCTTTGCTGATCTTGCCCCGCCTCTTAATTTTGATAGATTCCCTTAATTTCCTCAAAAGTGAAGCATAATAGGCTCCTGTAATTGTGGTACCCTTTGCCAGGAAATATGCCATCACTACTCCGTCCTGGTCCCAGAAGACTGTGAGCATTACCTTGCCAGCGGAGGGCTGCACCCTTGCCTTCTTTGGAGGTGGTGAGTCCAAGTGCTTCCACTGCATTGGCTGAGCTTTGATCGCCCCTCGTAAGTGATTCGGTTTGTATTATAGTGCGTAGTACCACGTCTTATTTAAAAACAAAGTTTAACAAACTTTATATTCTATATGAAATCTGCATACACTAATGTAACAAATAATGTGCTACTTACGGATTAATACGGGCCGAGACGTTGCATGCAGCCACAGTCGCAAAGAAACAAAAAAGCAAAAAAGTAGACAATTTTTCTACTTGAAATAAAAGGCATTTATTCCTGGTACTTTGCAAACTACGCCTGCATCTTTGTTTTACAAGTCCTTTCGTTTCACCGCAGGATTTTCCATATGTGTTTTCCGTTCACTCGTGCCGATCGCGGTTTTTATTTTCCTCCGCTTTTCTTCCTCTTCCTACGCTATGTTGCCATCTAACTGGTTTTCTTATTTGCATTTGTTATTTGCATTTGCTATATACGCGTGCCGACTCTGTTACATACTTCCTCATGCAAATCATTTACAAACGTTTAAAAACATATGTTCTGGCGCAATAAAAAATGAAAAAAATAGTTTTCTTTAACTTCAGAAATTACTTAATCACAGCATTATTATTCCAGCCATATTAAAGTCTTGAATGTAAACAATCTATTATAAATCGGTGCAATATCAAATCCGAGTTCCGTTGTGTAATATTTTTTAATATTGTTGCCTTTATCACTCTCTCAAACGTAAACGAGTATTACTTTAATTTGATTTATAAAGTCAGTTTATTGCTTAATTAAACAGTCTTTATAACAGATATTTTTTACTGTCAATTGTATTCGAAGATTTGTTTATTGTATATTATTCTAATTCTTAGAGTTTTTCTCGTTTATTCTTTTCTCATTTTGCATAACAACCTTCAATTTTTGGAACAAATTCGAAGTTATCCGTTATCGAACTGCTCCATTTCTATATCTGAGAATTTTAAGTGATTTTAATACTTAGTGGGCATTCACCTTTGTTGTCAGATACAACTGCTGCGTCTTTCCCTCACAAACAGCTGCAGTTTAGTGGATTGAAAATAATGTTATGTTAAAGCTAAGAGTCTTACTTGACCAAGAATCCATTTTGCTAGCCCTTAGTTTTAAAATAAAAGATAACTTTAAAGGTTAATATTTCTGTGTTTGGTATGCGATTTATGAAGAATTCAATTCATACAATATCAAAGAATACAAGCACGAGAAACGGTTTACAAATAAAAAGAATTCATATATAACTTACTATTGACCTGTATTCTTCCTTTTTGAAATTTTAAAGCTGTAGTATTCTGTAAAACCAAAAAATAGATATATTTCGTATTCTCAGCTTCGAGTCGGATATTACTTTAACAGCTGATATACAAATTTACAAAACAAAAACTATATTCAGATCAAATGGTTGATTCTCAATTCCTATTTAAAACAGAATAAACTATATACTTCAACTGTGCATTAAACTATTTCCCTGATTCGTAACATACAAATTAATATTGACGGAGAACTACTTTCCACAGAAAAACACGCAACAAAATATGGCAGAAAAAATCTAAATCGAAGAAGAAATCGAGCGAAATCAAATGATATCACTGATCAACCGTCTCGGTTTAGTACGTTGTTCCTTCCTTTCTATAAACCTGTTTGCTCTCCCGTTATTACATTATTTTTCTTGTTGGTCTAATTTGGAACCAGTTTTTATGAATAAAAAACATGATCTTAAGGTGTTAAATAGTCTTAAAAAACGTGGTCGTAACATTTTCACTCCAACCTGACAGTGTGTATGCAAACCTTGCAAAGAAACGAAGGAAATAAAAGAGAAATTCCACTCAGCCCTTTTGAATTGAAACAAAAGGAAACATCCAAACTATACTTGCATCGTGGTTTTACCGTTATTTTCATTGGCTACCACACAGGTGTTTCAAATCTCTTTTGCCGCCTACGTGGTTCTTTTTTCCTCCACATTTTGTTTCCCGCTCTTCCTCCGCTGAAACATCACCTCGAATTCCAGCTTGGCATTTGCGTACTATCTAACCGTTGCTGCTTCATGTTCCTAACGGTTCTGTTACAAACATAATAAAGCGTATTTTCCGACAAGGCAACGCCGAGTGGCGTGCTAGTTATTAATATTCCAGGCCATAAAATTCAAATTCTTTATTGCAAAGTTGATTCCATCATTTATAAATCAAAAGTTGTGTTAGGAGTTACTTTGTTTATGGTCAGTCATATTTTCGTTTATGCATAAATAAATAATTTCCACGACGCTCTTGGAAGTTATTGATTTCTTATAGACTTTCATCAAGTAACGCGTATAAAACAAACAAATAAAAAATAAATGCTCTTAATATTGGCCACTCGATTTTCGTTAGTTGCCATGAAAATATAAAAACAAACGTTAAAGTGACAGCCGCATTAACGCGCAGGCCAACGTCCCACATTCAGTTTAAAGTTAACGTATGAGTTACTTAAGAGACTTCCCTTTCCAGGAGAAGCGGGAAAGGGCATTAAAAATGATGTTTTAGAGTTAAGCGCTGCAGAACTATGAAAATGCTATTGCATAAAATAACCATGACATATCACTGAATCTGTCACCGTAAGACAGATGAAAATGTTGTTTTTTTTTTAAATTTTCTAGAGTAATAAAATAATCCGTTTTAAAGTAAAACACAACAAATCAAAAAATGACTAAAAATAAGTTTGACAGACCACTGAAAATGCTATTTGAAATCTAAGTATAACAGACCGCCGAAAAGCCTATATAAAACGAACGCATAACACAGCAATCAAAGTATGTCCAAATATGTAACTTACACCTGACATATTAAGATTATTCGCCTTTATAAAATGTCGATTTACACTGATGCTTCCGACATACCGACGTATAGTAAGTTCCAGAACTGGTAAAAGTGTAAAATATGTTTTTGTTTCGAGTTTTTTTACACATTACATAACATTAAGCAGAGAAATTGAAAATTAAATTATAATATTAAAATATTGAATTACATTATAATATTAAAAAAATAAATTAAATTATAATATTAAAAAATTAAATTACATTATAATATAAAAAAATAAATTACATTATAATATTAAAAAGTTAAATTACATTATGGTATTAAAACATAAATTACATTATAATATTAAAAAGTTAAATTACATTATAATATTAAAAAGAATCTTGTTTTAGAAATCAAAGCATACGAGAAATTTAAGAAAATCACTTCAAAATTGATATGAAAAATTTATATTAAATAACGATTAATTCCAACAAGCAATAATTTGATCAATGTTGCGAAAACCACAACGAACATAGCGTCTTAGGTAATAATCGGCGGGAAAATAAACATAGAGAAAGACGAACAGAAAGTGACCAATGGAGACAATAGGACGTTCAGGACAAAAACCAACAGCCAAATAACGAATGAAATTAAATAACCACAGAGGGAGAGATACAACATGTAGAGTGACCAGTGGACGGAAAAAAGAAAACGGTAATACCAACAAGCATGGATACTAACGAACAAAGACACTAATTGCTAGAATGACCAAAAGGAAGCGTTTATAACGGACGGAGTAACAAAATGTATAGATATTCACTGAAGGGATAACTACCGGACGGAAAAAACTAATGACTTGTAGAGAAATAGAAAAGATACTAATTGACTTACATATCTACAGACATAGAGAAAACGGACGAAGAGACAAATGGACGGTTTTAGTGTTGAAGAGAGACACATATGATAAGATTGTCTAACCAAGGAGGAGGAAAAAGTGGCGGAGAGACCAAACGAAGGAGAGAACGAATGACGAAAAGATCAGCAGAAAGAGTGGCCAATATATGTAGAGATCAGCAGAAAGAGTGGCCGATATATGTAGAGATCAACAGACGGAGTAATTTTGTGAAGGAGAGACTAGAAGATTCAGAAAGTCCATCTTTACTTTGTTAGATAATTTTATCATTTTGTGACGTTTTCTACTGGGTTATTCAATGCTTAGTTTATATTAATTACGTCAACAAACTAACACTTTTCTCCATAATAAAAACTATTTCATCTTTACAACTGCAATTCATGTTTTAAATTTAATCTTTTATAATGCCAAACTTTACTTTTCTAGTTCTCTGTTTCTTGTTAGTATGAGTCGGGATTAACTGGAATCCCTTTGCAAGGTAATCGACGGACAGCCACAATGATAACGAAAGCATTATCATGAACGAACAAGACAGGCTGTAACGTATGCTTAATTCAGCGAAGCTCATTTATTTCGCAAGGTGCAAACCAAGGAAACTATTGAACGAGACAACGAAACTAGAAATCAGCATTGAATAAACATAAATCTCGCCGAAGATGAACGAAATATTTGTTATAATAACGTGTTTGTGGCGAAATCGGGCAGCCATCTTGATAACATGGTCAGCGGGTGTGGGTGCATGTGTGTGAGCTGATGCTTAAGAGAGGATATATTTAAGATATTGGTTCCTGGGTCAAAGACCATTTAAAATATTGGTACTCAGGTTAGATGGTATTAAGAATATTGCTTCCTGGGTTAAATGGCATTTGAAATATTGGTAGTTGGGTTAAATGCAATTGTGTTTATTGTACACAGCTTCATATATGGGTATGTGCAATGCCGTAAAAAGTACAGATTGAATAGAATAAAGGATAGATGTAGAAACAAGTAGGTAAGAGAAGTAGGTGGAGGAAATAATTAAATTACTTAATTTATTACATGCGTCCACACATGTCTATAGTAAACTGCAAATTTGTTTCCATCCATCGGTCGCTTTGTTCGGTTATCACTTCATCCATGGTTTTCTTACACTGTCCCTTCCTTTCTGTTGTCATCGGTCGATTGTTATTTCTACTTAGTCACAAAAATCGATTCTCCTGTTATTCTTTCTCTATCTGTTGGTCTCTCCGTTCGTTGGTATCTCACTTCGTTGCTCGCGCAGTGTGTGTATTATCAATCCATTTATCTCATTCGTTATAATCTCCGTCCATCGTTCTATCTGTTACTTTTGCCTGTGTTGTTTATTCTATCCGTAAGTATATAATTAAGTACTTCATTAGTCTCTCCCTTCATCGTACCCTCTCTACGTCTTTCTGATTCTGGGTGTTTTTCTTTGTCTATTCGTTTTCTTCGGTCCATACTCTCTTCATCATTTGTTTCTCTGTCTATATTTCTCTCTTGTTAGCCTACCTGTCCGTTTGCACCTCACTTGCAGTTTTCCATGGTCTCACCTCGTTTAGTCTCACCCTATGTATTTCTCCCCATTTAAAAATCCAACCGTCCGTTTCTTTATTCGTCCGTTAGTCAGTAAGTCCATTACATCAATCCGTAGTTCTCTCCATTCGTTTTTCTCTCAGTTTATTTTTCTCACCATCCGCAGTTGTTTAAATCTGTTTGTATTTTCGTCCATACTTCTCTTTATTCATGAGTTTCTTCTGTTGTTCGATCCATTATTCTATGAGTTAGTCTTACTGGCTGTTGCTCTCTCCAACCGTAGATTATTTATGCACTTATTTCTTTAATATCTATGTCTGTTGGTCGCTCAGTCAATGCGTCCGGTATTTCCTTTTGTCTATTAATCACTCGGTCTACTATTCTGCCTTTCTGTTAACGTCTTTGTCCGTTCGTATATCTATCTGTTTGTCTGTCACGCGTATGTTTGAAAAGCATCCAAGCCCTAAAAGCTTAGATTAAACGGACGCAACTGAAGAATGTATACGCATTTCTAATACTGATGTTGTCTAATATTTGCATCTGACAAATATTTGTTGCTAAACAAAACAAAAAATGCCTAACATTGATTATCGAAACCAACAGTAAATATTTGGAGTCCATTTTTATAAAACGTAAACGATCTTTAAATAAATAAGGTCACGTTCAACTTTAGAACTAATAATTTATACCCGAAAAGTGCAAGGGAAAAATACTATTCTTCATAAACACCCACACATTGTATGAAAATATACTTATGGCAAATAAGTTTCGCAAAAATTATTCTCTTTCCTTCCTGAGGCAAATCGTAATCATATATATATATATATATATATATATATATATATATATATATATATATATATATATATATATATATATATATGCATATAAAATTAATTTTCACTATAATAATTAAATACCTACAGACACTAGTGTTTTATCTTTTCGGCGCAGAGTGTCACGATCGACACCAGTCGACGATTAGCGTTACCCGCGTGAAATTTAAACATTTTAATTTTTCTAATGTTCTTTACGTCAGTCACAAAGTGATCTAATCGTTATACGATGATCTATGCATAAGAGCTAAATTGACCGACTTAATTCATCTGAAAGGCCAACGATAAGCAACGAGTTCCTTAAAGGGGCTGTCATAATTATTTTTTACTATAATAATAAAATAATATAATAATTATATATATATATATGTGTGTGTGTGTGTGTGTGTGTGTGTGTGTGTGTGTGTGTGTGTGTGTGTGTGTGTGTGTGTGTTAAGGTAGCATTTTTTCATTCACACAGACATTGTTAAAAGCAATAGAAATGTTCTGGTTAGCAATATTTTTTTCCAATTTTCGTCTTTTTTGTATCTGCATCGAACATATGGATGTATAGCCATAGCATTTTTCTCTCTTTTCCCAGACCAGCACGATCAACATGCCTCACTTCCAGATCTCTTTCTGACAACGGTTCCCAATGACTGTACAACAAATGCCCACAGCCCACTCCG
Source organism: Euprymna scolopes (assembly GCF_053919585.1). Lineage (NCBI taxonomy): Eukaryota > Metazoa > Mollusca > Cephalopoda > Sepiida > Sepiolidae > Euprymna > Euprymna scolopes. Next base: position 98,868,963 of record NC_136513.1, read on the forward strand.
AAATGCTGGTCACGCTGTGATAATGGTAGAAATCAGCCTAAACTCTCGCCCTAAAACTGAAGACCCACTACTCAAAACAACGAGGTATTACGAAATATATTGGGAAGCCATCGGGGAGCTCATCAGAGATGCCCCATGGCAAAATATCTGTACTCTTCCAGCGGAACAGTGTGCAAATGAGACCACTGAATGATTAAAAACTACTATTGAAGCACATGTTCCCGCACGGAAATTCTATAGCAAGCCCCACTCTCCCCAATGGTTTACTTCTGCTTGTGCAGCTGCCATATGTCAAAGGCAGCATGCGTTCCGCAGATTCAACCGACATAAGTCCAGCTCAAATAAACAGAAGTTTATAGATAATTATAAGAGAGTGATAGAGACAGCTAAGACAGCTTACTCTGAAACCACAAGAAAGCGCATCGAAGTACAGAAATTAGGAACCCGGGATTTTTGGAAAATCTACAAAAGCGTAGTTAATAATAGACAGTCAACTATTCCCCCACTATCAAACAATCATGAGGTTGCTTGCACGGCAACTGACAAGGCTAATCTGCTTGCCAGTCGGTTTGCCTCAAACTCCACACTGAACTCGGTACACCACTCACTCCCTGATTTTCCTCTGCGAACAGACGCCACACTTGACGATTTGAAAATCACCCATTCTATGGTACATGCTATTATAAAAAAAAAACTAGACACCTCAAAAGCATGTGGACCAGATCTCATCCCGGCTGTGCTATTAAAAAAATGCTCTGCCGAGGTTGCTCCAGTTCTGTCCAAACTTTACAATAAATGCCTTAACGAATCTTGTTTGCCCGACTGCTGGAAAACCGCCTCTGTGGTACCAGTCTTCAAGAATTCTGGTGAAAGAACTGACCCACTAAATTATCGCCCCATTAGCCTCCTCCCGCTTTTCGCCAAAATATTTAAGTCCTTAGTTAATCAAGCACTAGTCCAGCACCTAACAGCTGCTGAACTCCTGACTGACAAACAATATGGATTCAGGCAAGCCGTTCAACAGCAGATATCTTAACTGTAGTTTCTGAACGTATATACTGTTCATTGGATAAAACAGGGGAGGGTAGAGGGGTGGCCCTTGATATATCTAAGGCTTTTGACAGGGTATGGCACGATGGTCTTCTAAGAAAAATTAGATCATATGGAATCACTGGAAGAATTCATAATGTAATTAAATCCTTCTTAAATAATAGAAAAATCAAAGTTGTCCTCGACGGCCGTACATCCAAACAATATGACATAAATGCGGGAGTACCTCAGGGGTCTATCCTTGAACCTCTATTATTCCTGATATTCATAAATGACCTCCCTGATAAAATTGTTTCGGAGATGGGTATATTTGCCGATGACACCACTCTCAATAACAGATATGAGGGGAAAACAAATGAATACATATCCAAGGAAATGGCAGAAACACTAGAGGATGACCACCAATCCGTAGTGGAATGGGGACAAAAATGGTTGATCACATTCAATGCCGCTAAAACTAAGCTTGTTTCCTTCAATAACTACAAGAGACCTTCTCTACCACCAATAGCAATGGCCAAGAACACATTTCCTGAAAGGACTTTTTTTAAACTCCTCGGCCTAACGGGTGAAAATTGAATTTAAAAAAAAAAGTGTCCCCGGTTTTTAAGTTTTCGTGTAATCGTCTTCGCATAATTATGAATGGGTGTTAGTCTCGGTAAGTAATGATGAGGAGATTTATTTTAATGGTAGTTGGTGTACGAGCGAAGTTGTTGTGACTGCTGACAGCGGTGGGGCGTTGGTGTGATAGGAGAAAGTGAGGAAAGCATGCCTACTCTAGGATTAATGGCAGGAACGTGTGGGTGTACGAGAGGGGGAGGAGGTATGCGAGGCATTTGAGTGTATTGGTACTATTTAGAAATGTGATCTGATTCCGGTAAAGCTTTTGCGTTTTGATATAAATAATTTACAGGATTTTAAGATTTTTTACATTTGTTCGTGGTGTAGTATTTTGGTGCTGTTGAGTAGAATTTCAATGGAATTTGAGGGGGCAGTGATGTTTTTATGTAAATGTTCGTAGATGACACTAGTTCGACATTATGGCGTGATAATGTTGTGGTCGTATGTCCAATGTACATATCAGTTGCATTGTTGTAATAGGAGTTACAATCTCCCAAGTGGCATTTCAACTGATAGATGACGTCGGTGCGTTCTAGTGGTTAAAGAAGAGGTGAGGGATTGTTTTTAATAAATAACTGTTGGGTTTTTAATTTTTTCATAGTAAATGATTAATCTAATGTTATTGCTGCCTATAGTGGAGATGTATTCATGGATGATTATTTTATAGCGATTTTTCTAACTTAAAGCCTGGATGCATTTGATTGCAATAGAATAGATTGATTGTATTGTGTTATTGTTAGTTCGAGTGTTTGTTTAACTTCTGTAGCATGGAGTTTATGTACTGATCACAATATAATTTGGGCAACCGTTGTTGATGAGGAATTATTTCATGTGTGAGTAGCCTTAAAATAGTGCACATACATTACGAATATACGAACGCAACAGAGCGCGTATGTCCGCGTACTAAAATACCAGCAGAAGCGACCGATAGATGACTAGCGAAGGTATGAGGAGAAAGTGTGCGCCATAAATATTTTTTTTTTTAAAAAGCACGTAGTCTGAGGGAAGTAAAGTGCACTCCGGTGAAAATGGACGTATAAAGCCGAAGGCGAGATATTGCTGGCTATGACGTGAGGAGGAGAACCTTGTGGCCCCGGAATGATAGCTAGAGCCTTTTAATCTTATGTCGAGACTGCAGTGCTTATTTAATCTCCTCGTAGACGAAATTAACAATTAGATATAAACAAGAAACAGCATGTCCACTAATGGTAATAAATGCCTTCTGCTAAAAGAAAAACAAATCTGAGTCGACTTCATTTATTTATTTTTTGTTTTTTTACTTTACCACAGTACTGGATGGTGTGGACGTCCGAAACTGGTTTGAACTTTAGCGCACATGGTTCGATCGTAACGGTGGGTTTATTATGCGTGAATTTAGTTCGGTCCACACATATGATTCTAACAAGGATGCTATCGGTGAAACTACTAAAACAATAGAATGACATCAATAACAACAAATGAGCAGATAGAGAAAGAGAAAAACATATAAAGGAGAAAAAAAAAACACTTTAACCTACGTACATAGCGCGATATATAACCTGTCCGGCGGACAGAGTCACTTACATCGATACGTGGACGATTGTATGAGAAAGGAGGTCAAACTATTTTTGTAGACTTGAAGGGAAAAGTTGAATCTCCAGCGAAGCTTAAAGAGAAAAAAAATATTTGGTCCATTCCTGAACATTAAAACCAAACGGAACGAATGGAGTTACCCGTCCGTGACTCCCACGAGTATTTGGTAATCAGACAGGTCGATCATGTGGCATTAACGCCCCCGCCCAATCAATAAACCGAAATTATGGACGGCTGTAAATTAACAGTTTTCAATCATGAAGAACTAATAACAAATATAAGCAATAAACACAGTGGTCCCGAGTACCGATAATATAAGTTTGGAAGAACATTAGGGAAAAACTGATTTTCCTTGGAAACACACACACACACACACACACACACACACACACACACACACACACACACATACACACACACACACACGCACGCACACATATATATGTGTGTGTGTGTGTTTTATATATATGTATACATGTGTGTCCGTCTATCTGTCTGTCCGTATATATATATATATATATATATATATATATATATATATATATATATATATATATATATATATATATATATTGAATAAAATATAAATACTAGCAACTTTTAGAAAATTGAATCTAGCCACTCTTCATGAATTGAGAATAAAGTGACATTTTTTTCTTGCGTGGACCAATTAAATCGTTCTCTTTGTTCGAATACACACATCGCTGTTTGTTTATGACAGGCTTGCTTCTATGGCTTAATAAGTAACTTAATTTACTTCATTTCATATGTTAATCCCAGATGGTCGACTGAAAGAATCCTAGCTTCAAAGCCAAGTTTAGTTTTCTTAAACGGGTTCAAGTCATTCGACCAGCATATGCACTGATGATTGTGTAAGGAATTAGTGTCTGTGCTTATGGAATAATTAATATTGAAAAAATATTATATAAATATATGTATATATATGTGTGTGTGTGTATATATATATATACATACATATATATATACATACACATATATATATATATATATATATATATTTCTGTAGAAATATATTTTCTTATAATATATACCAATCCGTATTTAAGAAGCTCAATGTATTTATAGGGCAATATATAGAATAAATAACTTAAACGTATATTCTAAAAGTTATGATGTTGACCATCTTATCATTTATTCTTTTAATTAAGTTAACTTATACAATTATTGTCAGTGTCTGTTTCGCAGCGCAAAAGCAATCACTTAATTATTAAATCAATCAGTGAATCTATTATGCCCTTAACTCATCAGAAGAGATAAAAACAATATATCCATCCAGAGGAAATGAAGTGTGATTGGACATTGTTAAAATCTGAGAATTGGAAGAGAAGCTGCATATACCTTTCATATGTTTCTATTACGCCATTTTGAGTTTTATCAAACAAAGTTATTAAACCCAACTATTCGTACTAACAGTCTACATTAATTTATGAATCTTCTATCAATTCAATAATTAGTAAATTTATTAATTGTAATTTTTGTTTGCATACTTATGAAAATAACATCAATAAATTATAAAATATTATACATGTTTGTATATACGAAACTAAACTAATCTACAAAAACGATTTATTTTTACGGTTATCTTAAATAATCAATTGATTTGAATTGAAACCATATATAATTCAGTTCCGTTGACTATTATAATCAAGCTTATGATTATTACAGTTTTATTTCTTAAAATCATTCAATTCAAAACATATACTTACGTTAGGTTAAGTTTTAAAGTTTTCTGAAACTCCTTTTTATCGTAATTGTAAATAGTTAAACTTTATTTAATTAGAGTGAGATAGAGTTACCTCCCGTTAATCTAATCTAACGATATCTTTACTATTTTTATATTTATTTTTATATCATTCATACTATAAATATTCCCAACCCATAGTCATCCATATTCAACTAATAAGTAATTTTAATATAGTTCTAATGTCTTTCACTTAATATTATTAAAAAATTAAATCCATTTATATCATAAATTTATTCACTAATCCGTCCAAAATGTTAGTATTAAAATTATTTCAATCGATAGTAGTACATTATTAAGTTATACTTCATTTCTGCTAATGTTGAAGTGTAATTTAATTGGTTACTTAGGTTTACCTTAATTTTAATTTATTATTTATATACTTATTTATATTATCTATCATCAATATCACCACCATCATTGTTATATATTTGGAAAGTAGTGTTTTGAATTGTTATATATCACATACTTCAACATTCGACAATAACTATTAATAAACATTTTACGAATTTGTTACTTATTCAAGTATTATTTTAGTTTAAAATTGTATATATCTTAATTCTCTAATAATTAGGTTTCAAAGTTTCAGTAATTTGATAACACGTTATTTTAGTTATAATTAAATGAATGCATATTTAAGTGAAAACTAATTCTAATGTTAATGAAAGTTTATTAAGATTTATAAGTATTGTTTGGACCTAAAATTATAGACCATGTCCAACTCTGGTTTTTCGTACGCTTTAACCCCTTCCCTATCCTATGTACTTTAATCATTTTATTTTTAATTTTAACTAATAATTCCGAAAATGTCAAGAAATTATTTTTAATCATTAGTATTAGTCAACTGAATTAAAGAAATAAATTATAAGATGGTCAACATCATGAATTTTGGAATATAATTTTTTGTCATTTAATCTCTCTCTCTCTCTATATATATATATATATATATAATATATATATATACATATATATATATTTTATATATATATATATATATATGTGTGTGTGTGTATAACTACTTAATTTAATCACATAAATTAATATACGAAAGAAATTATGCTTAAACTTTAAGTATTTACTTTAACAATGCTCAATACGTAGGTGGAGCTTGGTAGTAACTTATAAAGTATATATGGCGATTAAGCTTAATCGCCATATATATTTTATAACTTACTATATATATATGTGTGTATATATATATATATATATATATATATATATATATATATATATATATACACACACACACGGAGAGAAAGACAGAGAGAGATTTGTGTGAGTGTGTCTATATGTATTTCAATCATCAGGTCTGTTTTTTTGTAACAATAGTTTTTAATAACTCTCTAGTTCAGACTAGAGCTTTAAAATTTAAATAATATGAAGTACCTTGACATTTATTATACCTTTCCTCTTTTTCATTTATCTTTTCTTTTATTTTTCAACCTTCGTTTTTTTTTTCTAACAGTTATAGTCCCATCAAGTCCAATAATAGAAATACTGACCATTATATAAAAATATATCCCGGGAGAAATCGGACGTTATTAATCCTGACAATTAGTGTTATTTCTCTATTTTTTCGACTTTTATATTTTGCAATTCCACAAAAAATAAATAACTTTCCTCGTTTTTCGGTTTAATGGCTGTGAAACGTGAGTTTTATTAAAATATCTTATCGACTGGAGATTGTCTCATTGTGGTTTTTCATATACATGTGTCGAAGTGAGTCTACGCATGGGCCATGGGGAATTTGTACATAGGTACATCTATTCATCCTCTCTCTCTCTCTCTCTTTCTCTCTCTCTCTCTCTGTATGTATTTATATATATATATATATATATATATATATATATATATATATATATATATATATATCTCAGACCAAAATACATATATGTATAAAATGTTTAAATTAACATTATATCACATATAACACCCTCAATCTATATACTTTGACGATATATAATGAATTTGTAAATAACAATAACCCGAGATATATATATATATATGATTGTGCGTTTTTCTGTCTGTCCATCTGCTTTAATATATATATATATATATATATATATGTATGTATATATATATATATATATATATATATATATATATATATATATATGTATCGGGTTATTGTTATTTACAAATTGTGCGTTTGTCTGTCTGTCCATCTGTATTTTAATGATTTAATTCTATATTTAGAATAAAGTTTGAAATAAAAAAAGTATACAGAAAATCGTTTAAGTTTTCTAGATGAAAAAGGTAGTGAGGAAACAACAATTCAACAAATGCTATAAAATAATAATAAAAAATCACAAAAAATGAGCGATTCTTGAATTCATTTTTTAATCATTGATTATTGAAATGAAATAATTTTCCCCGTAATATTATGTTATTACACAGCATTAAAATCTAACAATAATGTTCAAAATGCATAGCAATTTTGCATGTTTTAACAGTTTAGCGGAGTTACCCTATGTTGAAAAAGATGTAAATTTTTAATTTTTAACCCATTCTCTTAATTTACAATTATATATATATATATACATATATATATATATATATATATATATATATATATATATATATATATATATATATATATATATATATATAAACTAACATATAAAAAATTAACCTAGATTTAAAACAGGTGAAGACATTAGATATCTAGCTTTATTACTATAGTCAATATAATTTAAAGAAGGTGAACTATTCCTCGAATATACCAGGGTAGGTAACGATTCTGGGATCCTTTTCTGTTTTCTGTAAATGTGATTTGGAATATTAAGGCAGGGTTTACACGTAGAATCAAGTATCCAGGTTTTACCATAAGTCACTCACAGATAGTGAATAATTGGCCTTTACTTTCTCTCTTGATACCATCTCTGTGTATATGTGTGTAAGGTGTACAGATCGTTTATGCCAGTGTGTGCATCTGTATTTGTGTGCGTATGCATTCGTTTTGGTGAGCGTGTCTATCATCGCGTCTGAATTTATATTTGTGTGCATGTGTCTGTTTGTGCGTGATAGAATGTATATATGTGAATGAAAATGAGTGCGTGTATGTGTGTCCGTTTGTGTATGTGTGTGTGTGTTTGTGTGTGTGTGTGTGCGCGCTCGCGCGTAAAAGTAATTTTAGTTAGTTTGTTTATAAACGGCGTCCCGAAGGGTGTGAATTTGTGTTTGCTTTTGACCCAGCCTCCGTCAGCTTTGGAATAACAATTATTCTTGTAATTTTTGTTTTCAACGGGGAAAAACCTCAATAGCCAATACAAAAAAAAAAAAATGTCCTCGTATTCGGTGAGAAAATCAAATCAATCAATCGCCTATCTGAAAATATCGGCCGTCGAGAATGGAGATGTTCGCCTGCAATTATTGATTAAGTTCGACATCACTTTTATGCAAAGAATTACATGGATTTTTATTTTCAATCATATATATATATATATATATATATATATATATATATATATATATACAGGGTGACCCCCCCCACAAAAAAAGAAACAAAAGCTAAATAGAGGCCATCTAGAACATATGCTGTAGAACGGAGAAAAAAAGGTTAAAGACCCTAATGATTTGATGTGATGTTCTGAACATAAACTAGTTATGACCAAAGTCTTATTTCATTCGAACAAAGCACTACGAAACATGGTCTAATTACAGTTGGGGCCCGTTTTTGGGGGGTCACCCTGTATATATATATATATATATATATATATATATATATATATATATATATATATATATATATATATATATATATATAAAAAGACGTATATTGGGGGAAAAACAGGGAAAAGTCCTCAATACTTTAGTAGATCTTAATATCTCTGTATTATTTCAACCTCGGGGTTTTGGGGGTGGGTTGCTTACATCATTACAGGTTCTTTCAATCGACATGACAATAATATTGTTCTGCTAATCTCATCAGATAATTTAAATCAAAATAAAAGATTGTTTAAAAATTACAAGTGAGCATCTAAAAACCAAGATATAAAATGCTGGATAAGAGAGGAGTGAAAAGGAAGAAAAGTATAACCCTGTTGTACTCGGCTGTGGCCTGTTTTTGTCATAATCTTATCCGCTTCGAGTATCCCCAAATAACCTCTCTCACTGTAAACATTCTTTATCAGATCTGTTCTTGGAGGTTCTCGCTCCCACCATTCTTTAACAGGTCAGTTGTTTGAAGATTAAGGCCATCTGAATGGACTGGCTTGCCTCTTTTCATCACAGGAATAGCACATTTGAAGATGGCAAAATCCATGATGAGATCATTACTAAACAATCTGATCGTGTTCATCAAGGTATGAAGCTGTTTCTCACTCTTTCCAAAAACTTTAAGTTCATCCATAAATAATTGATCGTCGACTGTAGGAAGTCTGTTTTGATTTCATACTCTACTTTCACATTCCGTAAAAGAAATGTCAACGTCATCCAGCTGATGACAAAAGGCAGAGGATAAGGACTGTCATCCTGGAAGATTCCGCTTTTAATTTAATACAACATTTCCTGAAGTTAAATTAGATCCCCAATTCTTCATCTTTTTTTAATAGGGCTATTCCGAAAATTTAATCTGAAGATATCAATCTCTTCTTTCATAAGATCAACAATTGTTTTTGTGGAAAGTGTCTGATTGTTGATTTTCATTTCGAGTTTCCGTAGTCACCTCTACCTTCGACCCCTCATCAACCTCATCATGTTTAAAAGGTGTTAGGTAAGCCCTCGTTCCGATCGGTTGTTTTTCAATTTATTTTCTTGTGTTACTCATTTTTTTCATTTATGAATGACCTTAGAACCGAGATATTAAATTTTACGAAGTTGCTGTTATTATTATCGTCGTCGTCGTCGTCGTCGTCGTCATCATCATCATCATCATCATCATCATCATCATTATTATTACTATTACTATTACTATTACTATTATTATTATTATTATTATTATTATTATTATTATTATTATTGGCTCACAAGGAGCTGTCACACAGGACATCAGAGATTCTCCTTGACAATAACCCATGGTGTTTCCTGTTAACTGAGTGATAATAGGTCCCTCTATTTTTCCAGTTTCTTCCACCTCTTTCGATAAAATTTACATATGAATTAGCGTTTCACAACAGCCGCTTACCATTGATTTCTCGCTAGCAGAAGTTATTGAACTCCACTGGCAATAAGCCTCCCCAATGTCCCAGTTCTCTTCGGGCTTGTCCAGCGAAAGTCTGGTCAGTTCTCTCTCCTTGTCTTTGCATTCTTTTTGACCCTCTCATCTAGGTGGTATCACTCTTTTGGTGAACAATTATGGAGTAATGGGATGGGATGAGGGGGGGGAAGCGAACTTAAAGACATGGAGCGTTTATGTTCTTCGTTCCATCTAATGCCCTTCATGTTTTGTTTCTATAGCTGTTTTATCGCCGCTCATGGGTTTTAGTGTCCGGACTCAAGGGTTTTCCTTAATATTTCAGCTGTTTCCATTATTGTAATTCGTTAAAATTTTCACCCATTCTACTGATTCCAATTTCTACCATTTATTATTATTATTATTATTATTATTATTATTATTATTATTATTATTATTATTATTATTATTATTATTATAAATAGTAGTAGTAGTAGTAGTAATCTTTGTAATGGCGGCTAAAGTGTATTGAAAGTTTATGAATTGCATTTGACTGGGTAGATGAGATTTTTCACTACGGTCATTGTATAGGTATATAAAACATATATAGGTATAAAAAATATAGGAATATAAAACATATATATCCATATAGGGATAAAATCACCGCAATGAACAATCTCATCTCACGAGCCACACGCAATTCATTCACTAAAACAATTATTTAATAAATCACCCTCCGACATAAAACAAACCATTTTATTAATAACAACTTCCCAAATTATATCGTCGATCAAGAAGTTAAACAAACATTAGCCGCCATTACAAAAACATTTGGAAAAACATTTGGAAATTTAGGGAGATTTGTTGTCACTCAGATTCCAGGGAAAACCACAGGTAGTATTCAATGAGATATTTGATAGCCTGTGTGAAAGCTCCTTGGGAGCCAACAAATAAATAATAATAATCTATCTATCTATTATATATATAAAAGTGAACGTGTCTGTATGTGTGTCTATGTATATTTTCCTATGCAATAACTCTATCAATTTTAAGTCTACAGACTCGAAATTTCATATACAGCGTACTGAGATTTGAGAAACTCTTTGTAATCCATTTTTAGCCAGAAATTTTGCTGTTATAGGGGTCAAAGTTCAACGATTTGCCCTTTGAGGACTCTACCAAACTCCTCCGCCAATATTGGGGCTAAACACTTAAAATTTTAGATATAGCTTCCTTGGGCATAGATCTAACTTAATAACTTTATTTGAACCCAAAACAATAAATGCTAAGAGGCCATAATAGGGGTCAAAGTTTAAACAATTTGACCTCTGCGGTTTCTACCAAATTACTCAGACAATTTCTGGTCTAAACATTTGAAATTTTACATAAAGGGTATTCAGAGAGAGGACAGACTTTTTAATTAAAAGAACATTTTTAGTTACCAATATATAAATGTATGTATGTATGTTTGCATGTCTGCCTAAAACTTTCTACAGAGGCGACCGATTTTTACAAGATCAGTATCCTTTTGACTTTTCAAACAACAAATATCGAAAAATTGGCTAAAAACAATAATATGTTCACCTTACCTGGACAGTTTTCTACAGACAGAGTGGTCACTTTTTCACCGATATTTTTAGAAAGTCATCCCCTCCTTTCGATTGTCTAGCGTTAATTTAAACCTACGTCACTTGAGATTTGGCGGTGGGTGTAACAGCAAAGACGTTAGGCTTTTTTATCCCCGTTCTTTTCCTCTTTCGCGGTACGGGTTCGAACCTGCCTTCTTACTACCACTTCCTTTTTTTTTTTGCTCAACATACACCTCCAAGCACCCGGGCAATGTCGGGCTGAAATGCTAGTCTACACTCATATAAATTCGTTTTTTTGTGTGTGTATTGATATTCATATTAAACACCACCTTTTCTATTTATTTAAAAAGAAAATACAATCTTCTTATATCTGTGTTGTGTAATTGCATTCACTAGCAAAAGATCTACCTAATTTGCATATTTTTTTAAGCATTCATTTTAATTAATTCCCTATTAGTTTTTTCGGGTTTCTTATGGGATGATCATTTTTAGTTAACTACTAGCATTTTAACCCGGCGTTGCCCGGGTGTTTGGAGGTGTATGTTGAGCAAACAAAAAAAAGCGGTTAATTTTTTTAAAGTTTGACCCCTATTATGACCGCTTAACCTTTATTGTGTTGGGGTCAAATCACGTTATTAAGTAATATCCATGGTAAAGGAACCTATATCTAAAATTTCAAGTGTTTAGACCAAAAATTATTGAAGGAGTTTGATAGAGTTCTCAAAGGTCAAATCGTTGAACTTTGACCCTTTAATAGCCAAATTTCTGCCCGAAAACGGATCACAAAGGTTTTCCTAAATCTCAGTACCCTGTGTATCAAATTTCGAATCTGTAGACTTAAAATTGACACAGTTATTGCGTAGGGAAATATACACACACATACACACAGATACGCAGACACACAGACACGTTAACTTTTATATATATACTAGCATGGGTACCCGTCGTTGCCCGGGTGTTTGGAGGTGTATGCTGAGCAAAATAAAAACGGCAATTGTTTAAACTTTGACTCGTATTATGACCCCTTAACATTTATTGTTTTGGGCTCAAATCAAGTTATTAAGTTAGAGCCATGTCCAAGGAACTTATATGTGAAATTTCAAGTGTTTAGATCCCAAATTGTCGGGGGAGTTTTGTAGAGTTTTAGAGGTAAAATCGTTAAACTTTTACCCCTTAATCGCAAAATTTCTGGTCGAAAACCAATCACATCGATTCTCCCAAATCTCAGTACAATGTGTATCAAATTTCGTGTCTGTAGACTTAAAATTGACAGAGTTATTGCGTAGGGAAATGTACACACACAAACACACAGATACACAGAGAGACAGATACATATACACGTTCACTTTCATAGATATACTAGCATGGTTCCTCGGAATTGCCCGGGTGTTTGGAGGTGTATCCTGAGCAAAAAACAAAAAAAGCAAAAACATATAATGGTCAATTTTTGTAAAATTTGACCCCTATTTGGGCTAAAATCAAGTTATTAAGTTAGATCCATGTTCAAGGAAGCTATATCTAAAATTTAAAGTGCTCAGACCCCCAAATTGTCGGAGGAGTTTGGTAGAGTTCTCAAAGGTCAAATCGTTACATTTTGACCCCTTAACAGCCAAATTTCTGGCCAAAAACGGATCACAAGGATTTTCCCAAATCTCAGTACCCTGTATATCAAATTTCGAGTCTGTAGACTAAAAATTGATAGAGTTATTGCGAAGGGAAATGTACACACAAAGACACACAGAAAGACACATAGACACGTTAACTTTTATATATATACTAGCATGGATACCCGGCGTTGCCCAGGTATTTGGAGGTGTTTGCTGAGCAAAAAAAAAAGCGGTCAATTTTTTTAACTTTGACCCCTATTATGACCCCTTAACATTTATTGTTTTGGGCTCAAATAGAGTTATTAAGTTAGATCCATGTCCAAGGAACCTTTATCTAAAATTTAAAGTGCTCAGAACCCAAATTGTACACCTACTGTGTGTCTGTGTGTGTCTCTGTGTGTCTGTGTGTGTGTGTACATTTTCCCTACGCAATGACTCTGTCAATTCTCCGGCTACACACTCAAAATTTGATATACAGCGTACTGAGATTTGAAAAAATATTTGTAATCCGTTTTCGGTCAGAAATTTGCCTCCTAAGGGGTCAAAGTTCAACGATTTGACTCTTGAACACTCTACCAAACTCCTCAATTTAGATGTAAACAATTGAAATTTTACATATAGGTTCCTTGGGCATGGATATAACTTAATAACTTGATTTGAGCCTAAAACAATACATGTTCAGGGGTCATAATAGGGGTCAAAATGTTTTTAAAAAATTGATCACTGCATTCTCTACTAACTTACTCAGACAATTTCTGGTCTAAACATTTGAAATTTTACATAAAGGGTATTCAGAAATATGATACGCTTTTTAATCAGTTTGGGTCGAAAATTTTTAGTTACCACTATATAAATGTATGTATGCATGTTTGCATGTCTGCCTAAAACTTTCTACAGAGCCGACAGATTTTTACAAGATCAGTGTCGTTTTGGAGTTAACCCTTAAAGACGACAAATATCTAAAGATTGACTAAAAACATTAATATCTTTACATTCAACTGGGCACATTTCTACAGGGAAGGGGGTCGCTGTTTTCGCCGATATTTTTGAAAGTCATCCTCCTTTCGATTGTCTTGCTTTAATTAAAATCTATGTCACTTCCTGTTTGGTGGTGGCCGTAACAGCAAAAACGTCAGGTTCCCCCCCGTTCATTACCTCCTTCGCGGTACGGGTTCGAACCAGCCTTCGTACTATCACTTTTTTTTTTTTTTTTTTGCTCAACACACACATCAAATACCTGGGCAACGCCTGGCTGAAATGCTAGTATATCTATAAAAGTGAACGTGTCTGTCTGTCGATGTGTGTGTCTGTCTGTATACATTTACCTACGCAATAACTGTCAATTTTTGGACTACAATCTCGAAATTTTATATACAGGGCACTGAGATTTAGGAAAATCTTTGTGATCGATTTCCGTCTAGAAATTTAGCGCTTAAGGGGTTAAAGTTCAACGATTTGACCTTTGAAAACTCTACCAAACTCGTCCGCTAATTTTGGATATAAATACTTGAGATTATATATATAAGATACTTGGACAAGGATTTAACATATTAACTTTATTTGTCCCCAAAACTCTAACTGTTAAAGGGTCATAATAGGTGTCAAAGTTTTAACAAATTGATCACTGCAGTCTCTACCAAATTACTCAGACAATTTCTGGTCTAAACATTTTAAATTTTACATAAAGAGTGTTCAGATATAGGGTAATCTTTTTAATCGGTTCGGGTCAAAAAATTTTAGTTACCAATATATAAATGTATGTATGTATGCATGCCTGCCTAAAATTTTCTACAGAGGTGAAGGATTTTCACAAGATCAGTCTGTAGACCGAAAATTGGCAGAGTTATTTTGTAGGGAAACGTACACAGACTGACGGACACACAGAGAAATATTTTCACTTTTATAGATATATAGATGTGTCTCCAAAAAACAACACGTGCATCGGCATGACTGGACCCAACATATCTCGCCGGCTAACAGCTGTCTTTCCTTTACAGTTTTATCTACCAACACCTTGTAGCACATGACAGCCCCCGAAAAGGAATTTAGGAACATGTTAATAAAAACACCGCCATTTTAGCTATCTCCCATAGTAACATGCTCTTCCCAATCGTTTGCATAAACAATTCGACAATCTATCATGTTCAGTATGAGTGGTTGTTTGATCATCCAGGGTGGAGTTTTTGATTTGTTAAATTTATATATTTTTGTTATGTCTATTTGGGCTTCTGTGAGGAGGTTCTTTATACGAAGGCTATAGGGTTTGATAATATTTTCTTTCCTTTTGAAGAGGTGTGTGTATTGTGGATGGAGGATACATTGGTATGCAGGATTTGATGGACATGATGCAAGCTTTGATAATATTGTAGAGCTAACTTCTGTCGCCTTAGTATCAGTGGAGGCTCATGAGGCTACTGGAGAGGTTTTAAATGCCCCAAGGCAAAACTTAATCCTTGATGATCAATTGTATCTAGTTCTTTTATCTAGGACTTCCTTGCTGCTCCATATATGAAGCATTCGTAATCCATTTAAGATCTAATTAAAGTTTGGTTTAGTTTCAATAATGTGACATTGTCTGCACCCCAATCGGTGTGTGCTAGGATTTTGATCAATTGCATTGTCTTTTGGCATTTTGTTTTAAAATATTTTATATGTGGTATAAAAGTCAATTTTTTATCGAAATACCTAAATATTTATGTTGGTCGATGAGTAGGATGATCTTCTTATCCAGTTTCAGGTTGCAATCGTGGTGGAATTTTCGTAGTTTGCAGATATGGATGCATTTAGTTTTTTTTTTTCCTCTGAGAATGTAAATCCGTTCTCTATAGCCCATTTGTTTATTTTATTCGGGCAGAGCTGTAGTCTGCGTTCGGCTGTTTGTATATATTTAGATTGGTAGTATATAAGTAGGTCGTCCACATATAACGCGTTTTCAATTCCTGTGTCTATTTTTTCATGATATTGTTTATTTTAATGTTGAAGAGGATGACAGATAGGATACTGTATTGGGAGACTCCCATTTCTTAATCTTTTTGGACTGAAAAAGTGTTGTCCATCCGTATTGGAAGATTCTATTTGTTAAGACGTTTCTGATAATTTCTGGCATTCTACCCCTAAGTCCTAATTCGTACAAGTCTTTTTGGATTCCAAGCAGTGCCATACGCCTTTTGCATGTAAAAAAATGCTATTAGATGTTCATTTTTTGCAAAGGCTTCTCTTATGCGTGTTTCCAATTTTATTAAGTGGTCGGTGGGGTTTCTATTTTTCCTGAAACCAACTGACTTTCTGTAATCAGATTTTTGCTTTCCAAGTACCAATTTAGTCTGTCATTAATCATTCTCTCGAATGTTTTGCACAAGCAACTAGTGGGTGCAATGGGTCGGTAGTTTGTTGGGTTTGTATGATTTTTGGGGGGTTGGGTATTGGGATTACTATTGCTTGTTTCCAGCTTTTTGGAATACTGCTATTTATCCATATTTCATTGTAAATTTGTAGTAAGTAGTACAGTGATGGTTTTGGTAGTTTTTTGAGAAATTGGTAGTGGATCTGATCAGGGTCGACTGCTGTATCATGAGATTTGTTTATTGCCTCCTCTAGTTCTGCGCTATTGAGTACTTGATAGTAATTTTCTTCCGTTTTTTATTTGAAGATTATTTTTTACTTTTTCTTCATTTTTTTTATAGCTTAGACTTTTTATTTATTTATTTTTTTTTGGTGATGAGTTCATTGAGAATTGTTCTGCTAATTTATTTGCGATATTTTGTTTGTCGGTAATCTTCATATTGTCGTATATAAGGTGTTTAGTAGAGTTCTTTCTATTTTTTCCTGCTATTTTTCTGACCATCTCCCATACTTTGGGAGTTTTGTGTTTTGATTAATTTTTGTTACATAGTCTTTCCACGTGTACCGTTTTTATTCATTGATAGTTTTTCGTGCTTTTGCCTTGCTGTTTTTATATAGGTCCAAATTTTCTTTGGTTGGACTGTTTTTGAATTTTATTAAGTTTTCACGTCTGGTTCTTATGGCTTTGCATTTTTTTTTTTATTGAACCAGGGTTATTTATGTTTTGTAGAAGTGTAGTTTTTTGGTATGTTCTCCTCAGCTATTGTGAGATATGTGATGTGTTCTGAGTTAGGGTTCGCTTCGGGTATTAATCTGTGTTGACATGCATTTAGGATTTTTTCCCAATTTGATTTTTGTACACTCCAGTGAGATGTTTTGTCTTCTAATTTGGGGTTCTTGTTTTCTAATATAATGTGGAAGTGGGGCCAGATAAATATGTCCCGATTACTAACATGGACTTGATGTTTTAGTTAACATTATTTATTAATTCGGCGTAAAAGAATATTTGTTAAAATTTTTACTCATTTTTATCTTTATTTTTTTAATATACTTTTATTAACCCTTTGTAAAAATAAGCTTTTTGCCTTACTTTACCTGAGTTCCCTTCCCTGTGGTGCTGACGTAATATATACATACCTATGTAGAATCGGGGATAAAGCATTTTCTTTTACATAAAGAATTTACATTTTATTCAAAGGGGAATAATCCTAATGTCATATTTAACACTTATTTCCCTTACATTATTAAACTCCTTTTAATCCAGGAAAGCGAAAAATAAATATACATTTCTGTCTCTTCCCCTCTGCACTGTGTCTTTCTCGTGAGTTGTTTTAGTGGTTATTTTTTGTGCTATTCTGTCCTCACACACACACACACACACACAGACACACACACACACACACACACACACACGTAATAATCAGTTCTAAGCAACAGTCTTGTGGAGCTTGAAGGTTTAATCCTCAGTGTAGATGATGAAAGCCTGTTTTTTGTTTTAGTTTTGTCTTAAACAGACATTATTTCTATTAGCACTTTGAAAACATGGGACAATATAATTTTTTTTTTAATTAATTAATATGTGCACTTTTTAACCAATGTAGGATAATCATATGTTACAAATAAAGTTCTCTCGTAAAAAACAAAAAAAACAATGGTTCTCATTTTTTTCACTTTCGATAAAGCAATAATAAAAAAAATATTTTCTTAATGCTAGTATATACTTGTAAACAAATACCGTCACACACACACACACACACACACATATGCGCGCACACACACACACACACATACACACGCATACATACACACGCACATGTCCCCAGGTGAGGAACGACATATATATGGTTTCAAATATATATCCACTGGCACGGGTTTCGTCGTCTCCGACTCATCAACGGCAACTTAACTCATTGTTCTAAAGGAAATAACTATACTTTACTAAGAATTATTAAAAATATTGTTTAATATCA
Organism: Euprymna scolopes; assembly: GCF_053919585.1. Taxonomy (NCBI): domain Eukaryota; kingdom Metazoa; phylum Mollusca; class Cephalopoda; order Sepiida; family Sepiolidae; genus Euprymna; species Euprymna scolopes. The sequence continues at coordinate 98,887,586 of NC_136513.1, forward strand.
AATAAAATGTAAAATGAAAATGCTATGATATTCTAACTTTTCTTATACAAAACTTTCGAGTGACTTGTGGGGGTCGCCTGGCCTTTTTTTGGGAACTGACTTCCTCCATAAATAATAAAAATTAAAATAAGAAATCTTATGTGCAACACAAACGGAGGTTTATTTCCGGAATAGAAATAACAAACAATAACAAGCAAAACATAGTTCTCAATATTTCAGAGTTCTTTTTTTGAGTTCATATTAAAGATGGAGAGTCTCTTTTTTTGTGTTCTTTGAATGTTCAAATATGTAACAGAGACAATATTAATGTTCGTCTGTTGAAAGAGAGTATTAATGCGCGGAGCAGTGGAAATGAAATAATTGATGTTTGCACGTGTGGCAAGTCCTAATGAGAAAGCGTTGAATGAGTCGGAAGAGTTTAAAGAGACGAAAGAATGCTCTAAAGGCTAAGAGACTAAAAAGAGAGATTTTGTGTTTGTGCATGTTTAAATATGATTTGATCGGCTCCAAACGAGCTCTAGAAAATCAGTTTTAAAATATGTCCTAGGAGGAATTGCATTGGAATGAAGACATCATATGGGGTGCTTTCAACTACGTCCGCACCTTTGGTATATAAAGGTCACGCCGGAATTTGCGTGGGTGTCATTTTTCATTTTTTTAACGCGCCGAAACAATCAATTGCACTGCGCGCCTAAATTGTGTTTAACGATTTTAAATTTGAATATTAAACTGGGCCAACTGGCACAAATACTCCCCCCAGATTGGAAAAAAGTGTTTTTCAATATGTAATGTATTCCTTGAAATGTTTCGGCCAGTGGACTTTCCTACCCGTTTTTGTCGTGGGGTTGGTGTCCTCGTCATTTTCTGCTGGACTCCCATGTTCTAAGGGAATTTGTTCTGGTGGGGAAATTGTCTGAGGGTATTCCTCAATGTATGCTGGTTTAATTCGGTCGATCGCGATGTTGTCTTTCCCGTCTTTCCGTTGGACAGTAAAATATTTTTCACTTCTGTCCAAAACTTGGTATGGTCCAGTGTAATTTGGACAAAATGGCTTTTTGACCGTATCATTTCTGATAAACACAAATTTGCATGTGTGAAGGTCGTTTGGTATATATGTTTGTTTGTCAGCCCTCCTGGTGGGGGTAAATTTGAGAGAAGACATTTTGTTCTTTAATTCCATCACAAATGTAGCCGTGGGTGAAATATCTGTGTATGCATTAAAATACTGTCCAGATAGTGTGACTACGGATCCAAAAACTAGCTCCGCTGGTGTGCTTTGTAAGTCTTCTTTTATTGTGTTTCGGATCATTAATAGGATTAATGGTAAATTATCTGACCAGTCCGCGTTGTTAAGACTCGTAGCCAAAGAAGTTTTTAGCTGTCTGTGAAAGCGTTCGACGAGGCCGTTTGAGCAAGGGTGATAAGCAGTAGTCTTTATGTGGGTTGTTCCCAACAATTGTTTGTACTCTGCGAAGAGTTTCGATTGAAATTGCGAACCTCTGTCCGTTGTGAGTATTGACGGTACTCCAAAAAATTACTATCCAGTCTTTTAGTATTGTTCCAGCTACTGTCGCTGCCGATGTGTCTTTCACGGGTATGGCTGTTGGCCATCTGCTGAACCTATCGACTATGGTGAGAATGTGGGTGTGTCTTTTTGAGGGCGGTAATGGCCCCACCAAGTCAACATGGATATTGGTGAACCTGGCATCAGGCGCACTGAAAGTGCCCAGCGGTGACTTCTTGTGCCTGTGTATTTTATTTTTCTGACAGGATACACACGTCTTAGTCCAATTTCGAATATCTGCGTTCATATTCGGCCAAACAAAGCGGTCTGTTATTATTTTTACGGTGGCTCGTTTGCCTGGATGCGACATATTGTGAAAATGTAGAAAAACATGTCGTCTGATGCTTGGCGGTATGTATGGACGCGGTTGTTCTTTTGCTGTATCACAATAAAGTGTTGTTACACTAAAAGGTACGGGCATTTCCTTCAGTTGCAAAGATGTTTTCTGTTGTACGTCAGTGAGTGTCTTGTCCGTCTTTTGTTCTTGTGCAATTAATTCCATAGTTAACGAACTGGAATTTAGTGAAGTTATTGCAGCTCGTGATAATTCGTCCGCCACGATGTTTTCTTGCCCCTTGACGTATCTGATGTCTGTGGAATATTGGGCAATATAATCAAGGTGTCTGATTTCTCTTGGACCATATTTATCTACATGCGTATGCAGTGCATATGTTAACGGTTTATGGTCAGTGTAAATACAGAAGTTTCTTCCTTCTAACAGATGTCTAAAATGTTTAATTGACAAATAAATTGCTAATAGCTCTCTTGAAAAGGTACTGTACTTTGTCTGTGTCTTGCTCAGTTTGGCTGAGAAAAACGATATAGGGGTCATTGTATCCCCTGCCAGTTGATGTATAACTGCTCCCACAACTATGTCTGACGCGTCTGTTGTAAGTGTAAGCTTCGATTCTTCGTTGTCCTTAATATAATTCAATCTTGTGAAATTGACTAAGGCAGTTTTAGCTTGATGGAAAGCTTTTAAAGCTGATCCTTCCAGTTTTAATTGTTGGTTTTTCGTTTTGTTCTTCAATAATGACGTTAACGGTGCAAGGATTGTGGAACAGTTGGGTAAAAATCGTCTGTAATAATTAATTATACCTATGAAGTGACGAACTTGTCTAACAGTGGAGGTTGTGGAAAATCCGTAATGGCGCTTACTTTTTCGGGTAATGGTGATATACCATCCTTATCAATTGAATGTACAAGGAAGTTTACTTCTTGCTGACTGAAAATACATTTGTCCAAGTTTATTTTTAAACCGTAATGGGACAGTTTTTGAAAAACTTGTTCCAAGTGTTGTTTATGTTCGTCGAGGTTTCTACTAGCAATTAGGACATCGTCCACGTAAGCGAATACGAATGGAAGGTCCCTAAAAACCTCGTCTATTAACCTTTAGAAGGTTTGACAAGCGTTCCTAAGTCCGAATGGCATTCTGACGAATTCGTAAAGTCCAAATGGTGTGGTCCGTGCTGTTTTGTGGATATCTTCATCCGTCACCGGTATTTGGTAATACGCTATTACTAAATCCAGTTTGGAAAATACCGTGGCATTTCGCAGTCCGATTGCAAAATCGTGAATGTGTGGGATAGGGTATCTATCCGGTACAGTTTGTGCATTTAATCTCCTGAAATCGCCGCATGGACGCCATGTTGTCGCGTCTGCTTTCTGTACCATGTGTAGAGGAGATGACCACGCACTTTTGGAAGGTCGGATAATTCCTTGTTGAAACATGCGTTGAAATTCGTCTTTTGCGATCTTGTACTTATCCGGCTTCAGACGTCTGGGGGTGGCGTAGACGGGTTATCTATTTTTTTTAATATAATGCTTTGCATTATGTTTAATATTATCCGTGACTTTGAATGGCTGAGTAAGTTGTGGGTATTTTTGAAACAGCCGACGAATGTACGTCTCTTCAGGTAAGGCAGAACTAATCCCAGTAGACTGGTATCTTGTGGTGATACCTTTAATTACGATTTTTGTTTGGTTATCAGTCAGTGTGCGACTAGTCATGCCTACTGATAGATTAAACCGTGCTAGGAAATCTGCTCCTAATATTGGTGTCGTCACGTTGGCTATGGTAAAAATCCACGGAAATGTGCGGCGCAGGCCGAGATTGACGTCTATATATTTTTCCCCGTATGTCGGTATTTGTGTGCCATTAGCTGCTTGGAGGTGGTAAGGCTGTGGAATAGCTTTTTGTTTAGGTAGAGGTGGTATCACACTGATTTCAGCTCCAGTGTCTATTAAGAAGTAATGTCCGTGATTATTGTCACGCATATAAAATAGACGACATTTAGTGGAAAATCCAGCGACAGTCGTCGTCTCTACTGGCCGGAATAATCGTTTCCCTGATTCTTGTTTTTAAAAGAACAAGAATAAGTGCAACGCCGAACTTGTGTGCCGAATTTTTTTGTGGTAAAAACAGATTTTGTTCGCTCGTTCCCGTGCATTGCTTCGTTTTCGGTAGTTCGATCGTTTATTAAATGAGTAACGATGGTTTATTTGCATTAATTCCTGCACTTATCGAGTGAGATTTTCGACCGTCATTTTTAGTCCCGATATATCGTCGTCGCACGTCTGTTTCTGCTGTGCTTGTGCTGAGTTTACTTTGCGGTGCCTCAGATTTTCATGGATTCGATCTGCCATATCGGCAAGTTTTTCAATATTTGTCTCTTCCGTTGTGGGTGCTACAACTTGTACTGTTGTGTCTGGAAGTTTATCCAGCCACAGACTTCTCATTATATTTTCGGACATTTCGTTGTCCCCTAGAAATGTACGCATGTATCGCAAAAGTTGTGACGGAGTGCGATCTCCCAATTCTACTTGGGTGAAAAGATTGCGTAACCTTGTTTCGTTTGAAAAGCCTGTCCGTCGTAAGATGGCCTCCTTAAGTTCGTCATATGGGTTGTCTTCTGGCACATTCTCCAATAAATCTGCCACCTGTCAACTGACTTTTTCCGAGGAGGCGGAGCTTGAAAGTGTGGTCGAAAAAAAATTGTCGCTTTTGCCGCTGAGTCATGGTTGTTTAATAGCTTATAAGATTCCGTTGTGCATATGATTTCTGCGTCGGGTCACCAACTTGTGGGGGTCGCCTGGCCTTTTTTTGGGAACTGACTTCCTCCATAAATAATAAAAATTAAAATAAGAAATCTTATGTGCAACACAAACGGAGGTTTATTTCCGGAATAGAAATAACAAACAACACAAGCAAAACATAGTTCTCAATATTTCAGAGTTCTTTTTTGAGTTCATATGAAAGATGGAGAGTCTCTTTTTTGTGTTCTATGAATGTTCAAATATGTAACAGAGACAATATTAATGTTCGTCTGTTAAAAGAGAGTATTAATGCGCGGAGCAGTGGAAATGAAATAATTGATGTTTGCACGCGTGGCAAGTCCTAATGAGAAAGCGTTGAATAAGTCGGAAGAGTTTAAAGAGACGAAAGAATACTCGAAAGGCTAAGAGACTAAAGAGAGAGATTTTGTGTTTGTGCATGTTTAAATATGATTTGATCGGCTCAAAACGAGCTCACTGAAGACATCACATGGGGTGCTTTCAACTACGTCCGCACCTTTGGTATATAAAGGTCACGCCAGAATTTGCGTGGGTATCATTTTTCATTTTTTTAACGCGCCGAAACAATCAATTGCACTGCGCGCCTAAATTGCATTTAACGATTTTAAATTTGAATATTAAAC